>NW_027118782.1:630047-1260094 GCF_036417845.1 Apteryx mantelli | reverse complement strand
CTATCAGGCACTGAGCCACAAGTGACATCACAACCACAAACTCCACCCACATCACCAGCACTGGCCTATCAGGCACTGATCCGCAAATGACATCAAAACCACAAACTGCACCCACGTGACCAGCACTGGCCTATCAGGCACTGAGCCACAACTGACATCACAAACACAAACTGCACCCACATCACCAGCACTGACCTATCAGGCACTGAGCAACAAGTGACATCACAACCACAAACTGCACCCACGTGACCAGCACTGGCCTATCAGGCACTGAGCCACAACTGACATCATAAACACAAACTCCACCCACATCACCAGCACTGGCCTATCAGGCACCGAGCTACAAGTGACATCACAACCTCAGTCAGAACCCACGTGACCAGCACTGCCCTATCAGGCACTCAGCCACAAGTGACCTGACAACCACAAACTGCACCCACATGAACAGCACTGGCCTATCAGGCACTGAGCAACAAGTGACATCACAACCACAAACTGCACCCACATGACCAGCACTGGCCTATCAGGCACTCAGCCACAAGTGACATCACAAATATAAACTGCAGCCACATGACCAGCACTGGCCTATCAGGCACTGAGCCACAAGTGACATCACAAACACAAACTGCACCCACTTGACCAGCACTGGCCTATCAGGCACTCAGCCACAAGTGACATCACAAACACAAACTCCACCCACATCACCAGCACTGGCCTATCAGGCACTCAGCCACAAGTGACATCACAAACACAAACTCCACCCACATGACCAGCACTGGCCTATCAGGCACTGAGCCACAAGTGACATCACAAACACAAACTGCAGCCATGTGACCAACACTGGCCTATCAGGCACTGAGCCACAAGTGACATCACAAACACAAACTCCACCCACACCACCAGCACTGGCCTATCAGGCACTCAGCCACAAGTGACATCACAAACACAAACTCCACCCACATCACCAGCACTGGCCTATCAGGCACTCAGCCACAAGTGACATCACAAACACAAACTCCACCCACATGACCAGCACTGGCCTATCAGGCACTGAGCCACAAGTGACCTCACAACCACAGACTGCAGCCACATGACCAGCACTGGCCTATCAGGCACTGAGCCACAAGTGACCTCACAACCACAAAATGAACCCACGTGACCAGCACTGGCCTATCAGGCACTCAGCCACAAGTGACATCACAAACACAAACTGCACACACAGGACCAGCACTGGCCTATCAGGCACTCAGCCACAAGTGACATCACAACCACAAACTGCAACCACAGGACCAGCACTGGCCTATCAGGCACTCAGCCACAAGTGACATCACAAACACAAACTCCACCCACGTGACCAGCACTGGCCTATCAGGCACTGAGCCACAAGTGACATCACAAACACAAACTGCAGACATGTGACCAGCACTGGCCTATCAGGCACTGAGCCACAAGTGACATCACAATCACAAATTTCAGCCACAGGACCAGCACTGGACTATCAGGCACTGAGCCACAAGTGACATCACAAACACAAACTGCAGCCACATCACCAGCACTGGCCTATCAGGCACTCAGCCACAAGTGACATCACAAACACAAACTGCAGCCATGTGACCAGCACTGGCCTATCAGGCACTGAGCCACAAGTGACATCACAGTCACAAACTGCAGCCATGTGACCAACACTGGCCTATCAGGCACTGAGCCACAAGTGACATCACAAACACAAACTCCACCCACACCACCAGCACTGGCCTATCAGGCACTGAGCCACAAGTGACATCACAAACACAAACTCCACCCACATCACCAGCACTGGCCTATCAGGCACTGAACCACAAGTGACATCACAAACACAAACTGCAGCCATGTGACCAACACTGGCCTATCAGGCACTGAGCCACAAGTGACATCACAAACACAAACTCCACCCACGTGACCAGCACTGGCCTATCAGGCACTGAGCCACAAGTGACCTCACAACCACAGACTGCAGCCACATGACCAGCACTGGCCTATCAGGCACTGAGCCACAAGTGACCTCACAAACACAAAATGAACCCACGTAACCAGCACTGGCCTATCAGGCACTCAGCCACAAGTGACATCACAACCACAAACTGCAGCCACAGGACCAGCAATGTCCTATCAGGCACTGAGCCACAAGTGACATCACAACCACAAACTGCACCCACATGAACAGCACTGGCCTATCAGGCACTGAGCCACAAGTGACATCACAAACACAAACTCCACCCACGTGACCAGCACTGGCCTATCAGGCACTGATTCGCAAAAGGCATCACAACCACAAACTCTATCCACATGACCAGCACCGGCCTATCAGGCACTGAGCCACAAGTGACATCACAAACACAAACTCCACCCACAGGAGCAGCACTGGCTTATCAGGCACTGAGCCACAAGTGACATCACAAACACAAACTCCACCCACATCACCAGCACTGGCCTATCAGGCACTGAGCCACAAGTGACATCATAAACACAAACTCCACCCACATCACCAGCACTGGCCTATCAGGCACTGAGCCACAAGTGACATCACAACCACAAACTGCACCCACATGACCAGCACTGGCCTATCAGGCACTGAGCCACAAGTGACATCACAAACACAAACTCCACCCACATCACCAGCACTGGCCTATCAGGCACTCAGCCACAAGTGACATCATAAACACAAACTCCACCCACATGACCAGCACTGGCCTATCAGGCACTCAGCCACAAGTGACATCACAAACACAAACTGCACCCACATGACCAGCACTGGCCTATCAGGCACTCAGCCACAAGTGACATCACAACCACAAACTGCACACACAGGACCAGCACTGGCCTATCAGGCACTGAGCCACAAGTGACATCACAAACACAAACTGCAGCCATGTGACCAACACTGGCCTATCAGGCACTGAGCCACAAGTGACATCACAACCACAAACTCCACCCACACCACCAGCACTGGCCTATCAGGCACTGAGCCACAAGTGACATCACAACCACAAACTCCACCCACATCACCAGCACTGGCCTATCAGGCACTGAGCCACAACTGACATCACAAACACAAACTCCACCCACATCACCAGCACTGGCCTATCAGGCACTGAGCCACAACTGACATCACAAACACAAACTCCACCCACATGACCAGCACTGGCCTATCAGGCACTCAGCCACAAGTGACCTCACAACCACAAACTGCACCCACATGAACAGCACTGGCCTATCAGGCACTCAGCCACAAGTGACATCACAAACACAAACTGCAGCCACAGGACCAGCAATGTCCTATCAGGCACTGAACCACAAGTGACATCACAACCAAAAACTGCACCCACATCACCAGCACTGGCCTATCAGGCACTGAGCCACAAGTGACATCACAAACACAAACTCCACCCACATCACCAGCACTGGCCTATCAGGCACTGAGCCACAAGTGACATCACAAACACAAACTCCACCCACATCACCAGCACTGGCCTATCAGGCACTGAGCCACAAGTGACATCATAAACACAAACTCCACCCACATGACCAGCACTGGCCTATCAGGCACTGATCCGCAAATGACATCAAAACCACAAACTGCACCCACGTGACCAGCACTGGCCTATCAGGCACTGAGCCACAACTGACATCACAAAAAAACTGCACCCACATCACCAGCACTGGCCTATCAGGCACTGAGCAACAAGTGACCTTACAAACACAAACTCCACCCACATCACCAGCACTGGCCGATCAGGCACTCAGCCACAAGTGACATCACAAACACAAACTCCACCCACATCACCAGCACTGGCCTATCAGGCACTCAGCCACAAGTGACATCACAAACACAAACTCCACCCACGTGACCAGCACTGGCCTATCAGGCACTGAGCCACAAGTGACATCACAAACACAAACTGCAGACATGTGACCAGCACTGGCCTATCAGGCACTGAGCCACAAGTGACATCACAATCACAAATTTCAGCCACAGGACCAGCACTGGACTATCAGGCACTGAGCCACAAGTGACATCACAAACACAAACTGCAGCCACATCACCAGCACTGGCCTATCAGGCACTCAGCCACAAGTGACATCACAAACACAAACTGCACCCACATCACCAGCACTGGCCTATCAGGCACTGAGCCACAAGTGACATCACAAACACAAACTGCAGCCATGTGACCAACACTGGCCTATCAGGCACTGAGCCACAAGTGACATCACAAACACAAACTCCACCCACACCACCAGCACTGGCCTATCAGGCACTCAGCCACAAGTGACATCACAAACACAAACTCCACCCACATCACCAGCACTGGCCTATCAGGCACTGAACCACAAGTGACATCACAAACACAAACTGCAGCCATGTGACCAACACTGGCCTATCAGGCACTGAGCCACAAGTGACATCACAAACACAAACTCCACCCACATCACCAGCACTGGCCTATCAGGCACTGAGCCACAAGTGACCTCACAACCACAAAATGAACCCACGTAACCAGCACTGGCCTATCAGGCACTCAGCCACAAGTGACATCACAACCACAAACTGCAGCCACAGGACCAGCAATGTCCTATCAGGCACTGAGCCACAAGTGACATCACAACCACAAACTGCACCCACATGAACAGCACTGGCCTATCAGGCACTGAGCCACAAGTGACATCACAAACACAAACTCCACCCACGTGACCAGCACTGGCCTATCAGGCACTAAGCCACAAGTGACATCACAAACACAAACTCCACCCACAGGAGCAGCACTGGCTTATCAGGCACTGAGCCACAAGTGACATCACAACGACAAACTGCAGCCATGTGACCAGCACTGGCCTATCAGGCACTCAGCCACAAGTGACATCACAACCACAAACTCTGTCCACATGACCAGCACCGGCCTATCAGGCACTAAGCCACAAGTGACATCACAAACACAAACTCCACCCACAGGAGCAGCACTGGCTTATCAGGCACTGAGCCACAAGTGACATCACAACGACAAACTGCAGCCATGTGACCAGCACTGGCCTATCAGGCACTCAGCCACAAGTGACATCACAAACACAAACTGCACACACAGGACCAGCACTGGGCTATCAGGCACTCAGCCACAAGTGACATCACAACCACAAACTGCACACACAGGACCAGCACTGGCCTATCAGGCACTGAGCCACAAGTGACATCACAAACACAAACTGCAGCCATGTGACCAACACTGGCCTATCAGGCACTGAGCCACAAGTGACATCACAAACACAAACTCCACCCACACCACCAGCACTGGCCTATCAGGCACTGAGCCACAAGTGACATCACAACCACAAACTCCACCCACATCACCAGCACTGGCCTATCAGGCACTGAGCCACAACTGACATCACAAACACAAACTCCACCCACATCACCAGCACTGGCCTATCAGGCACTGAGCCACAAGTGACCTCACAACCACAGACTGCAGCCACATGACCAGCACTGGCCTATCAGGCACTCAGCCACAAGTGACCTCACAACCACAAACTGCACCCACATGAACAGCACTGGCCTATCAGGCACTGAGCCACAAGTGACATCACAAACACAAACTCCACCCACGTGACCAGCACTGCCCTATCAGGCACTGATTCGCAAATGGCATCACAACCACAAACTGCACCAACTTAACCAACACTGGCCTATCAGGCACTGAGCCACAAGTGACATCACAAACACAAACTCCACCCACATCACCAGCACTGGCCTATCAGGCACTCAGCCACAAGTGACATCACAAACACAAACTCCACCCACATCACCAGCACTGGCCTATCAGGCACTGATCCGCAAATGACATCACAACCACAGACTGCAGCCACATGACCAGCACTGGCCTATCAGGCACTGAGCCACAAGTGACCTCACAACCACAAAATGAACCCACGTGACCAGCACTGGCCTATCAGGCACTCAGCCACAAGTGACATCACAGACACAAACTGCAGCCACAGGACCAGCAATGTCCTATCAGGCACTGAACCACAAGTGACATCACAACCAAAAACTGCACCCACATCACCAGCACTGGCCTATCAGGCACTGAGCCACAAGTGACATCACAAACACAAACTCCACCCACATCACCAGCACTGGCCTATCAGGCACTGAGCCACAAGTGACATCACAACCACAAACTCCACCCACATCACCAGCACTGGCCTATCAGGCACTGATCCGCAAATGACATCAAAACCACAAACTGCACCCACGTGACCAGCACTGGCCTATCAGGCACTGAGCCACAACTGACATCACAAACACAAACTGCACCCACATCACCAGCACTGACCTATCAGGCACTGAGCAACAAGTGACATCACAACCACAAACTGCACCCACGTGACCAGCACTGGCCTATCAGGCACTGAGCCACAACTGACATCATAAACACAAACTCCACCCACATCACCAGCACTGGCCTATCAGGCACCGAGCTACAAGTGACATCACAACCTCAGTCAGAACCCACGTGACCAGCACTGCCCTATCAGGCACTCAGCCACAAGTGACCTGACAACCACAAACTGCACCCACATGAACAGCACTGGCCTATCAGGCACTGAGCAACAAGTGACATCACAACCACAAACTGCACCCACATGACCAGCACTGGCCTATCAGGCACTCAGCCACAAGTGACATCACAAATATAAACTGCAGCCACATGACCAGCACTGGCCTATCAGGCACTGAGCCACAAGTGACATCACAAACACAAACTGCACCCACTTGACCAGCACTGGCCTATCAGGCACTCAGCCACAAGTGACATCACAAACACAAACTCCACCCACATCACCAGCACTGGCCTATCAGGCACTCAGCCACAAGTGACATCACAAACACAAACTCCACCCACATGACCAGCACTGGCCTATCAGGCACTGAGCCACAAGTGACATCACAAACACAAACTGCAGCCATGTGACCAACACTGGCCTATCAGGCACTGAGCCACAAGTGACATCACAAACACAAACTCCACCCACACCACCAGCACTGGCCTATCAGGCACTCAGCCACAAGTGACATCACAAACACAAACTCCACCCACATCACCAGCACTGGCCTATCAGGCACTCAGCCACAAGTGACATCACAAACACAAACTCCACCCACATGACCAGCACTGGCCTATCAGGCACTGAGCCACAAGTGACCTCACAACCACAGACTGCAGCCACATGACCAGCACTGGCCTATCAGGCACTGAGCCACAAGTGACCTCACAACCACAAAATGAACCCACGTGACCAGCACTGGCCTATCAGGCACTCAGCCACAAGTGACATCACAAACACAAACTGCACACACAGGACCAGCACTGGCCTATCAGGCACTCAGCCACAAGTGACATCACAACCACAAACTGCAACCACAGGACCAGCACTGGCCTATCAGGCACTCAGCCACAAGTGACATCACAAACACAAACTCCACCCACGTGACCAGCACTGGCCTATCAGGCACTGAGCCACAAGTGACATCACAAACACAAACTGCAGACATGTGACCAGCACTGGCCTATCAGGCACTGAGCCACAAGTGACATCACAATCACAAATTTCAGCCACAGGACCAGCACTGGACTATCAGGCACTGAGCCACAAGTGACATCACAAACACAAACTGCAGCCACATCACCAGCACTGGCCTATCAGGCACTCAGCCACAAGTGACATCACAAACACAAACTGCAGCCATGTGACCAGCACTGGCCTATCAGGCACTGAGCCACAAGTGACATCACAGTCACAAACTGCAGCCATGTGACCAACACTGGCCTATCAGGCACTGAGCCACAAGTGACATCACAAACACAAACTCCACCCACACCACCAGCACTGGCCTATCAGGCACTGAGCCACAAGTGACATCACAAACACAAACTCCACCCACATCACCAGCACTGGCCTATCAGGCACTGAACCACAAGTGACATCACAAACACAAACTGCAGCCATGTGACCAACACTGGCCTATCAGGCACTGAGCCACAAGTGACATCACAAACACAAACTCCACCCACGTGACCAGCACTGGCCTATCAGGCACTGAGCCACAAGTGACCTCACAACCACAGACTGCAGCCACATGACCAGCACTGGCCTATCAGGCACTGAGCCACAAGTGACCTCACAAACACAAAATGAACCCACGTAACCAGCACTGGCCTATCAGGCACTCAGCCACAAGTGACATCACAACCACAAACTGCAGCCACAGGACCAGCAATGTCCTATCAGGCACTGAGCCACAAGTGACATCACAACCACAAACTGCACCCACATGAACAGCACTGGCCTATCAGGCACTGAGCCACAAGTGACATCACAAACACAAACTCCACCCACGTGACCAGCACTGGCCTATCAGGCACTGATTCGCAAAAGGCATCACAACCACAAACTCTATCCACATGACCAGCACCGGCCTATCAGGCACTGAGCCACAAGTGACATCACAAACACAAACTCCACCCACAGGAGCAGCACTGGCTTATCAGGCACTGAGCCACAAGTGACATCACAAACACAAACTCCACCCACATCACCAGCACTGGCCTATCAGGCACTGAGCCACAAGTGACATCATAAACACAAACTCCACCCACATCACCAGCACTGGCCTATCAGGCACTGAGCCACAAGTGACATCACAAACACAAACTGCACCCACATGACCAGCACTGGCCTATCAGGCACTGAGCCACAAGTGACATCACAAACACAAACTCCACCCACATCACCAGCACTGGCCTATCAGGCACTGAGCCACAAGTGACCTCACAACCACAAACTGCACCCACATCACCAGCACTGGCCAATCAGGCACTGAGCCACAAGTGACATCACAAACACAAACTGCACCCACACCACCAGCACTGGCCTATCAGGCACTCAGCCACAAGTGACATCACAAACACAAAATGCAGCCACATGACCAGCACTGGCCTATCAGGCACTGAGCCACAAGTGACATCACAAACACAAACTGCAGCCATGTGACCAGCACTGGCCTATCAGGCACTCAGCCACAAGTGACATCACAAACACAAACTGCAGCCACATCACCAGCACTGGCCTATCAGGCACTCAGCCACAAGTGACCTCACAACCACAAACTGCACCCACATGAACAGCACTGGCCTATCAGGCACTGAGCAGCAAGTGACATCACAAACACAAACTCCACCCACGTGACCAGCACTGGCCTATCAGGCACTGAGCCACAAGTGACCTCACAACCATAAAATGAACCCACGTGACCAGCACTGGCCTATCAGGCACTCAGCCACAAGTGACATCACAAACACAAACTGCAGCCACAGGACCAGCAATGTCCTATCAGGCACTGAACCACAAGTGACATCACAACCAAAAACTGCACCCACATCACCAGCACTGGCCTATCAGGCACTGAGCCACAAGTGACATCACAAACACAAACTCCACCCATGTGACCAGCACTGGCCTATCAGGCACTGAGCCACAAGTGACATCACAACCACAAACTGCACACACAGGACCAGCACTGGCCTATCAGGCACTGAGCCACAAGTGACCTCACAACCACAAGCTCCACCCACATCACCGGCACTGGCCTATCAGGCACTGAGCCACAAATGACATCACAAACACAAACTGCAGCCATGTGACCAGCACTGGCCTATAAGGCACTGAGCCACAAGTGACATCACAAACACAAACTGCACCCACTTGACCAGCACTGGCCTATCAGGCACTGAGCCACAAGTGACATCATAAACACAAACTCCACCCACATCACCAGCACTGGCCTATCAGGCACTGAGCCACAAGTGACATCACAACCACAAACTCCACCCACATCACCAGCACTGGCCTATCAGGCACTGAGCCACAAGTGACATCACAAACACAAACTGCAGCCATGTGACCAACACTGGCCTATCAGGCACTGAGCCACAAGTGACATCACAAACACAAACTCCACCCACACCAACAGCACTGGCCTATCAGGCACTGAGCCACAAGTGACATCACAAACACAAACTCCACCCACATCACCAGCACTGGCCTATCAGGCACTCAGCCACAAGTGACATCACAAACACAAACTCCACCCACATCACCAGCACTGGCCTATCAGGCACTGAACCACAAGTGACATCACAACCACAAACTGCAGCCACATGACCAACACTGGCCTATCAGGCACTGAGCCACAAGTGACATCACAAACACAAACTCCACCCACGTGACCAGCACTGGCCTATCAGGCACTCAGCCACAAGTGACATCACAAACACAAACTGCAGCCACAGGACCAGCAATGTCCTATCAGGCACTGAGCCACAAGTGACATCACAACCTCAAACTGAACCCACGTGACCAGCACTGCCCTATCAGGCACTCAGCCACAAGTGACATCACAACCACAAACTGCACCCACATGAACAGCACTGGCCTATCAGGCACTGAGCCACAAGTGACATCACAAACACAAACTCCACCCACGTGACCAGTACTGGCCTATCAGGCACTGATTCGCAAAAGGCATCACAACCATAAACTGCACCAACTTGACCAGCACTGGCCTATCAGGCACTGAGCCACAAGTGACATCACAAACACAAACTCTATCCACATGACCAGCACCGGCCTATCAGGCACTGAGCCACAAGTGACATCACAAACACAAACTCCACCCACATGACCAGCACTGGCCTATCAGGCACTCAGCCACAAGTGACATCACAAATATAAACTGCAGCCACATGACCAGCACTGGCCTATCAGGCACTCAGCCACAAGTGACATCACAAACACAAACTGCACACACAGGACCAGCACTGGCCTATCAGGCACTCAGCCACAAGTGACATCACAACCACAAACTGCACACACAGGACCAGCACTGGCCTATCAGGCACTGAGCCACAAGTGACATCACAAACACAAACTGCAGCCATGTGACCAACACTGGCCTATCAGGCACTGAGCCACAAGTGACATCACAACCACAAACTCCACCCACACCACCAGCACTGGCCTATCAGGCACTGAGCCACAAGTGACATCACAAACACAAACTCCACCCACATCACCAGCACTGGCCTATCAGGCACTGAGCCACAACTGACATCACAAACACAAACTCCACCCACATCACCAGCACTGGCCTATCAGGCACTGAGCCACAAGTGACCTCACAACCACAGACTGCAGCCACATGACCAGCACTGGCCTATCAGGCACTCAGCCACAAGTGACCTCACAACCACAAACTGCACCCACATGAACAGCACTGGCCTATCAGGCACTGAGCCACAAGTGACATCACAAACACAAACTCCACCCACGTGACCAGCACTGCCCTATCAGGCACTGATTCGCAAATGGCATCACAACCACAAACTGCACCAACTTGACCAACACTGGCCTATCAGGCACTGAGCCACAAGTGACATCACAAACACAAACTCCACCCACATCACCAGCACTGGCCTATCAGGCACTCAGCCACAAGTGACATCACAAACACAAACTCCACCCACATCACCAGCACTGGCCTATCAGGCACTGAGCCACAAGTGACATCACAACCACAAACTGCAGCCACAGGACCAGCACTGGCCTATCAGGCACTGAGCCACAAGTGACCTCACAACCACAAAATGAACCCACGTGACCAGCACTGGCCTATCAGGCACTCAGCCACAAGTGACATCACAGACACAAACTGCAGCCACAGGACCAGCAATGTCCTATCAGGCACTGAACCACAAGTGACATCACAACCAAAAACTACACCCACATCACCAGCACTGGCCTATCAGGCACTCAGCCACAAGTGACATCACAAACACAAACTCCACCCACATCACCAGCACTGGCCTATCAGGCACTGAACCACAAGTGACATCACAAACACAAACTGCAGCCATGTGACCAACACTGGCCTATCAGGCACTGAGCCACAAGTGACATCACAAACACAAACTCCACCCACGTGACCAGCACTGGCCTATCAGGCACTGAGCCACAAGTGACCTCACAACCACAAAATGAACCCACGTAACCAGCACTGGCCTATCAGGCACTCAGCCACAAGTGACATCACAACCACAAACTGCAGCCACAGGACCAGCAATGTCCTATCAGGCACTGAGCCACAAGTGACATCACAACCACAAACTGCACCCACATGAACAGCACTGGCCTATCAGGCACTGAGCCACAAGTGACATCACAAACACAAACTCCACCCATGTGACCAGCACTGGCCTATCAGGCACTAAGCCACAAGTGACATCACAAACACAAACTCCACCCACAGGAGCAGCACTGGCTTATCAGGCACTGAGCCACAAGTGACATCACAACGACAAACTGCAGCCATGTGACCAGCACTGGCCTATCAGGCACTCAGCCACAAGTGACATCACAACCACAAACTCTGTCCACATGACCAGCACCGGCCTATCAGGCACTAAGCCACAAGTGACATCACAAACACAAACTCCACCCACAGGAGCAGCACTGGCTTATCAGGCACTGAGCCACAAGTGACATCACAACGACAAACTGCAGCCATGTGACCAGCACTGGCCTATCAGGCACTCAGCCACAAGTGACATCACAAACACAAACTCCACCCACGTGACCAGCACTGGGCTATCAGGCACTCAGCCACAAGTGACATCACAACCACAAACTGCACACACAGGACCAGCACTGGCCTATCAGGCACTGAGCCACAAGTGACATCACAAACACAAACTGCAGCCATGTGACCAACACTGGCCTATCAGGCACTGAGCCACAAGTGACATCACAACCACAAACTCCACCCACACCACCAGCACTGGCCTATCAGGCACTGAGCCACAAGTGACATCACAACCACAAACTCCACCCACATCACCAGCACTGGCCTATCAGGCACTGAGCCACAACTGACATCACAAACACAAACTCCACCCACATCACCAGCACTGGCCTATCAGGCACTGAGCCACAAGTGACCTCACAACCACAGACTGCAGCCACATGACCAGCACTGGCCTATCAGGCACTCAGCCACAAGTGACCTCACAACCACAAACTGCACCCACATGAACAGCACTGGCCTATCAGGCACTGAGCCACAAGTGACATCACAAACACAAACTCCACCCACGTGACCAGCACTGCCCTATCAGGCACTGATTCGCAAATGGCATCACAACCACAAACTGCACCAACTTAACCAACACTGGCCTATCAGGCACTGAGCCACAAGTGACATCACAAACACAAACTCCACCCACATCACCAGCACTGGCCTATCAGGCACTCAGCCACAAGTGACATCACAAACACAAACTCCACCCACATCACCAGCACTGGCCTATCAGGCACTGATCCGCAAATGACATCACAACCACAGACTGCAGCCACATGACCAGCACTGGCCTATCAGGCACTGAGCCACAAGTGACCTCACAACCACAAAATGAACCCACGTGACCAGCACTGGCCTATCAGGCACTCAGCCACAAGTGACATCACAGACACAAACTGCAGCCACAGGACCAGCAATGTCCTATCAGGCACTGAACCACAAGTGACATCACAACCAAAAACTGCACCCACATCACCAGCACTGGCCTATCAGGCACTGAACCACAAGTGACATCACAAACACAAACTGCAGCCATGTGACCAACACTGGCCTATCAGGCACTGAGCCACAAGTGACATCACAAACACAAACTCCACCCACGTGACCAGCACTGGCCTATCAGGCACTGAGCCACAAGTGACCTCACAACCACAGACTGCAGCCACATGACCAGAACTGGCCTATCAGGCACTGAGCCACAAGTGACCTCACAACCACAAAATGAACCCACGTAACCAGCACTGGCCTATCAGGCACTCAGCCACAAGTGACATCACAACCACAAACTGCAGCCACAGGACCAGCAATGTCCTATCAGGCACTGAGCCACAAGTGACATCACAACCACAAACTGCACCCACATGAACAGCACTGGCCTATCAGGCACTGAGCCACAAGTGACATCACAAACACAAACTCCACCCACGTGACCAGCACTGGCCTATCAGGCACTGATTCGCAAAAGGCATCACAACCACAAACTGCACCAACTTGACCAGCACTGGCCTATCAGGCACTGAGCCACAAGTGACATCACAAACACAAACTCTATCCACATGACCAGCACCGGCCTATCAGGCACTGAGCCACAAGTGACATCACAAACACAAACTCCACCCACAGGAGCAGCACTGGCTTATCAGGCACTGAGCCACAAGTGACATCACAAACACAAACTCCACCCACATCACCAGCACTGGCCTATCAGGCACTGAGCCACAAGTGACATCATAAACACAAACTCCACCCACATCACCAGCACTGGCCTATCAGGCACTGAGCCACAAGTGACATCACAACCACAAACTGCACCCACATGACCAGCACTGGCCTATCAGGCACTGAGCCACAAGTGACATCACAAACACAAACTCCACCCACATCACCAGCACTGGCCTATCAGGCACTCAGCCACAAGTGACATCATAAACACAAACTCCACCCACATGACCAGCACTGGCCTATCAGGCACTCAGCCACAAGTGACATCACAAATATAAACTGCAGCCACATGACCAGCACTGGCCTATCAGGCACTCAGCCACAAGTGACATCACAACCACAAACTGCACACACAGGACCAGCACTGGCCTATCAGGCACTGAGCCACAAGTGACATCACAAACACAAACTGCAGCCATGTGACCAACACTGGCCTATCAGGCACTGAGCCACAAGTGACATCACAAACACAAACTCCACCCACACCACCAGCACTGGCCTATCAGGCACTGAGCCACAAGTGACATCACAACCACAAACTCCACCCACATCACCAGCACTGGCCTATCAGGCACTGAGCCACAACTGACATCACAAACACAAACTCCACCCACATCACCAGCACTGGCCTATCAGGCACTGAGCCACAACTGACATCACAAACACAAACTCCACCCACATGACCAGCACTGGCCTATCAGGCACTCAGCCACAAGTGACCTCACAACCACAAACTGCACCCACATGAACAGCACTGGCCTATCAGGCACTCAGCCACAAGTGACATCACAAACACAAACTGCAGCCACAGGACCAGCAATGTCCTATCAGGCACTGAACCACAAGTGACATCACAACCAAAAACTGCACCCACATCACCAGCACTGGCCTATCAGGCACTGAGCCACAAGTGACATCACAAACACAAACTCCACCCACATCACCAGCACTGGCCTATCAGGCACTGAGCCACAAGTGACATCACAAACACAAACTCCACCCACATCACCAGCACTGGCCTATCAGGCACTGAGCCACAAGTGACATCATAAACACAAACTCCACCCACATGACCAGCACTGGCCTATCAGGCACTGATCCGCAAATGACATCAAAACCACAAACTGCACCCACGTGACCAGCACTGGCCTATCAGGCACTGAGCCACAACTGACATCACAAAAAAACTGCACCCACATCACCAGCACTGGCCTATCAGGCACTGAGCAACAAGTGACCTTACAAACACAAACTCCACCCACATCACCAGCACTGGCCGATCAGGCACTCAGCCACAAGTGACATCACAAACACAAACTCCACCCACATCACCAGCACTGGCCTATCAGGCACTCAGCCACAAGTGACATCACAAACACAAACTCCACCCACGTGACCAGCACTGGCCTATCAGGCACTGAGCCACAAGTGACATCACAAACACAAACTGCAGACATGTGACCAGCACTGGCCTATCAGGCACTGAGCCACAAGTGACATCACAATCACAAATTTCAGCCACAGGACCAGCACTGGACTATCAGGCACTGAGCCACAAGTGACATCACAAACACAAACTGCAGCCACATCACCAGCACTGGCCTATCAGGCACTCAGCCACAAGTGACATCACAAACACAAACTGCACCCACATGACCAGCACTGGCCTATCAGGCACTGAGCCACAAGTGACATCACAAACACAAACTGCAGCCATGTGACCAACACTGGCCTATCAGGCACTGAGCCACAAGTGACATCACAAACACAAACTCCACCCACACCACCAGCACTGGCCTATCAGGCACTCAGCCACAAGTGACATCACAAACACAAACTCCACCCACATCACCAGCACTGGCCTATCAGGCACTGAACCACAAGTGACATCACAAACACAAACTGCAGCCATGTGACCAACACTGGCCTATCAGGCACTGAGCCACAAGTGACATCACAAACACAAACTCCACCCACGTGACCAGCACTGGCCTATCAGGCACTGAGCCACAAGTGACCTCACAACCACAAAATGAACCCACGTAACCAGCACTGGCCTATCAGGCACTCAGCCACAAGTGACATCACAACCACAAACTGCAGCCACAGGACCAGCAATGTCCTATCAGGCACTGAGCCACAAGTGACATCACAACCACAAACTGCACCCACATGAACAGCACTGGCCTATCAGGCACTGAGCCACAAGTGACATCACAAACACAAACTCCACCCACGTGACCAGCACTGGCCTATCAGGCACTAAGCCACAAGTGACATCACAAACACAAACTCCACCCACAGGAGCAGCACTGGCTTATCAGGCACTGAGCCACAAGTGACATCACAACGACAAACTGCAGCCATGTGACCAGCACTGGCCTATCAGGCACTCAGCCACAAGTGACATCACAACCACAAACTCTGTCCACATGACCAGCACCGGCCTATCAGGCACTAAGCCACAAGTGACATCACAAACACAAACTCCACCCACAGGAGCAGCACTGGCTTATCAGGCACTGAGCCACAAGTGACATCACAACGACAAACTGCAGCCATGTGACCAGCACTGGCCTATCAGGCACTCAGCCACAAGTGACATCACAAACACAAACTGCACACACAGGACCAGCACTGGGCTATCAGGCACTCAGCCACAAGTGACATCACAACCACAAACTGCACACACAGGACCAGCACTGGCCTATCAGGCACTGAGCCACAAGTGACATCACAAACACAAACTGCAGCCATGTGACCAACACTGGCCTATCAGGCACTGAGCCACAAGTGACATCACAACCACAAACTCCACCCACACCACCAGCACTGGCCTATCAGGCACTGAGCCACAAGTGACATCACAACCACAAACTCCACCCACATCACCAGCACTGGCCTATCAGGCACTGAGCCACAACTGACATCACAAACACAAACTCCACCCACATCACCAGCACTGGCCTATCAGGCACTGAGCCACAAGTGACCTCACAACCACAGACTGCAGCCACATGACCAGCACTGGCCTATCAGGCACTCAGCCACAAGTGACCTCACAACCACAAACTGCACCCACATGAACAGCACTGGCCTATCAGGCACTGAGCCACAAGTGACATCACAAACACAAACTCCACCCACGTGACCAGCACTGCCCTATCAGGCACTGATTCGCAAATGGCATCACAACCACAAACTGCACCAACTTAACCAACACTGGCCTATCAGGCACTGAGCCACAAGTGACATCACAAACACAAACTCCACCCACATCACCAGCACTGGCCTATCAGGCACTCAGCCACAAGTGACATCACAAACACAAACTCCACCCACATCACCAGCACTGGCCTATCAGGCACTGATCCGCAAATGACATCACAACCACAGACTGCAGCCACATGACCAGCACTGGCCTATCAGGCACTGAGCCACAAGTGACCTCACAACCACAAAATGAACCCACGTGACCAGCACTGGCCTATCAGGCACTCAGCCACAAGTGACATCACAGACACAAACTGCAGCCACAGGACCAGCAATGTCCTATCAGGCACTGAACCACAAGTGACATCACAACCAAAAACTGCACCCACATCACCAGCACTGGCCTATCAGGCACTGAGCCACAAGTGACATCACAAACACAAACTCCACCCACATCACCAGCACTGGCCTATCAGGCACTGAGCCACAAGTGACATCACAACCACAAACTCCACCCACATCACCAGCACTGGCCTATCAGGCACTGATCCGCAAATGACATCAAAACCACAAACTGCACCCACGTGACCAGCACTGGCCTATCAGGCACTGAGCCACAACTGACATCACAAACACAAACTGCACCCACATCACCAGCACTGACCTATCAGGCACTGAGCAACAAGTGACATCACAACCACAAACTGCACCCACGTGACCAGCACTGGCCTATCAGGCACTGAGCCACAACAGACATCATAAACACAAACTCCACCCACATCACCAGCACTGGCCTATCAGGCACCGAGCTACAAGTGACATCACAACCTCAGTCAGAACCCACGTGACCAGCACTGCCCTATCAGGCACTCAGCCACAAGTGACCTGACAACCACAAACTGCACCCACATGAACAGCACTGGCCTATCAGGCACTGAGCAACAAGTGACATCACAACCACAAACTGCACCCACATGACCAGCACTGGCCTATCAGGCACTCAGCCACAAGTGACATCACAAATATAAACTGCAGCCACATGACCAGCACTGGCCTATCAGGCACTGAGCCACAAGTGACATCACAAACACAAACTGCACCCACTTGACCAGCACTGGCCTATCAGGCACTCAGCCACAAGTGACATCACAAACACAAACTCCACCCACATCACCAGCACTGGCCTATCAGGCACTCAGCCACAAGTGACATCACAAACACAAACTCCACCCACATGACCAGCACTGGCCTATCAGGCACTGAGCCACAAGTGACATCACAAACACAAACTGCAGCCATGTGACCAACACTGGCCTATCAGGCACTGAGCCACAAGTGACATCACAAACACAAACTCCACCCACACCACCAGCACTGGCCTATCAGGCACTCAGCCACAAGTGACATCACAAACACAAACTCCACCCACATCACCAGCACTGGCCTATCAGGCACTCAGCCACAAGTGACATCACAAAAACAAACTCCACCCACATGACCAGCACTGGCCTATCAGGCACTGAGCCACAAGTGACCTCACAACCACAGACTGCAGCCACATGACCAGCACTGGCCTATCAGGCACTGAGCCACAAGTGACCTCACAACCACAAAATGAACCCCCGTGACCAGCACTGGCCTATCAGGCACTCAGCCACAAGTGACATCACAAACACAAACTGCACACACAGGACCAGCACTGGCCTATCAGGCACTCAGCCACAAGTGACATCACAACCACAAACTGCAACCACAGGACCAGCACTGGCCTATCAGGCACTCAGCCACAAGTGACATCACAAACACAAACTCCACCCACGTGACCAGCACTGGCCTATCAGGCACTGAGCCACAAGTGACATCACAAACACAAACTGCAGACATGTGACCAGCACTGGCCTATCAGGCACTGAGCCACAAGTGACATCACAATCACAAATTTCAGCCACAGGACCAGCACTGGACTATCAGGCACTGAGCCACAAGTGACATCACAAACACAAACTGCAGCCACATCACCAGCACTGGCCTATCAGGCACTCAGCCACAAGTGACATCACAAACACAAACTGCAGCCATGTGACCAGCACTGGCCTATCAGGCACTGAGCCACAAGTGACATCACAGTCACAAACTGCAGCCATGTGACCAACACTGGCCTATCAGGCACTGAGCCACAAGTGACATCACAAACACAAACTCCACCCACACCACCAGCACTGGCCTATCAGGCACTGAGCCACAAGTGACATCACAAACACAAACTCCACCCACATCACCAGCACTGGCCTATCAGGCACTGAACCACAAGTGACATCACAAACACAAACTGCAGCCATGTGACCAACACTGGCCTATCAGGCACTGAGCCACAAGTGACATCACAAACACAAACTCCACCCACGTGACCAGCACTGGCCTATCAGGCACTGAGCCACAAGTGACCTCACAACCACAGACTGCAGCCACATGACCAGCACTGGCCTATCAGGCACTGAGCCACAAGTGACCTCACAAACACAAAATGAACCCACGTAACCAGCACTGGCCTATCAGGCACTCAGCCACAAGTGACATCACAACCACAAACTGCAGCCACAGGACCAGCAATGTCCTATCAGGCACTGAGCCACAAGTGACATCACAACCACAAACTGCACCCACATGAACAGCACTGGCCTATCAGGCACTGAGCCACAAGTGACATCACAAACACAAACTCCACCCACGTGACCAGCACTGGCCTATCAGGCACTGATTCGCAAAAGGCATCACAACCACAAACTCTATCCACATGACCAGCACCGGCCTATCAGGCACTGAGCCACAAGTGACATCACAAACACAAACTCCACCCACAGGAGCAGCACTGGCTTATCAGGCACTGAGCCACAAGTGACATCACAAACACAAACTCCACCCACATCACCAGCACTGGCCTATCAGGCACTGAGCCACAAGTGACATCATAAACACAAACTCCACCCACATCACCAGCACTGGCCTATCAGGCACTGAGCCACAAGTGACATCACAAACACAAACTGCACCCACATGACCAGCACTGGCCTATCAGGCACTGAGCCACAAGTGACATCACAAACACAAACTGCAGCCATGTGACCAGCACTGGCCTATCAGGCACTGAGCCACAAGTGACCTCACAACCACAAACTGCACCCACATCACCAGCACTGGCCAATCAGGCACTGAGCCACAAGTGACATCACAAACACAAACTGCACCCACACCACCAGCACTGGCCTATCAGGCACTCAGCCACAAGTGACATCACAAACACAAAATGCAGCCACATGACCAGCACTGGCCTATCAGGCACTCAGCCACAAGTGACATCACAAACACAAACTGCAGCCATGTGACCAGCACTGGCCTATCAGGCACTCAGCCACAAGTGACATCACAAACACAAACTGCAGCCACATCACCAGCACTGGCCTATCAGGCACTCAGCCACAAGTGACCTCACAACCACAAACTGCACCCACATGAACAGCACTGGCCTATCAGGCACTGAGCAGCAAGTGACATCACAAACACAAACTCCACCCACGTGACCAGCACTGGCCTATCAGGCACTGAGCCACAAGTGACCTCACAACCATAAAATGAACCCACGTGACCAGCACTGGCCTATCAGGCACTCAGCCACAAGTGACATCACAAACACAAACTGCAGCCACAGGACCAGCAATGTCCTATCAGGCACTGAACCACAAGTGACATCACAACCAAAAACTGCACCCACATCACCAGCACTGGCCTATCAGGCACTGAGCCACAAGTGACATCACAAACACAAACTCCACCCATGTGACCAGCACTGGCCTATCAGGCACTGAGCCACAAGTGACATCACAACCACAAACTGCACACACAGGACCAGCACTGGCCTATCAGGCACTGAGCCACAAGTGACCTCACAACCACAAGCTCCACCCACATCACCGGCACTGGCCTATCAGGCACTGAGCCACAAATGACATCACAAACACAAACTGCAGCCATGTGACCAGCACTGGCCTATAAGGCACTGAGCCACAAGTGACATCACAAACACAAACTGCACCCACTTGACCAGCACTGGCCTATCAGGCACTGAGCCACAAGTGACATCATAAACACAAACTCCACCCACATCACCAGCACTGGCCTATCAGGCACTGAGCCACAAGTGACATCACAACCACAAACTCCACCCACATCACCAGCACTGGCCTATCAGGCACTGAGCCACAAGTGACATCACAAACACAAACTGCAGCCATGTGACCAACACTGGCCTATCAGGCACTGAGCCACAAGTGACATCACAAACACAAACTCCACCCACACCAACAGCACTGGCCTATCAGGCACTGAGCCACAAGTGACATCACAAACACAAACTCCACCCACATCACCAGCACTGGCCTATCAGGCACTCAGCCACAAGTGACATCACAAACACAAACTCCACCCACATCACCAGCACTGGCCTATCAGGCACTGAACCACAAGTGACATCACAACCACAAACTGCAGCCACATGACCAACACTGGCCTATCAGGCACTGAGCCACAAGTGACATCACAAACACAAACTCCACCCACGTGACCAGCACTGGCCTATCAGGCACTCAGCCACAAGTGACATCACAAACACAAACTGCAGCCACAGGACCAGCAATGTCCTATCAGGCACTGAGCCACAAGTGACATCACAACCTCAAACTGAACCCACGTGACCAGCACTGCCCTATCAGGCACTCAGCCACAAGTGACATCACAACCACAAACTGCACCCACATGAACAGCACTGGCCTATCAGGCACTGAGCCACAAGTGACATCACAAACACAAACTCCACCCACGTGACCAGTACTGGCCTATCAGGCACTGATTCGCAAAAGGCATCACAACCATAAACTGCACCAACTTGACCAGCACTGGCCTATCAGGCACTGAGCCACAAGTGACATCACAAACACAAACTCTATCCACATGACCAGCACCGGCCTATCAGGCACTGAGCCACAAGTGACATCACAAACACAAACTCCACCCACATGACCAGCACTGGCCTATCAGGCACTCAGCCACAAGTGACATCACAAATATAAACTGCAGCCACATGACCAGCACTGGCCTATCAGGCACTCAGCCACAAGTGACATCACAAACACAAACTGCACACACAGGACCAGCACTGGCCTATCAGGCACTCAGCCACAAGTGACATCACAACCACAAACTGCACACACAGGACCAGCACTGGCCTATCAGGCACTGAGCCACAAGTGACATCACAAACACAAACTGCAGCCATGTGACCAACACTGGCCTATCAGGCACTGAGCCACAAGTGACATCACAAACACAAACTCCACCCACACCACCAGCACTGGCCTATCAGGCACTGAGCCACAAGTGACATCACAAACACAAACTCCACCCACATCACCAGCACTGGCCTATCAGGCACTGAGCCACAACTGACATCACAAACACAAACTCCACCCACATCAGCAGCACTGGCCTATCAGGCACTGAGCCACAAGTGACCTCACAACCACAGACTGCAGCCACATGACCAGCACTGGCCTATCAGGCACTCAGCCACAAGTGACCTCACAACCACAAACTGCACCCACATGAACAGCACTGGCCTATCAGGCACTGAGCCACAAGTGACATCACAAACACAAACTCCACCCACGTGACCAGCACTGCCCTATCAGGCACTGATTCGCAAATGGCATCACAACCACAAACTGCACCAACTTGACCAACACTGGCCTATCAGGCACTGAGCCACAAGTGACATCACAAACACAAACTCCACCCACATCACCAGCACTGGCCTATCAGGCACTCAGCCACAAGTGACATCACAAACACAAACTCCACCCACATCACCAGCACTGGCCTATCAGGCACTGAGCCACAAGTGACATCACAACCACAAACTGCAGCCACAGGACCAGCACTGGCCTATCAGGCACTGAGCCACAAGTGACCTCACAACCACAAAATGAACCCACGTGACCAGCACTGGCCTATCAGGCACTCAGCCACAAGTGACATCACAGACACAAACTGCAGCCACAGGACCAGCAATGTCCTATCAGGCACTGAACCACAAGTGACATCACAACCAAAAACTACACCCACATCACCAGCACTGGCCTATCAGGCACTCAGCCACAAGTGACATCACAAACACAAACTCCACCCACATCACCAGCACTGGCCTATCAGGCACTGAACCACAAGTGACATCACAAACACAAACTGCAGCCATGTGACCAACACTGGCCTATCAGGCACTGAGCCACAAGTGACATCACAAACACAAACTCCACCCACGTGACCAGCACTGGCCTATCAGGCACTGAGCCACAAGTGACCTCACAACCACAAAATGAACCCACGTAACCAGCACTGGCCTATCAGGCACTCAGCCACAAGTGACATCACAACCACAAACTGCAGCCACAGGACCAGCAATGTCCTATCAGGCACTGAGCCACAAGTGACATCACAACCACAAACTGCACCCACATGAACAGCACTGGCCTATCAGGCACTGAGCCACAAGTGACATCACAAACACAAACTCCACCCACGTGACCAGCACTGGCCTATCAGGCACTAAGCCACAAGTGACATCACAAACACAAACTCCACCCACAGGAGCAGCACTGGCTTATCAGGCACTGAGCCACAAGTGACATCACAACGACAAACTGCAGCCATGTGACCAGCACTGGCCTATCAGGCACTCAGCCACAAGTGACATCACAACCACAAACTCTGTCCACATGACCAGCACCGGCCTATCAGGCACTAAGCCACAAGTGACATCACAAACACAAACTCCACCCACAGGAGCAGCACTGGCTTATCAGGCACTGAGCCACAAGTGACATCACAACGACAAACTGCAGCCATGTGACCAGCACTGGCCTATCAGGCACTCAGCCACAAGTGACATCACAAACACAAACTGCACACACAGGACCAGCACTGGGCTATCAGGCACTCAGCCACAAGTGACATCACAACCACAAACTGCACACACAGGACCAGCACTGGCCTATCAGGCACTGAGCCACAAGTGACATCACAAACACAAACTGCAGCCATGTGACCAACACTGGCCTATCAGGCACTGAGCCACAAGTGACATCACAACCACAAACTCCACCCACACCACCAGCACTGGCCTATCAGGCACTGAGCCACAAGTGACATCACAACCACAAACTCCACCCACATCACCAGCACTGGCCTATCAGGCACTGAGCCACAACTGACATCACAAACACAAACTCCACCCACATCACCAGCACTGGCCTATCAGGCACTGAGCCACAAGTGACCTCACAACCACAGACTGCAGCCACATGACCAGCACTGGCCTATCAGGCACTCAGCCACAAGTGACCTCACAACCACAAACTGCACCCACATGAACAGCACTGGCCTATCAGGCACTGAGCCACAAGTGACATCACAAACACAAACTCCACCCACGTGACCAGCACTGCCCTATCAGGCACTGATTCGCAAATGGCATCACAACCACAAACTGCACCAACTTAACCAACACTGGCCTATCAGGCACTGAGCCACAAGTGACATCACAAACACAAACTCCACCCACATCACCAGCACTGGCCTATCAGGCACTCAGCCACAAGTGACATCACAAACACAAACTCCACCCACATCACCAGCACTGGCCTATCAGGCACTGATCCGCAAATGACATCACAACCACAGACTGCAGCCACATGACCAGCACTGGCCTATCAGGCACTGAGCCACAAGTGACCTCACAACCACAAAATGAACCCACGTGACCAGCACTGGCCTATCAGGCACTCAGCCACAAGTGACATCACAGACACAAACTGCAGCCACAGGACCAGCAATGTCCTATCAGGCACTGAACCACAAGTGACATCACAACCAAAAACTGCACCCACATCACCAGCACTGGCCTATCAGGCACTGAGCCACAAGTGACATCACAAACACAAACTCCACCCACATCACCAGCACTGGCCTATCAGGCACTGAGCCACAAGTGACATCACAACCACAAACTCCACCCACATCACCAGCACTGGCCTATCAGGCACTGATCCGCAAATGACATCAAAACCACAAACTGCACCCACGTGACCAGCACTGGCCTATCAGGCACTGAGCCACAACTGACATCACAAACACAAACTGCACCCACATCACCAGCACTGACCTATCAGGCACTGAGCAACAAGTGACATCACAACCACAAACTGCACCCACGTGACCAGCACTGGCCTATCAGGCACTGAGCCACAACTGACATCATAAACACAAACTCCACCCACATCACCAGCACTGGCCTATCAGGCACCGAGCTACAAGTGACATCACAACCTCAGTCAGAACCCACGTGACCAGCACTGCCCTATCAGGCACTCAGCCACAAGTGACCTGACAACCACAAACTGCACCCACATGAACAGCACTGGCCTATCAGGCACTGAGCAACA
Source organism: Apteryx mantelli (assembly GCF_036417845.1). Taxonomy (NCBI): domain Eukaryota; kingdom Metazoa; phylum Chordata; class Aves; order Apterygiformes; family Apterygidae; genus Apteryx; species Apteryx mantelli. The sequence goes on along the minus strand of NW_027118782.1, from coordinate 1,233,883 downwards.
AGTGACATCACAACCACAAACTGCACCCACATGACCAGCACTGGCCTATCAGGCACTCAGCCACAAGTGACATCACAAATATAAACTGCAGCCACATGACCAGCACTGGCCTATCAGGCACTGAGCCACAAGTGACATCACAAACACAAACTGCAGCCATGTGACCAACACTGGCCTATCAGGCACTGAGCCACAAGTGACATCACAAACACAAACTCCACCCACGTGACCAGCACTGGCCTATCAGGCACTGAGCCACAAGTGACCTCACAACCACAAAATGAACCCACGTAACCAGCACTGGCCTATCAGGCACTCAGCCACAAGTGACATCACAACCACAAACTGCAGCCACAGGACCAGCAATGTCCTATCAGGCACTGAGCCACAAGTGACATCACAACCACAAACTGCACCCACATGAACAGCACTGGCCTATCAGGCACTGAGCCACAAGTGACATCACAAACACAAACTCCACCCACGTGACCAGCACTGGCCTATCAGGCACTAAGCCACAAGTGACATCACAAACACAAACTCCACCCACAGGAGCAGCACTGGCTTATCAGGCACTGAGCCACAAGTGACATCACAACGACAAACTGCAGCCATGTGACCAGCACTGGCCTATCAGGCACTCAGCCACAAGTGACATCACAACCACAAACTCTGTCCACATGACCAGCACCGGCCTATCAGGCACTAAGCCACAAGTGACATCACAAACACAAACTCCACCCACAGGAGCAGCACTGGCTTATCAGGCACTGAGCCACAAGTGACATCACAACGACAAACTGCAGCCATGTGACCAGCACTGGCCTATCAGGCACTCAGCCACAAGTGACATCACAAACACAAACTGCACACACAGGACCAGCACTGGGCTATCAGGCACTCAGCCACAAGTGACATCACAACCACAAACTGCACACACAGGACCAGCACTGGCCTATCAGGCACTGAGCCACAAGTGACATCACAAACACAAACTGCAGCCATGTGACCAACACTGGCCTATCAGGCACTGAGCCACAAGTGACATCACAACCACAAACTCCACCCACACCACCAGCACTGGCCTATCAGGCACTGAGCCACAAGTGACATCACAACCACAAACTCCACCCACATCACCAGCACTGGCCTATCAGGCACTGAGCCACAACTGACATCACAAACACAAACTCCACCCACATCACCAGCACTGGCCTATCAGGCACTGAGCCACAAGTGACCTCACAACCACAGACTGCAGCCACATGACCAGCACTGGCCTATCAGGCACTCAGCCACAAGTGACCTCACAACCACAAACTGCACCCACATGAACAGCACTGGCCTATCAGGCACTGAGCCACAAGTGACATCACAAACACAAACTCCACCCACGTGACCAGCACTGCCCTATCAGGCACTGATTCGCAAATGGCATCACAACCACAAACTGCACCAACTTAACCAACACTGGCCTATCAGGCACTGAGCCACAAGTGACATCACAAACACAAACTCCACCCACATCACCAGCACTGGCCTATCAGGCACTCAGCCACAAGTGACATCACAAACACAAACTCCACCCACATCACCAGCACTGGCCTATCAGGCACTGATCCGCAAATGACATCACAACCACAGACTGCAGCCACATGACCAGCACTGGCCTATCAGGCACTGAGCCACAAGTGACCTCACAACCACAAAATGAACCCACGTGACCAGCACTGGCCTATCAGGCACTCAGCCACAAGTGACATCACAGACACAAACTGCAGCCACAGGACCAGCAATGTCCTATCAGGCACTGAACCACAAGTGACATCACAACCAAAAACTGCACCCACATCACCAGCACTGGCCTATCAGGCACTGAGCCACAAGTGACATCACAAACACAAACTCCACCCACATCACCAGCACTGGCCTATCAGGCACTGAGCCACAAGTGACATCACAACCACAAACTCCACCCACATCACCAGCACTGGCCTATCAGGCACTGATCCGCAAATGACATCAAAACCACAAACTGCACCCACGTGACCAGCACTGGCCTATCAGGCACTGAGCCACAACTGACATCACAAACACAAACTGCACCCACATCACCAGCACTGACCTATCAGGCACTGAGCAACAAGTGACATCACAACCACAAACTGCACCCACGTGACCAGCACTGGCCTATCAGGCACTGAGCCACAACTGACATCATAAACACAAACTCCACCCACATCACCAGCACTGGCCTATCAGGCACCGAGCTACAAGTGACATCACAACCTCAGTCAGAACCCACGTGACCAGCACTGCCCTATCAGGCACTCAGCCACAAGTGACCTGACAACCACAAACTGCACCCACATGAACAGCACTGGCCTATCAGGCACTGAGCAACAAGTGACATCACAACCACAAACTGCACCCACATGACCAGCACTGGCCTATCAGGCACTCAGCCACAAGTGACATCACAAATATAAACTGCAGCCACATGACCAGCACTGGCCTATCAGGCACTGAGCCACAAGTGACATCACAAACACAAACTGCAGCCATGTGACCAACACTGGCCTATCAGGCACTGAGCCACAAGTGACATCACAAACACAAACTCCACCCACGTGACCAGCACTGGCCTATCAGGCACTGAGCCACAAGTGACCTCACAACCACAAAATGAACCCACGTAACCAGCACTGGCCTATCAGGCACTCAGCCACAAGTGACATCACAACCACAAACTGCAGCCACAGGACCAGCAATGTCCTATCAGGCACTGAGCCACAAGTGACATCACAACCACAAACTGCACCCACATGAACAGCACTGGCCTATCAGGCACTGAGCCACAAGTGACATCACAAACACAAACTCCACCCACGTGACCAGCACTGGCCTATCAGGCACTAAGCCACAAGTGACATCACAAACACAAACTCCACCCACAGGAGCAGCACTGGCTTATCAGGCACTGAGCCACAAGTGACATCACAACGACAAACTGCAGCCATGTGACCAGCACTGGCCTATCAGGCACTCAGCCACAAGTGACATCACAACCACAAACTCTGTCCACATGACCAGCACCGGCCTATCAGGCACTAAGCCACAAGTGACATCACAAACACAAACTCCACCCACAGGAGCAGCACTGGCTTATCAGGCACTGAGCCACAAGTGACATCACAACGACAAACTGCAGCCATGTGACCAGCACTGGCCTATCAGGCACTCAGCCACAAGTGACATCACAAACACAAACTGCACACACAGGACCAGCACTGGGCTATCAGGCACTCAGCCACAAGTGACATCACAACCACAAACTCCACCCACACCACCAGCACTGGCCTATCAGGCACTGAGCCACAAGTGACATCACAACCACAAACTCCACCCACATCACCAGCACTGGCCTATCAGGCACTGAGCCACAACTGACATCACAAACACAAACTCCACCCACATCACCAGCACTGGCCTATCAGGCACTGAGCCACAAGTGACCTCACAACCACAGACTGCAGCCACATGACCAGCACTGGCCTATCAGGCACTCAGCCACAAGTGACCTCACAACCACAAACTGCACCCACATGAACAGCACTGGCCTATCAGGCACTGAGCCACAAGTGACATCACAAACACAAACTCCACCCACGTGACCAGCACTGCCCTATCAGGCACTGATTCGCAAATGGCATCACAACCACAAACTGCACCAACTTAACCAACACTGGCCTATCAGGCACTGAGCCACAAGTGACATCACAAACACAAACTCCACCCACATCACCAGCACTGGCCTATCAGGCACTCAGCCACAAGTGACATCACAAACACAAACTCCACCCACATCACCAGCACTGGCCTATCAGGCACTGATCCGCAAATGACATCACAACCACAGACTGCAGCCACATGACCAGCACTGGCCTATCAGGCACTGAGCCACAAGTGACCTCACAACCACAAAATGAACCCACGTGACCAGCACTGGCCTATCAGGCACTCAGCCACAAGTGACATCACAGACACAAACTGCAGCCACAGGACCAGCAATGTCCTATCAGGCACTGAACCACAAGTGACATCACAACCAAAAACTGCACCCACATCACCAGCACTGGCCTATCAGGCACTGAGCCACAAGTGACATCACAAACACAAACTCCACCCACATCACCAGCACTGGCCTATCAGGCACTGAGCCACAAGTGACATCACAACCACAAACTCCACCCACATCACCAGCACTGGCCTATCAGGCACTGATCCGCAAATGACATCAAAACCACAAACTGCACCCACGTGACCAGCACTGGCCTATCAGGCACTGAGCCACAACTGACATCACAAACACAAACTGCACCCACATCACCAGCACTGACCTATCAGGCACTGAGCAACAAGTGACATCACAACCACAAACTGCACCCACGTGACCAGCACTGGCCTATCAGGCACTGAGCCACAACTGACATCATAAACACAAACTCCACCCACATCACCAGCACTGGCCTATCAGGCACCGAGCTACAAGTGACATCACAACCTCAGTCAGAACCCACGTGACCAGCACTGCCCTATCAGGCACTCAGCCACAAGTGACCTGACAACCACAAACTGCAGCCACATGACCAGCACTGGCCTATCAGGCACTCAGCCACAAGTGACCTGACAACCACAAACTGCACCCACATGAACAGCACTGGCCTATCAGGCACTGAGCAACAAGTGACATCACAACCACAAACTGCACCCACATGACCAGCACTGGCCTATCAGGCACTCAGCCACAAGTGACATCACAAATATAAACTGCAGCCACATGACCAGCACTGGCCTATCAGGCACTGAGCCACAAGTGACATCACAAACACAAACTCCACCCACATGACCAGCACTGGCCTATCAGGCACTCAGCCACAAGTGACATCACAAACACAAACTCCACCCACATGACCAGCACTGGCCTATCAGGCACTGAGCCACAAGTGACATCACAAACACAAACTGCAGCCATGTGACCAACACTGGCCTATCAGGCACTGAGCCACAAGTGACATCACAAACACAAACTCCACCCACACCACCAGCACTGGCCTATCAGGCACTCAGCCACAAGTGACATCACAAACACAAACTCCACCCACATCACCAGCACTGGCCTATCAGGCACTCAGCCACAAGTGACATCACAAACACAAACTCCACCCACATGACCAGCACTGGCCTATCAGGCACTGAGCCACAAGTGACCTCACAACCACAGACTGCAGCCACATGACCAGCACTGGCCTATCAGGCACTGAGCCACAAGTGACCTCACAACCACAAAATGAACCCACGTGACCAGCACTGGCCTATCAGGCACTCAGCCACAAGTGACATCACAAACACAAACTGCACACACAGGACCAGCACTGGCCTATCAGGCACTCAGCCACAAGTGACATCACAACCACAAACTGCAACCACAGGACCAGCACTGGCCTATCAGGCACTCAGCCACAAGTGACATCACAAACACAAACTCCACCCACGTGACCAGCACTGGCCTATCAGGCACTGAGCCACAAGTGACATCACAAACACAAACTGCAGACATGTGACCAGCACTGGCCTATCAGGCACTGAGCCACAAGTGACATCACAATCACAAATTTCAGCCACAGGACCAGCACTGGACTATCAGGCACTGAGCCACAAGTGACATCACAAACACAAACTGCAGCCACATCACCAGCACTGGCCTATCAGGCACTCAGCCACAAGTGACATCACAAACACAAACTGCAGCCATGTGACCAGCACTGGCCTATCAGGCACTGAGCCACAAGTGACATCACAGTCACAAACTGCAGCCATGTGACCAACACTGGCCTATCAGGCACTGAGCCACAAGTGACATCACAAACACAAACTCCACCCACACCACCAGCACTGGCCTATCAGGCACTGAGCCACAAGTGACATCACAAACACAAACTCCACCCACATCACCAGCACTGGCCTATCAGGCACTGAACCACAAGTGACATCACAAACACAAACTGCAGCCATGTGACCAACACTGGCCTATCAGGCACTGAGCCACAAGTGACATCACAAACACAAACTCCACCCACGTGACCAGCACTGGCCTATCAGGCACTGAGCCACAAGTGACCTCACAACCACAAACTCCACCCACACCACCAGCACTGGCCTATCAGGCACTGAGCCACAAGTGACCTCACAAACACAAAATGAACCCACGTAACCAGCACTGGCCTATCAGGCACTCAGCCACAAGTGACATCACAACCACAAACTGCAGCCACAGGACCAGCAATGTCCTATCAGGCACTGAGCCACAAGTGACATCACAACCACAAACTGCACCCACATGAACAGCACTGGCCTATCAGGCACTGAGCCACAAGTGACATCACAAACACAAACTCCACCCACGTGACCAGCACTGGCCTATCAGGCACTGATTCGCAAAAGGCATCACAACCACAAACTCTATCCACATGACCAGCACCGGCCTATCAGGCACTGAGCCACAAGTGACATCACAAACACAAACTCCACCCACAGGAGCAGCACTGGCTTATCAGGCACTGAGCCACAAGTGACATCACAAACACAAACTCCACCCACATCACCAGCACTGGCCTATCAGGCACTGAGCCACAAGTGACATCATAAACACAAACTCCACCCACATCACCAGCACTGGCCTATCAGGCACTGAGCCACAAGTGACATCACAAACACAAACTGCACCCACATGACCAGCACTGGCCTATCAGGCACTGAGCCACAAGTGACATCACAAACACAAACTCCACCCACATCACCAGCACTGGCCTATCAGGCACTGAGCCACAAGTGACCTCACAACCACAAACTGCACCCACATCACCAGCACTGGCCAATCAGGCACTGAGCCACAAGTGACATCACAAACACAAACTGCACCCACACCACCAGCACTGGCCTATCAGGCACTCAGCCACAAGTGACATCACAAACACAAAATGCAGCCACATGACCAGCACTGGCCTATCAGGCACTCAGCCACAAGTGACATCACAAACACAAACTGCAGCCATGTGACCAGCACTGGCCTATCAGGCACTCAGCCACAAGTGACATCACAAACACAAACTGCAGCCACATCACCAGCACTGGCCTATCAGGCACTCAGCCACAAGTGACCTCACAACCACAAACTGCACCCACATGAACAGCACTGGCCTATCAGGCACTGAGCAGCAAGTGACATCACAAACACAAACTCCACCCACGTGACCAGCACTGGCCTATCAGGCACTGAGCCACAAGTGACCTCACAACCATAAAATGAACCCACGTGACCAGCACTGGCCGATCAGGCACTCAGCCACAAGTGACATCACAAACACAAACTGCAGCCACAGGACCAGCAATGTCCTATCAGGCACTGAACCACAAGTGACATCACAACCAAAAACTGCACCCACATCACCAGCACTGGCCTATCAGGCACTGAGCCACAAGTGACATCACAAACACAAACTCCACCCATGTGACCAGCACTGGCCTATCAGGCACTGAGCCACAAGTGACATCACAACCACAAACTGCACACACAGGACCAGCACTGGCCTATCAGGCACTGAGCCACAAGTGACCTCACAACCACAAGCTCCACCCACATCACCGGCACTGGCCTATCAGGCACTGAGCCACAAATGACATCACAAACACAAACTGCAGCCATGTGACCAGCACTGGCCTATAAGGCACTGAGCCACAAGTGACATCACAAACACAAACTGCACCCACTTGACCAGCACTGGCCTATCAGGCACTGAGCCACAAGTGACATCATAAACACAAACTCCACCCACATCACCAGCACTGGCCTATCAGGCACTGAGCCACAAGTGACATCACAACCACAAACTCCACCCACATCACCAGCACTGGCCTATCAGGCACTGAGCCACAAGTGACATCACAAACACAAACTGCAGCCATGTGACCAACACTGGCCTATCAGGCACTGAGCCACAAGTGACATCACAAACACAAACTCCACCCACACCAACAGCACTGGCCTATCAGGCACTGAGCCACAAGTGACATCACAAACACAAACTCCACCCACATCACCAGCACTGGCCTATCAGGCACTCAGCCACAAGTGACATCACAAACACAAACTCCACCCACATCACCAGCACTGGCCTATCAGGCACTGAACCACAAGTGACATCACAACCACAAACTGCAGCCACATGACCAACACTGGCCTATCAGGCACTGAGCCACAAGTGACATCACAAACACAAACTCCACCCACGTGACCAGCACTGGCCTATCAGGCACTCAGCCACAAGTGACATCACAAACACAAACTGCAGCCACAGGACCAGCAATGTCCTATCAGGCACTGAGCCACAAGTGACATCACAACCTCAAACTGAACCCACGTGACCAGCACTGGCCTATCAGGCACTCAGCCACAAGTGACATCACAACCACAAACTGCACCCACATGAACAGCACTGGCCTATCAGGCACTGAGCCACAAGTGACATCACAAACACAAACTCCACCCACGTGACCAGTACTGGCCTATCAGGCACTGATTCGCAAAAGGCATCACAACCATAAACTGCACCAACTTGACCAGCACTGGCCTATCAGGCACTGAGCCACAAGTGACATCACAAACACAAACTCTATCCACATGACCAGCACCGGCCTATCAGGCACTGAGCCACAAGTGACATCACAAACACAAACTCCACCCACATGACCAGCACTGGCCTATCAGGCACTCAGCCACAAGTGACATCACAAACACAAACTGCACACACAGGACCAGCACTGGCCTATCAGGCACTCAGCCACAAGTGACATCACAACCACAAACTGCACACACAGGACCAGCACTGGCCTATCAGGCACTGAGCCACAAGTGACATCACAAACACAAACTGCAGCCATGTGACCAACACTGGCCTATCAGGCACTGAGCCACAAGTGACATCACAAACACAAACTCCACCCACACCACCAGCACTGGCCTATCAGGCACTGAGCCACAAGTGACATCACAAACACAAACTCCACCCACATCACCAGCACTGGCCTATCAGGCACTGAGCCACAACTGACATCACAAACACAAACTCCACCCACATCAGCAGCACTGGCCTATCAGGCACTGAGCCACAAGTGACCTCACAACCACAGACTGCAGCCACATGACCAGCACTGGCCTATCAGGCACTCAGCCACAAGTGACCTCACAACCACAAACTGCACCCACATGAACAGCACTGGCCTATCAGGCACTGAGCCACAAGTGACATCACAAACACAAACTCCACCCACGTGACCAGCACTGCCCTATCAGGCACTGATTCGCAAATGGCATCACAACCACAAACTGCACCAACTTGACCAACACTGGCCTATCAGGCACTGAGCCACAAGTGACATCACAAACACAAACTCCACCCACATCACCAGCACTGGCCTATCAGGCACTCAGCCACAAGTGACATCACAAACACAAACTCCACCCACATCACCAGCACTGGCCTATCAGGCACTGAGCCACAAGTGACATCACAACCACAAACTGCAGCCACAGGACCAGCACTGGCCTATCAGGCACTGAGCCACAAGTGACCTCACAACCACAAAATGAACCCACGTGACCAGCACTGGCCTATCAGGCACTCAGCCACAAGTGACATCACAGACACAAACTGCAGCCACAGGACCAGCAATGTCCTATCAGGCACTGAACCACAAGTGACATCACAACCAAAAACTACACCCACATCACCAGCACTGGCCTATCAGGCACTGAGCCACAAGTGACATCACAAACACAAACTCCACCCACATCACCAGCACTGGCCTATCAGGCACTGAGCCACAAGTGACATCACAACCACAAACTCCACCCACATCACCAGCACTGACCTATCAGGCACTGAGCAACAAGTGACATCACAACCACAAACTGCACCCACGTGACCAGCACTGGCCTATCAGGCACTGATCCGCAAATGACATCACAACAACAAACTGCACCCACATGACCAGCACTGGCCTATCAGGCACTGAGCCACAAGTGACATCACAAACACAAACTGCACACACAGGACGAGCACTGGCCTATCAGGCACTGAGCCACAAGTGACATCACAACCACAAACTCCACCCACATCACCAGCAGTGGCCTATCAGGCACTGAGCCACAAGTGACATCACAATCACAAACTGCACCCACATGAACAGGACTGGCCTATCAGGCACTGAGCCACAAGTGACATCACAAACACAAACTGCACACACATCACCAGCACTGGCCTATCAGGCACTGAGCCACAAGTGACATCACAACCACAAACTGCAGCCACATCACCAGCACTGGCCTATCAGGCACTGAGCCACAAGTGACATCACAAACACAAACTGCAGCCATGTGACCAACACTGGCCTATCAGGCACTGAGCCACAAGTGACATCACAACCACAAACTGCAGCCATGTGACCAGCACTGGCCTATCAGGCACTGATCCGCAAATGACATCACAACAACAAACTGCACCCACGTGACCAGCACTGGCCTATCAGGCACTGAGCCACAAGTGACATCACAAACACAAACTCCACCAACAGCACCAGCACTGGCCTATCAGGCACTGAGCCACAAGTGACATCACAAACACAAACTGCAGCCACATCACCAGCACTGGCCTATCAGGCACTCAGCCACAAGTGAACTCACAAACACAAACTGCACCCACACCACCAGCACTGGCCTATCAGGCACTGAGCCACAAGTGACATCACAAACACAAACTTCACCCACATCACCAGCACTGGCCTATCAGGCACTGAGCCACAAGTGACATCACAAACACAAACTGCAGCCACATGAACAGCACTGCCTATCAGGCACTCAGCCACAAGTGACATCACAAACACAAACTCCACCCACATGACCAGCACTGGCCTATCAGGCACTGAGCCACAACTGACATCACAAACACAAACTGCACCCACGTGACCAGCACTGGCCTATCAGGCACTGAGCCACAAGTGACATCACAAACACAAACTGCACCCACATGACCAGCACTGGCCTATCAGGCACTGAGCCACAAGTGACATCACAAACACAAACTCCACCCACGTGACCAGCACTGGCCTATCAGGCACTGAGCCACAAGTGACATCACAAACACAAACTCCACCCACATCACCAGCACTGGCCTATCAGGCACTGAGCCACAAGTGACCTCACAACCAGAAGCTCCACCCACATCACCAGCACTGGCCTATCAGGCACTGAGCCACAAGTGACCTCACAACCAGAAGCTCCACCCACATCACCAGCACTGGCCTATCAGGCACTCAGCCACAAGTGACATCACAAACACAAACTGTACCCACGTGACCAGCACTGGCCTATCAGGCACTGAGCCACAAGTGACATCACAAACACAAACTCCACCAACAGCACCAGCACTGGCCTATCAGGCACTGAGCCACAAGTGACATCACAAACACAAACTGCACCCACATGAACAGCACTGGCCTATCAGGCACTGAGCCACAAGTGACATCACAAACACAAACTGCAGCCACGTGACCAACACTGGCCTATCAGGCACTGAGCCACAAGTCACCTCACAACCACAAACTGCAGCCATGTGACCAACACTGGCCTATCAGGCACTGAGCCACAAGTGACATCACAATAACAAACTGCAGCCAAATCACCAGCACTGGCCTATCAGGCACTGAGCCACAAGTGACATCACAAGGACAAAATTAACCCACGTGACCAGCACTGGCCTATCAGGCACTCAGCCACAAGTGACCTCACAAGGACAAAATTAACCCACGTGACCAGCACTGGCCTATCAGGCACTCAGCCACAAGTGACATCACAACCACAAACTGCAGCCACAGGACCAGTAATGTCCCATCAGGCACGGAGCCACAAGTGACCTCACAGCCACAAACTGCACCCACATCACCAGCACTGGCCTATCAGGCACTGAGCCACAAGTGACATCACAAACACAAAATGCAGCCATGTGACCAACACTGGCCTATCAGGCTCTGAGCCACAAGTGACCTGACAACCACAAACTGCACCCACATGACCAGCACTGGCCTATCAGGCACTGAGCCACAAGTGACATCACAAACACAAACTGCACCCACGTGACCAGCACTGGCCTATCAGGCACTCAGCCAAAAGTGACCTCACAGCCACAAAATGAACCCACGTGACCAGCACTGGCCTATCAGGCACTCAGCCACAAGTGACATCACAACCACAAACTGCAGCCACATGACCAGCACTGGCCTATCAGGCACTGAGCCACAAGTGACATCACAAACACAAACTCCACCCACACCACCAGCACTGGCCTATCAGGCACTGAGCCACAAGTGACATCACAACCACAAACTCTATCCACATGACCAGCACCGGCCTATCAGGCACTGAGCCACAAGTGACATCACAAACACAAACTCCACCCACAGGAGCAGCACTGGCTTATCAGGCACTGAGCCACAAGTGACATCACAACCACAAACTGCAGCCACATGAACAGCACTGCCTATCAGGCACTGATACAACAATGACATCACAAACACAAACTCCACCCACATGACCAGCACTGGCCTATCAGGCACTGAGCCACAACTGACATCACAAACACAAACTGCACCCACGTGACCAGCACTGGCCTATCAGGCACTGAGCCACAAGTGACATCACAAACACAAACTGCACCCACATGACCAGCACTGGCCTATCAGGCACTGAGCCACAAGTGACATCACAAACACAAACTCCACCCACGTGACCAGCACTGGCCTATCAGGCACTGAGCCACAAGTGACATCACAAACACAAACTGCAGCCACATCACCAGCACTGGCCTATCAGGCACTGAGCCACAAGTGACCTCACAACCAGAAGCTCCACCCACATCACCAGCACTGGCCTATCAGGCACTGATCCGCAAATGGCATAACAACAATAAACTGCACCCACGTGACCAGCACTGGCCTATCAGGCACTGAGCCACAAGTGACATCATAAACACAAACTCCACCCACATCACCAGAACTGGCATATCAGGCACTGAGCGACAAGTGACATCACAAACACAAACTGCAGCCATGTGACCAACACTGGCCTATCAGGCTCTGAGCCACAAGTGACCTGACAACCACAAACTGCACCCACATGACCAGCACTGGCCTATCAGGCACTGAGCCACAAGTGACATCACAAACACAAACTCCACCCACATCACCAGCACTGGCCGATCAGGCACTGAGCCACAAGTGACATCATAAACACAAACTCCACCCACATGACCAGCACTGGCCTATCAGGCACTCAGCCACAAGTGACATCACAAATATAAACTGCAGCCACATGACCAGCACTGGCCTATCAGGCACTGAGCCACAAGTGACATCACAAACACAAACTGCACCCACTTGACCAGCACTGGCCTATCAGGCACTGAGCCACAAGTGACATCACAAACACAAACTCCACCCACATCACCAGCACTGGCCTATCAGGCACTGAGCCACAAGTGACATCACAAACACAAACTGCACACACAGGACCAGTACTGGCCTATCAGGCACTGAGCCACAAGGGACATCACAACCACAAACTGCAGCCATGTGACCAACACTGGCCTATCAGGCACTGAGCCACAAGTGACATCACAACCACAAACTGCAGCCACATGACCAGCACTGGCCTATCAGGCACTGAGCCACAAGTGACATCACAACCACAAACTGCACCCACATGACCAGCACTGGCCTATCAGGCACTGAGCCACAAGTGACATCATAAACACAAACTCCACCCACATGACCAGCACTGGCCTATCAGGCACTGAGCCACAAGTGACATCACAAATATAAACTGCAGCCACATGACCAGCACTGGCCTATCAGGCACTCAGCCACATGTGACATCACAAACACAAACTGCACCCACTTGACCAGCACTGGCCTATCAGGCACTGAGCCACAAGTGACCTCACAACCACAGACTGCAGCCACATGACCAGCACTGGCCTATCAGGCACTCAGCCACAAGTGACATCACAAACACAAACTCCACCCACATCACCAGCACTGGCCTATCAGGCACTGAGCCACAAGTGACCTCACAACCACAGACTGCACACACAGGACCAGCACTGGCCTATCAGGCACTCAGCCACAAGTGACATCACAAACACAAACTGCAGCCATGTGACCAACACTGGCCTATCAGGCACTGAGCCACAAGTGACATCACAAACACAAACTCCACCCACACCACCAGCACTGGCCTATCAGGCACTGAGCCACAAGTGACACCACAAACACAAACTCCACCCACATCACCAGCACTGGCCTATCAGGCACTCAGCCACAAGTGACATCACAAACACAAACTCCACCCACATCACCAGCACTGGCCTATCAGGCACTAAGCCACAAGTGACATCACAACCACAAACTGCAGCCATGTGACCAACACTGGCCTATCAGGCACTGAGCCACAAGTGACATCACAAACACAAACTCCACCCACGTGACCAGCACTGGCCTATCAGGCACTGAGCCACAAGTGACCTCACAACCACAGACTGCAGCCACATGACCAGCACTGGCCTATCAGGCACTGAGCCACAAGTGACCTCACAACCACAGACTGCAGCCACATGACCAGCACTGGCCTATCAGGCACTCAGCCACAAGTGACCTCACAACCACAAACTGCACCCACATGAACAGCACTGGCCTATCAGGCACTGAGCCACAAGTGACATCACAAACACAAACTCCACCCACGTGACCAGCACTGCCCTATCAGGCACTGATTCGCAAATGGCATCACAACCACAAACTGCACCAACTTGACCAGCACTGGCCTATCAGGCACTGAGCCACAAGTGACATCACAAACACAAACTCCACCCACATGACCAGCACTGGCCTATCAGGCACTGAGCCACAAGTGACATCACAAACACAAACTGCAGCCATGTGACCAGCACTGGCCTATCAGGCACTGAGCCACAACTGACATCACAAACACAAACTGCAGACATGTGACCAGCACTGGCCTATCAGGCACTGAGCCACAAGTGACCTCACAATCACAAATTTCAGCCACAGGACCAGCACTGGACTATCAGGCACTGAGCCACAAGTGACATCACAACCACAAACTGCACCCACTGGACAAGCAGTGGCCTGTCAGGCACTGAGCCACAAGTGACATCACAAACACAAACTCCAGCCACAGGAGCAGCATGGCCTCTCACGCACTGAGCCACAAGTGACATCACAACCACAAACTGCACCCACATGACCAGCACTGGCCTATCAGGCTCTGAGCCACAAGTGACCTGACAACCACAAACTCCACCCACATGACCAGCATTGGCCTATCAGGCACTGAGCCACAAGTGACATCACAAACACAAACTGCAGCCATGTGACCAACACTGGCCTATCAGGCACTGAGCCACAAGTCACCTCACAACCACAAACTGCAGCCATGTGACCAACACTGGCCTATCAGGCACTGAGCCACAAGTGACATCACAACCACAAACTGCACCCACATGACCAGCACTGGCCTATCAGGCTCTGAGCCACAAGTGACCCGACAACCACAAACTCCACCCACATGACCAGCACTGTCCTATCAGGCACTGAGCCACAAGTGACATCACAGCCACAAACTGCACCCACATGACCAGCACTGGCCTATCAGGCACTGAGCCACAAGCGACATCACAAACACAAACTGCACCCACGTGACCAGCACTGGCCTATCAGGCACTCAGCCACAAGTGAAAATCACAACCACAAAATGCAGCCACAGGACCAGCAATGTCCTATCAGGCACTGAGCCACAAGTGACATCACAACCACAGAATACACCCATGTGACCAGCACTGGCCTATCAGGCACTGAGCCACAAGTGACATCACAAATATAAACTGCAGCCACATGACCAGCACTGGCCTATCAGGCACTGAGCCACAAGTGACATCACAAACACAAACTGCACCCACTTGACCAGCACTGGCCTATCAGGCACTGAGCCACAAGTGACATCACAATCACAAACTCCACCCACATCACCAGCACTGGCCTATCAGGCACTCAGCCACAAGTGACATCACAAACACAAACTCCACCCACATGACCAGCACTGGCCTATCAGGCACTGAGCCACAAGTGACATCACAAACACAAACTGCAGCCATGTGACCAGCACTGGCCTATCAGGCACTGAGCCACAAGTGACATCACAACAACAAACTGCAGCCACATCACCAGCACTGGCCTATCAGGCACTGAGCCACAAGTGACATCACAAACACAAACTGCACCCACATCACCAGCACTGGCCTATCAGGCACTGAGCCACAAGTGACATCACAACCACAGACTCCAGCCACATGACCAGCACTGGCCTATCAGGCACTCAGCCACAAGTGACATCACAAACACAAACTGCAAACACAGGACCAGCACTGGCCTATCAGGCACTGAGCCACAAGTGACATCACAAACACAAACTGCAGCCATGTGACCAACACTGGCCTATCAGGCACTGAGCCACAAGTGACATCACAAACACAAACTCCACCCACGTGACCAGCACTGGCCTATCAGGCACTGAGCCACAAGTGACCTCACAACCACAGACTGCAGCCACATGACCAGCACTGGCCTATCACGCACTGAGCCACAAGTGACCTCACAACCACAAACTGCAGCCACAGGACCAGCAATGTCCTATCAGGCACTGAGCCACAAGTGACATCACAACCTCAAACTGAACCCACGTGACCAGCACTGCCCTATCAGGCACTCAGCCACAAGTGACATCACAACCACAAACTGCACCCACATGAACAGCACTGGCCTATCAGGCACTGAGCCACAAGTGACATCACAAACACAAACTCCACCCACATGACCAGCACCGGCCTATCAGGCACTGAGCCACAAGTGACATCACAAACACAAACTCCACCCACAGGAGCAGCACTGGCTTATCAGGCACTGAGCCACAAGTGACATCACAAACACAAACTCCACCCACATCACCAGCACTGGCCTATCAGGCACTGAGCCACAAGTGACATCATAAACACAAACTTCACCCACATCACCAGCACTGGCCTATCAGGCACTGAGCCACAAGTGACATCACAACCACAAACTGCACCCACATGACCAGCACTGGCCTATCAGGCACTCAGCCACAAGTGACATCACAAACACAAACTCCACCCATATCACCAGCACTGGCCTATCAGGCACTGAGACACAAGTGACATCATAAACACAAACTCCACCCACATGACCAGCACTGGCCTATCAGGCACTCAGCCACAAGTGACATCACAAATATAAACTGCAGCCACATGACCAGCACTGGCCTATCAGGCACTCAGCCACAAGTGACATCACAAACACAAACTGCAGCCACAGGACCAGCACTGGCCTATCAGGCACTCAGCCACAAGTGACATCACAACCACAAACTGCACAGACAGGACCAGCACTGGCCTATCAGGCACTGAGCCACAAGTGACATCACAAACACAAACTCCACCCACGTGACCAGCACTGGCCTATCAGGCACTGAGCCACAAGTGACCTCACAACCACAAAATGAACCCACATCACCAGCACTGGCCTATCAGGCACTGAGCCACAAGTGACATCACAAACACAAACTCCACCCACATCACCAGCACTGGCCTATCAGGCACTGAGCCACAAGTGACATCACAAACACAAACTCCACCCACATCACCAGCACTGGCCTATCAGGCACTGATCCGCAAATGACATCAAAACCACAAACTGCACCCACGTGACCAGCACTGGCCTATCAGGCACTGAGCCACAAGTGACATCACAAACACAAACTGCAGCCATGTGACCAACACTGGCCTATCAGGCTCTGAGCCACAAGTGACCTCACAACCACAAACTGCACCCACATCACCAGCACTGGCCTATCAGGCACCGAGCTACAAGTGACATCACAACCTCAAACTGAACCCACGTGACCAGCACTGCCCTATCAGGCACTCAGCCACAAGTGACCTGACAACCACAAACTGCACCCACATGAACAGCACTGGCCTATCAGGCACTGAGCAACAAGTGACATCACAACCACAAACTGCACCCACATGAACAGCATTGGCCTATCAGGCACTGAGCCACAAGTGTCATCACAACCACAAACTGCACCCACATGACCAGCACTGGCCTATCAGGCACTGAGCCACAAGTGACATCACAAATATAAACTGCAGCCACATGACCAGCACTGGCCTATCAGGCACTGAGCCACAAGTGACATCACAAACACAAACTGCAGCCATGTGAACAACACTGGCCTATCAGGCCCTGAGCCACAAGTGACATCACAACCACAAACTCCACCCACATCACCAGCACTGGCCTATCAGGCACTGAGCCACAAGTGACATCACAAACACAAACTGCAGCCACATCACCAGCACTGGCCTATCAGGCACTGAGCCGCAAGTGACATCACAACCACTAACTGCAGCCACAGGACCAGCACTGGCCTATCAGGCACTGATCCGCAAATGACATCACAACAACAAACTGCACCCACATCACCAGCACTGGCCTATCAGGCACTGAGCCACAAGTGACATCACAAACACAAACTGCAGCCACGTGACCAGCACTGGCCTATCAGGCACTGAGCCACAAGTGACATCACAACCACAAACTGCAGCCATGTGACCAGCACTGGCCTATCAGGCACTGATCCGCAAATGACATCACAACAACAAACTGCACCCACGTGACCAGCACTGGCCTATCAGGCACTGAGCCACAAGTGACATCACAAACACAAACTCCACCAACAGCACCAGCACTGGCCTATCAGGCACTGAGCCACAAGTGACATCACAAACACAAACTGCAGCCACATCACCAGCACTGGCCTATCAGGCACTGAGCCACAAGTGACATCAAAACCACAAACTGCACACACAGGACCAGCACTGGCCTATCAGGCACTGAGCCACAACTGACATCACAAACACAAACTGCACCCACGTGACCAGCACTGGCCTATGAGGCCCTGAGCCACAAGTGACATCACAACCACATACTGCACCCACATGACCAGCACTGGCCTATCAGGCACTGAGCCACAAGTGACATCACAAACACAAACTCCACCCATGTGACCAGCACTGGCCTATCAGGCACTGAGCCACAAGTGACATCACAAACACAAGCTCCACCCACATCACCGGCACTGGCCTATCAGGCACTGAGCCACAAGTGACATCACAAACACAAACTGCAGCCATGTGACCAGCACTGGCCTATCAGGCACTGAGCCACAAGTGACATCACAAACACAAACTCCACCCACATCACCAGCACTGGCCTATCAGGCACTGAGCCACAAGTGACATCACAAACACAAACTCCACCCACAGGAGCAGCATGGCCTCTCACGCACTGAGCCACAAGTGACATCACAACCACAAACTGCAGCCACATGACCAGCACTGGCCTATCAGGCACTCAGCCACAAGTGACATCACAACCACAAACTGCAGCCACATCACCAGCACTGGCCTATCAGGCACTGAGCCACAAGTGACATCACAAACACAAACTGCACACACAGGACCAGCACTGGCCTATCAGGCACTCAGCCACAAGTGACATCACAACCACTAACTGCAGCCATGTGACCAACACTGGCCTATCAGGCACTGAGCCACAAGTGACATCACAAACACAAACTGCACCCACATGGACAGCACTGGCCTATCAGGCACTCAGCCACAAGTGACATCACAACCACAAACTGCAGCCACATGACCAGCACTGGCCTATCAGGCACTGAGCCACAAGTGACATCACAAACACAAACTCCACCCACATCACCAGCACTGGCCTATCAGGCACTGAGCCACAAGTGACATCATAAACACAAACTCCACCCACATGACCAGCACTGGCCTATCAGGCACTCAGCCACAAGTGACATCACAAATATAAACTGCAGCCACATGACCAGCACTGGCCTATCAGGCACTGAGCCACAAGTGACATCACAAACACAAACTGCACCCACTTGACCAGCACTGGCCTATCAGGCACTGAGCCACAAGTGACATCACAAACACAAACTCCACCCACATCACCAGCACTGGCCTATCAGGCACTCAGCCACAAGTGACATCACAAACACAAACTCCACCCACGTGACCAGCACTGGCCTATCAGGCACTGAGCCACAAGTGACCTCACAACCACAAACTGCACACACAGGACCAGCACTGGCCTATCAGGCACTGAGCCACAAGTGACATCACAAACACAAACTGCAGCCATTTGACCAACACTGGCCTATCAGGCACTGAGCCACAAGTGACATCACAAACACAAACTGCACCCACTTGACCAGCACTGGCCTATCAGGCACTGAGCCACAAGTGACATCACAAACACAAACTCCACCCACATCACCAGCACTGGCCTATCAGGCACTGAGCCACAAGTGACATCACAAACACAAACTCCACCCACATCACCAGCACTGGCCTATCAGGCACTCAGCCACAAGTGACATCACAAACACAAACTCCACCCACATCACCAGCACTGGCCTATCAGGCACTGAGCCACAAGTGACCTCACAACCACAGACTGCAGCCACATGACCAGCACTGGCCTATCAGGCACTGAGCCACAAGTGACCTCACAACCACAAAATGAACCCCCGTGACCAGCACTGGCCTATCAGGCACTCAGCCACAAGTGACATCACAAACACAAACTGCACACACAGGACCAGCACTGGCCTATCAGGCACTCAGCCACAAGTGACATCACAACCACAAACTGCAACCACAGGACCAGCACTGGCCTATCAGGCACTCAGCCACAAGTGACATCACAAAAACAAACTGCAGACATGTGACCAGCACTGGCCTATCAGGCACTGAGCCACAAGTGACATCACAATCACAAATTTCAGCCACAGGACCAGCACTGGCCTATCAGGCACTGAGCCACAAGTGACCTCACAACCACAGACTGCAGCCACATGACCAGCACTGGCCTATCAGGCACTCAGCCACAAGTGACATCACAAACACAAACTGCACACACAGGACCAGCATTGGCCTATCAGGCACTGAGCCACAAGTGACATCACAAACACAAACTGCAGCCATGTGACCAACACTGGCCTATCAGGCACTGAGCCACAAGTGACATCACAAACACAAACTTCACCCACATCACCAGCACTGGCCTATCAGGCACTGAACCACAAGTGACATCACAAACACAAACTGCAGCCACGTGACCAGCACTGGCCTATCAGGCACTGAGCCACAAGTGACCTCACAACCACAGACTGCAGCCACATGACCAGAACTGGCCTATCAGGCACTGAGCCACAAGTGACCTCACAACCACAAAATGAACCCACGTAACCAGCACTGGCCTATCAGGCACTCAGCCACAAGTGACATCACAACCACAAACTGCAGCCACAGGACCAGCAATGTCCTATCAGGCACTGAGCCACAAGTGACATCACAACCACAAACTGCACCCACATGAACAGCACTGGCCTATCAGGCACTGAGCCACAAGTGACATCACAAACACAAACTCCACCCACGTGACCAGCACTGGCCTATCAGGCACTGATTCGCAAAAGGCATCACAACCACAAACTGCACCAACTTGACCAGCACTGGCCTATCAGGCACTGAGCCACAAGTGACATCACAACCACAAACTCTATCCACATGACCAGCACCGGCCTATCAGGCACTGAGCCACAAGTGACATCACAAACACAAACTCCACCCACAGGAGCAGCACTGGCTTATCAGGCACTGAGCCACAAGTGACATCACAAACACAAACTCCACCCACATCACCAGCACTGGCCTATCAGGCACTGAGCCAAAAGTGACATCACAAACACAAACTCCACCCACATCACCAGCACTGGCCTATCAGGCACTGAGCCACAAGTGACATCACAACCACAAACTGCACCCACATGACCAGCACTGGCCTATCAGGCACTGAGCCACAAGTGACATCACAAACACAAACTCCACCCACATCACCAGCACTGGCCTATCAGGCACTCAGCCACAAGTGACATCATAAACACAAACTCCACCCACATGACCAGCACTGGCCTATCAGGCACTCAGCCACAAGTGACATCACAAATATAAACTGCAGCCACATGACCAGCACTGGCCTATCAGGCACTCAGCCACAAGTGACATCACAACCACAAACTGCACACACAGGACCAGCACTGGCCTATCAGGCACTGAGCCACAAGTGACATCACAAACACAAACTGCAGCCATGTGACCAACACTGGCCTATCAGGCACTGAGCCACAAGTGACATCACAACCACAAACTCCACCCACACCACCAGCACTGGCCTATCAGGCACTGAGCCACAAGTGACATCACAACCACAAACTCCACCCACATCACCAGCACTGGCCTATCAGGCACTGAGCCACAACTGACATCACAAACACAAACTGCACCCACATGACCAGCACTGGCCTATCAGGCACTGAGCCACAACTGACATCACAAACACAAACTCCACCCACATGACCAGCACTGGCCTATCAGGCACTCAGCCACAAGTGACCTCACAACCACAAACTGCACCCACATGAACAGCACTGGCCTATCAGGCACTCAGCCACAAGTGACATCACAAACACAAACTGCAGCCACAGGACCAGCAATGTCCTATCAGGCACTGAACCACAAGTGACATCACAACCAAAAACTGCACCCACATCACCAGCACTGGCCTATCAGGCACTGAGCCACAAGTGACATCACAAACACAAACTCCACCCACATCACCAGCACTGGCCTATCAGGCACTGAGCGACAAGTGACATCACAAACACAAACTCCACCCACATCACCAGCACTGGCCTATCAGGCACTGAGCCACAAGTGACATCATAAACACAAACTCCACCCACATGACCAGCACTGGCCTATCAGGCACTGATCCGCAAATGACATCAAAACCACAAACTGCACCCACGTGACCAGCACTGGCCTATCAGGCACTGAGCCACAACTGACATCACAAAAAAACTGCACCCACATCACCAGCACTGGCCTATCAGGCACTGAGCAACAAGTGACCTTACAAACACAAACTCCACCCACATCACCAGCACTGGCCGATCAGGCACTCAGCCACAAGTGACATCACAAACACAAACTCCACCCACATCACCAGCACTGGCCTATCAGGCACTCAGCCACAAGTGACATCACAAACACAAACTCCACCCACGTGACCAGCACTGGCCTATCAGGCACTGAG
Source organism: Apteryx mantelli (assembly GCF_036417845.1). NCBI lineage: Eukaryota > Metazoa > Chordata > Aves > Apterygiformes > Apterygidae > Apteryx > Apteryx mantelli. The sequence goes on along the minus strand of NW_027118782.1, from coordinate 1,210,363 downwards.
CCACAAGTGACATCACAAACACAAACTGCAGACATGTGACCAGCACTGGCCTATCAGGCACTGAGCCACAAGTGACATCACAATCACAAATTTCAGCCACAGGACCAGCACTGGACTATCAGGCACTGAGCCACAAGTGACATCACAAACACAAACTGCAGCCACATCACCAGCACTGGCCTATCAGGCACTCAGCCACAAGTGACATCACAAACACAAACTGCACCCACATGACCAGCACTGGCCTATCAGGCACTGAGCCACAAGTGACATCACAAACACAAACTGCAGCCATGTGACCAACACTGGCCTATCAGGCACTGAGCCACAAGTGACATCACAAACACAAACTCCACCCACACCACCAGCACTGGCCTATCAGGCACTCAGCCACAAGTGACATCACAAACACAAACTCCACCCACATCACCAGCACTGGCCTATCAGGCACTGAACCACAAGTGACATCACAAACACAAACTGCAGCCATGTGACCAACACTGGCCTATCAGGCACTGAGCCACAAGTGACATCACAAACACAAACTCCACCCACGTGACCAGCACTGGCCTATCAGGCACTGAGCCACAAGTGACCTCACAACCACAAAATGAACCCACGTAACCAGCACTGGCCTATCAGGCACTCAGCCACAAGTGACATCACAACCACAAACTGCAGCCACAGGACCAGCAATGTCCTATCAGGCACTGAGCCACAACTGACATCACAACCACAAACTGCACCCACATGAACAGCACTGGCCTATCAGGCACTGAGCCACAAGTGACATCACAAACACAAACTCCACCCACGTGACCAGCACTGGCCTATCAGGCACTAAGCCACAAGTGACATCACAAACACAAACTCCACCCACAGGAGCAGCACTGGCTTATCAGGCACTGAGCCACAAGTGACATCACAACGACAAACTGCAGCCATGTGACCAGCACTGGCCTATCAGGCACTCAGCCACAAGTGACATCACAACCACAAACTCTGTCCACATGACCAGCACCGGCCTATCAGGCACTAAGCCACAAGTGACATCACAAACACAAACTCCACCCACAGGAGCAGCACTGGCTTATCAGGCACTGAGCCACAAGTGACATCACAACGACAAACTGCAGCCATGTGACCAGCACTGGCCTATCAGGCACTCAGCCACAAGTGACATCACAAACACAAACTGCACACACAGGACCAGCACTGGGCTATCAGGCACTCAGCCACAAGTGACATCACAACCACAAACTGCACACACAGGACCAGCACTGGCCTATCAGGCACTGAGCCACAAGTGACATCACAAACACAAACTGCAGCCATGTGACCAACACTGGCCTATCAGGCACTGAGCCACAAGTGACATCACAACCACAAACTCCACCCACACCACCAGCACTGGCCTATCAGGCACTGAGCCACAAGTGACATCACAACCACAAACTCCACCCACACCACCAGCACTGGCCTATCAGGCACTGAGCCACAAGTGACATCACAAACACAAACTCCACCCACATCACCAGCACTGGCCTATCAGGCACTGAGCCACAAGTGACCTCACAACCACAGACTGCAGCCACATGACCAGCACTGGCCTATCAGGCACTCAGCCACAAGTGACCTCACAACCACAAACTGCACCCACATGAACAGCACTGGCCTATCAGGCACTGAGCCACAAGTGACATCACAAACACAAACTCCACCCACGTGACCAGCACTGCCCTATCAGGCACTGATTCGCAAATGGCATCACAACCACAAACTGCACCAACTTAACCAACACTGGCCTATCAGGCACTGAGCCACAAGTGACATCACAAACACAAACTCCACCCACATCACCAGCACTGGCCTATCAGGCACTCAGCCACAAGTGACATCACAAACACAAACTCCACCCACATCACCAGCACTGGCCTATCAGGCACTGATCCGCAAATGACATCACAACCACAGACTGCAGCCACATGACCAGCACTGGCCTATCAGGCACTGAGCCACAAGTGACCTCACAACCACAAAATGAACCCACGTGACCAGCACTGGCCTATCAGGCACTCAGCCACAAGTGACATCACAGACACAAACTGCAGCCACAGGACCAGCAATGTCCTATCAGGCACTGAACCACAAGTGACATCACAACCAAAAACTGCACCCACATCACCAGCACTGGCCTATCAGGCACTGAGCCACAAGTGACATCACAAACACAAACTCCACCCACATCACCAGCACTGGCCTATCAGGCACTGAGCCACAAGTGACATCACAACCACAAACTCCACCCACATCACCAGCACTGGCCTATCAGGCACTGATCCGCAAATGACATCAAAACCACAAACTGCACCCACGTGACCAGCACTGGCCTATCAGGCACTGAGCCACAACTGACATCACAAACACAAACTGCACCCACATCACCAGCACTGACCTATCAGGCACTGAGCAACAAGTGACATCACAACCACAAACTGCACCCACGTGACCAGCACTGGCCTATCAGGCACTGAGCCACAACTGACATCATAAACACAAACTCCACCCACATCACCAGCACTGGCCTATCAGGCACCGAGCTACAAGTGACATCACAACCTCAATCAGAACCCACGTGACCAGCACTGCCCTATCAGGCACTCAGCCACAAGTGACCTGACAACCACAAACTGCACCCACATGAACAGCACTGGCCTATCAGGCACTGAGCAACAAGTGACATCACAACCACAAACTGCACCCACATGACCAGCACTGGCCTATCAGGCACTGAGCCACAAGTGACATCACAAACACAAACTGCACCCACTTGACCAGCACTGGCCTATCAGGCACTCAGCCACAAGTGACATCACAAACACAAACTCCACCCACATCACCAGCACTGGCCTATCAGGCACTCAGCCACAAGTGACATCACAAACACAAACTCCACCCACATGACCAGCACTGGCCTATCAGGCACTGAGCCACAAGTGACATCACAAACACAAACTGCAGCCATGTGACCAACACTGGCCTATCAGGCACTGAGCCACAAGTGACATCACAAACACAAACTCCACCCACATCACCAGCACTGGCCTATCAGGCACTGAGCCACAAGTGACCTCACAAACACAAACTGCAGCCATGTGACCAGCACTGGCCTATCAGGCACTGAGCCACAAGTGACATCACAAACACAAACTGCAGCCACGTGACCAGCACTGGCCTATCAGGCACTGAGCCACAAGTGACATCACAACCACAAACTGCAGCCATGTGACCAGCACTGGCCTATCAGGCACTGATCCGCAAATGACATCACAACAACAAACTGCACCCACGTGACCAGCACTGGCCTATCAGGCACTGAGCCACAAGTGACATCACAAACACAAACTCCACCAACAGCACCAGCACTGGCCTATCAGGCACTGAGCCACAAGTGACATCACAAACACAAACTGCAGCCACATCACCAGCACTGGCCTATCAGGCACTGAGCCACAAGTGACATCACAAACACAAACTCCACCCACATCACCAGCACTGGCCTATCAGGCACTGAGCCACAAGTGACATCACAAACACAAACTGCAGCCACAGGACCAGCACTGGCCTATCAGGCACTGAGCCACAAGTGACATCAAAACCACAAACTGCACACACAGGACCAGCACTGGCCTATCAGGCACTGAGCCACAACTGACATCACAAACACAAACTGCACCCACGTGACCAGCACTGGCCTATGAGGCCCTGAGCCACAAGTGACATCACAACCACAAACTGCACCCACATGACCAGCACTGGCCTATCAGGCACTGAGCCACAAGTGACATCACAAACACAAACTCCACCCATGTGACCAGCACTGGCCTATCAGGCACTGAGCCACAAGTGACATCACAAACACAAGCTCCACCCACATCACCGGCACTGGCCTATCAGGCACTGAGCCACAAGTGACATCACAAACACAAACTGCAGCCATGTGACCAGCACTGGCCTATCAGGCACTGAGCCACAAGTGACATCACAAACACAAACTCCACCCACATCACCAGCACTGGCCTATCAGGCACTGAGCCACAAGTGACATCACAAACACAAACTCCACCCACAGGAGCAGCATGGCCTCTCACGCACTGAGCCACAAGTGACATCACAACCACAAACTGCAGCCACATGACCAGCACTGGCCTATCAGGCACTCAGCCACAAGTGACATCACAACCACAAACTGCAGCCACATCACCAGCACTGGCCTATCAGGCACTGAGCCACAAGTGACATCACAAACACAAACTGCACACACAGGACCAGCACTGGCCTATCAGGCACTCAGCCACAAGTGACATCACAAATATAAACTGCAGCCACATGACCAGCACTGGCCTATCAGGCACTGAGCCACAAGTGACATCACAAACACAAACTGCACCCACTTGACCAGCACTGGCCTATCAGGCACTGAGCCACAAGTGACATCACAAACACAAACTCCACCCACATCACCAGCACTGGCCTATCAGGCACTCAGCCACAAGTGACATCACAAACACAAACTCCACCCACGTGACCAGCACTGGCCTATCAGGCACTGAGCCACAAGTGACCTCACAACCACAAACTGCACACACAGGACCAGCACTGGCCTATCAGGCACTGAGCCACAAGTGACATCACAAACACAAACTGCAGCCATGTGACCAACACTGGCCTATCAGGCACTGAGCCACAAGTGACATCACAAACACAAACTCCACCCACACCACCAGCACTGGCCTATCAGGCACTGAGCCACAAGTGACATCACAAACTCCACCCACATCACCAGCACTGGCCTATCAGGCACTCAGCCACAAGTGACATCACAAACACAAACTCCACCCACATCACCAGCACTGGCCTATCAGGCACTGAGCCACAAGTGACCTCACAACCACAGACTGCAGCCACATGACCAGCACTGGCCTATCAGGCACTGAGCCACAAGTGACCTCACAACCACAAAATGAACCCACGTGACCAGCACTGGCCTATCAGGCACTCAGCCACAAGTGACATCACAAACACAAACTGCACAGACAGGACCAGCACTGGCCTATCAGGCACTCAGCCACAAGTGACATCACAACCACAAACTGCAACCACAGGACCAGCACTGGCCTATCAGGCACTCAGCCACAAGTGACATCACAAACACAAACTCCACCCACGTGACCAGCACTGGCCTATCAGGCACTGAGCCACAAGTGACATCACAAACACAAACTGCAGACATGTGACCAGCACTGGCCTATCAGGCACTGAGCCACAAGTGACATCACAATCACAAATTTCAGCCACAGGACCAGCACTGGACTATCAGGCACTGAGCCACAAGTGACATCACAAACACAAACTGCAGCCACATCACCAGCACTGGCCTATCAGGCACTCAGCCACAAGTGACATCACAAACACAAACTGCAGCCATGTGACCAGCACTGGCCTATCAGGCACTGAGCCACAAGTGACATCACAAACACAAACTGCAGCCATGTGACCAACACTGGCCTATCAGGCACTGAGCCACAAGTGACATCACAAACACAAACTCCACCCACACCACCAGCACTGGCCTATCAGGCACTGAGCCACAAGTGACATCACAAACACAAACTCCACCCACATCACCAGCACTGGCCTATCAGGCACTGAGCCACAAGTGACCTCACAAACACAAACTGCAGCCATGTGACCAGCACTGGCCTATCAGGCACTCAGCCACAAGTGACATCACAAACACAAACTGCAGCCACGTGACCAGCACTGGCCTATCAGGCACTGAGCCACAAGTGACATCACAACCACAAACTGCAGCCATGTGACCAGCACTGGCCTATCAGGCACTGATCCGCAAATGACATCACAACAACAAACTGCACCCACGTGACCAGCACTGGCCTATCAGGCACTGAGCCACAAGTGACATCACAAACACAAACTCCACCAACAGCACCAGCACTGGCCTATCAGGCACTGAGCCACAAGTGACATCACAAACACAAACTGCAGCCACATCACCAGCACTGGCCTATCAGGCACTGAGCCACAAGTGACATCACAAACACAAACTCCACCCACATCACCAGCACTGGCCTATCAGGCACTGAGCCACAAGTGACATCACAAACACAAACTGCAGCCACAGGACCAGCACTGGCCTATCAGGCACTGAGCCACAAGTGACATCAAAACCACAAACTGCACACACAGGACCAGCACTGGCCTATCAGGCACTGAGCCACAACTGACATCACAAACACAAACTGCACCCACGTGACCAGCACTGGCCTATGAGGCCCTGAGCCACAAGTGACATCACAACCACAAACTGCACCCACATGACCAGCACTGGCCTATCAGGCACTGAGCCACAAGTGACATCACAAACACAAACTCCACCCATGTGACCAGCACTGGCCTATCAGGCACTGAGCCACAAGTGACATCACAAACACAAGCTCCACCCACATCACCGGCACTGGCCTATCAGGCACTGAGCCACAAGTGACATCACAAACACAAACTGCAGCCATGTGACCAGCACTGGCCTATCAGGCACTGAGCCACAAGTGACATCACAAACACAAACTCCACCCACATCACCAGCACTGGCCTATCAGGCACTGAGCCACAAGTGACATCACAAACACAAACTCCACCCACAGGAGCAGCATGGCCTCTCACGCACTGAGCCACAAGTGACATCACAACCACAAACTGCAGCCACATGACCAGCACTGGCCTATCAGGCACTCAGCCACAAGTGACATCACAACCACAAACTGCAGCCACATCACCAGCACTGGCCTATCAGGCACTGAGCCACAAGTGACATCACAAACACAAACTGCACACACAGGACCAGCACTGGCCTATCAGGCACTCAGCCACAAGTGACATCACAAATATAAACTGCAGCCACATGACCAGCACTGGCCTATCAGGCACTGAGCCACAAGTGACATCACAAACACAAACTGCACCCACTTGACCAGCACTGGCCTATCAGGCACTGAGCCACAAGTGACATCACAAACACAAACTCCACCCACATCACCAGCACTGGCCTATCAGGCACTCAGCCACAAGTGACATCACAAACACAAACTCCACCCACGTGACCAGCACTGGCCTATCAGGCACTGAGCCACAAGTGACCTCACAACCACAAACTGCACACACAGGACCAGCACTGGCCTATCAGGCACTGAGCCACAAGTGACATCACAAACACAAACTGCAGCCATGTGACCAACACTGGCCTATCAGGCACTGAGCCACAAGTGACATCACAAACACAAACTCCACCCACACCACCAGCACTGGCCTATCAGGCACTGAGCCACAAGTGACATCACAAACTGCACCCACGTGACCAGCACTGGCCTATGAGGCCCTGAGCCACAAGTGACATCACAACCACAAACTGCACCCACATGACCAGCACTGGCCTATCAGGCACTGAGCCACAAGTGACATCACAAACACAAACTCCACCCATGTGACCAGCACTGGCCTATCAGGCACTGAGCCACAAGTGACATCACAAACACAAGCTCCACCCACATCACCGGCACTGGCCTATCAGGCACTGAGCCACAAGTGACATCACAAACACAAACTGCAGCCATGTGACCAGCACTGGCCTATCAGGCACTGAGCCACAAGTGACATCACAAACACAAACTCCACCCACATCACCAGCACTGGCCTATCAGGCACTGAGCCACAAGTGACATCACAAACACAAACTCCACCCACAGGAGCAGCATGGCCTCTCACGCACTGAGCCACAAGTGACATCACAACCACAAACTGCAGCCACATGACCAGCACTGGCCTATCAGGCACTCAGCCACAAGTGACATCACAACCACAAACTGCAGCCACATCACCAGCACTGGCCTATCAGGCACTGAGCCACAAGTGACATCACAAACACAAACTGCACACACAGGACCAGCACTGGCCTATCAGGCACTCAGCCACAAGTGACATCACAAATATAAACTGCAGCCACATGACCAGCACTGGCCTATCAGGCACTGAGCCACAAGTGACATCACAAACACAAACTGCACCCACTTGACCAGCACTGGCCTATCAGGCACTGAGCCACAAGTGACATCACAAACACAAACTCCACCCACATCACCAGCACTGGCCTATCAGGCACTCAGCCACAAGTGACATCACAAACACAAACTCCACCCACGTGACCAGCACTGGCCTATCAGGCACTGAGCCACAAGTGACCTCACAACCACAAACTGCACACACAGGACCAGCACTGGCCTATCAGGCACTGAGCCACAAGTGACATCACAACCACAAACTGCACCCACATGAACAGCACTGGCCTATCAGGCACTGAGCCACAAGTGACATCACAAACACAAACTCCACCCACGTGACCAGCACTGGCCTATCAGGCACTGATTCGCAAAAGGCATCACAACCACAAACTCTATCCACATGACCAGCACCGGCCTATCAGGCACTGAGCCACAAGTGACATCACAAACACAAACTCCACCCACAGGAGCAGCACTGGCTTATCAGGCACTGAGCCACAAGTGACATCACAAACACAAACTCCACCCACATCACCAGCACTGGCCTATCAGGCACTGAGCCACAAGTGACATCATAAACACAAACTCCACCCACATCACCAGCACTGGCCTATCAGGCACTGAGCCACAAGTGACATCACAAACACAAACTGCACCCACATGACCAGCACTGGCCTATCAGGCACTGAGCCACAAGTGACATCACAAACACAAACTCCACCCACATCACCAGCACTGGCCTATCAGGCACTGAGCCACAAGTGACCTCACAACCACAAACTGCACCCACATCACCAGCACTGGCCAATCAGGCACTGAGCCACAAGTGACATCACAAACACAAACTGCACCCACACCACCAGCACTGGCCTATCAGGCACTCAGCCACAAGTGACATCACAAACACAAAATGCAGCCACATGACCAGCACTGGCCTATCAGGCACTGAGCCACAAGTGACATCACAAACACAAACTGCAGCCATGTGACCAGCACTGGCCTATCAGGCACTCAGCCACAAGTGACATCACAAACACAAACTGCAGCCACATCACCAGCACTGGCCTATCAGGCACTCAGCCACAAGTGACCTCACAACCACAAACTGCACCCACATGAACAGCACTGGCCTATCAGGCACTGAGCAGCAAGTGACATCACAAACACAAACTCCACCCACGTGACCAGCACTGGCCTATCAGGCACTGAGCCACAAGTGACCTCACAACCATAAAATGAACCCACGTGACCAGCACTGGCCTATCAGGCACTCAGCCACAAGTGACATCACAAACACAAACTGCAGCCACAGGACCAGCAATGTCCTATCAGGCACTGAACCACAAGTGACATCACAACCAAAAACTGCACCCACATCACCAGCACTGGCCTATCAGGCACTGAGCCACAAGTGACATCACAAACACAAACTCCACCCATGTGACCAGCACTGGCCTATCAGGCACTGAGCCACAAGTGACATCACAACCACAAACTGCACACACAGGACCAGCACTGGCCTATCAGGCACTGAGCCACAAGTGACCTCACAACCACAAGCTCCACCCACATCACCGGCACTGGCCTATCAGGCACTGAGCCACAAATGACATCACAAACACAAACTGCAGCCATGTGACCAGCACTGGCCTATAAGGCACTGAGCCACAAGTGACATCACAAACACAAACTGCACCCACTTGACCAGCACTGGCCTATCAGGCACTGAGCCACAAGTGACATCATAAACACAAACTCCACCCACATCACCAGCACTGGCCTATCAGGCACTGAGCCACAAGTGACATCACAACCACAAACTCCACCCACATCACCAGCACTGGCCTATCAGGCACTGAGCCACAAGTGACATCACAAACACAAACTGCAGCCATGTGACCAACACTGGCCTATCAGGCACTGAGCCACAAGTGACATCACAAACACAAACTCCACCCACACCAACAGCACTGGCCTATCAGGCACTGAGCCACAAGTGACATCACAAACACAAACTCCACCCACATCACCAGCACTGGCCTATCAGGCACTCAGCCACAAGTGACATCACAAACACAAACTCCACCCACATCACCAGCACTGGCCTATCAGGCACTGAACCACAAGTGACATCACAACCACAAACTGCAGCCACATGACCAACACTGGCCTATCAGGCACTGAGCCACAAGTGACATCACAAACACAAACTCCACCCACGTGACCAGCACTGGCCTATCAGGCACTCAGCCACAAGTGACATCACAAACACAAACTGCAGCCACAGGACCAGCAATGTCCTATCAGGCACTGAGCCACAAGTGACATCACAACCTCAAACTGAACCCACGTGACCAGCACTGCCCTATCAGGCACTCAGCCACAAGTGACATCACAACCACAAACTGCACCCACATGAACAGCACTGGCCTATCAGGCACTGAGCCACAAGTGACATCACAAACACAAACTCCACCCACGTGACCAGTACTGGCCTATCAGGCACTGATTCGCAAAAGGCATCACAACCATAAACTGCACCAACTTGACCAGCACTGGCCTATCAGGCACTGAGCCACAAGTGACATCACAAACACAAACTCTATCCACATGACCAGCACCGGCCTATCAGGCACTGAGCCACAAGTGACATCACAAACACAAACTCCACCCACATGACCAGCACTGGCCTATCAGGCACTCAGCCACAAGTGACATCACAAATATAAACTGCAGCCACATGACCAGCACTGGCCTATCAGGCACTCAGCCACAAGTGACATCACAAACACAAACTGCACACACAGGACCAGCACTGGCCTATCAGGCACTCAGCCACAAGTGACATCACAACCACAAACTGCACACACAGGACCAGCACTGGCCTATCAGGCACTGAGCCACAAGTGACATCACAAACACAAACTGCAGCCATGTGACCAACACTGGCCTATCAGGCACTGAGCCACAAGTGACATCACAACCACAAACTCCACCCACACCACCAGCACTGGCCTATCAGGCACTGAGCCACAAGTGACATCACAAACACAAACTCCACCCACATCACCAGCACTGGCCTATCAGGCACTGAGCCACAACTGACATCACAAACACAAACTCCACCCACATCACCAGCACTGGCCTATCAGGCACTGAGCCACAAGTGACCTCACAACCACAGACTGCAGCCACATGACCAGCACTGGCCTATCAGGCACTCAGCCACAAGTGACCTCACAACCACAAACTGCACCCACATGAACAGCACTGGCCTATCAGGCACTGAGCCACAAGTGACATCACAAACACAAACTCCACCCACGTGACCAGCACTGCCCTATCAGGCACTGATTCGCAAATGGCATCACAACCACAAACTGCACCAACTTGACCAACACTGGCCTATCAGGCACTCAGCCACAAGTGACATCACAAACACAAACTCCACCCACATCACCAGCACTGGCCTATCAGGCACTCAGCCACAAGTGACATCACAAACACAAACTCCACCCACATCACCAGCACTGGCCTATCAGGCACTGAGCCACAAGTGACATCACAACCACAAACTGCAGCCACAGGACCAGCACTGGCCTATCAGGCACTGAGCCACAAGTGACCTCACAACCACAAAATGAACCCACGTGACCAGCACTGGCCTATCAGGCACTCAGCCACAAGTGACATCACAGACACAAACTGCAGCCACAGGACCAGCAATGTCCTATCAGGCACTGAACCACAAGTGACATCACAACCAAAAACTACACCCACATCACCAGCACTGGCCTATCAGGCACTCAGCCACAAGTGACATCACAAACACAAACTCCACCCACATCACCAGCACTGGCCTATCAGGCACTGAACCACAAGTGACATCACAAACACAAACTGCAGCCATGTGACCAACACTGGCCTATCAGGCACTGAGCCACAAGTGACATCACAAACACAAACTCCACCCACGTGACCAGCACTGGCCTATCAGGCACTGAGCCACAAGTGACCTCACAACCACAAAATGAACCCACGTAACCAGCACTGGCCTATCAGGCACTCAGCCACAAGTGACATCACAACCACAAACTGCAGCCACAGGACCAGCAATGTCCTATCAGGCACTGAGCCACAAGTGACATCACAACCACAAACTGCACCCACATGAACAGCACTGGCCTATCAGGCACTGAGCCACAAGTGACATCACAAACACAAACTCCACCCACGTGACCAGCACTGGCCTATCAGGCACTAAGCCACAAGTGACATCACAAACACAAACTCCACCCACAGGAGCAGCACTGGCTTATCAGGCACTGAGCCACAAGTGACATCACAACGACAAACTGCAGCCATGTGACCAGCACTGGCCTATCAGGCACTCAGCCACAAGTGACATCACAACCACAAACTCTGTCCACATGACCAGCACCGGCCTATCAGGCACTAAGCCACAAGTGACATCACAAACACAAACTCCACCCACAGGAGCAGCACTGGCTTATCAGGCACTGAGCCACAAGTGACATCACAACGACAAACTGCAGCCATGTGACCAGCACTGGCCTATCAGGCACTCAGCCACAAGTGACATCACAAACACAAACTCCACCCACGTGACCAGCACTGGGCTATCAGGCACTCAGCCACAAGTGACATCACAACCACAAACTGCACACACAGGACCAGCACTGGCCTATCAGGCACTGAGCCACAAGTGACATCACAAACACAAACTGCAGCCATGTGACCAACACTGGCCTATCAGGCACTGAGCCACAAGTGACATCACAACCACAAACTCCACCCACACCACCAGCACTGGCCTATCAGGCACTGAGCCACAAGTGACATCACAACCACAAACTCCACCCACATCACCAGCACTGGCCTATCAGGCACTGAGCCACAACTGACATCACAAACACAAACTCCACCCACATCACCAGCACTGGCCTATCAGGCACTGAGCCACAAGTGACCTCACAACCACAGACTGCAGCCACATGACCAGCACTGGCCTATCAGGCACTCAGCCACAAGTGACCTCACAACCACAAACTGCACCCACATGAACAGCACTGGCCTATCAGGCACTGAGCCACAAGTGACATCACAAACACAAACTCCACCCACGTGACCAGCACTGCCCTATCAGGCACTGATTCGCAAATGGCATCACAACCACAAACTGCACCAACTTAACCAACACTGGCCTATCAGGCACTGAGCCACAAGTGACATCACAAACACAAACTCCACCCACATCACCAGCACTGGCCTATCAGGCACTCAGCCACAAGTGACATCACAAACACAAACTCCACCCACATCACCAGCACTGGCCTATCAGGCACTGATCCGCAAATGACATCACAACCACAGACTGCAGCCACATGACCAGCACTGGCCTATCAGGCACTGAGCCACAAGTGACCTCACAACCACAAAATGAACCCACGTGACCAGCACTGGCCTATCAGGCACTCAGCCACAAGTGACATCACAGACACAAACTGCAGCCACAGGACCAGCAATGTCCTATCAGGCACTGAACCACAAGTGACATCACAACCAAAAACTGCACCCACATCACCAGCACTGGCCTATCAGGCACTGAACCACAAGTGACATCACAAACACAAACTGCAGCCATGTGACCAACACTGGCCTATCAGGCACTGAGCCACAAGTGACATCACAAACACAAACTCCACCCACGTGACCAGCACTGGCCTATCAGGCACTGAGCCACAAGTGACCTCACAACCACAGACTGCAGCCACATGACCAGAACTGGCCTATCAGGCACTGAGCCACAAGTGACCTCACAACCACAAAATGAACCCACGTAACCAGCACTGGCCTATCAGGCACTCAGCCACAAGTGACATCACAACCACAAACTGCAGCCACAGGACCAGCAATGTCCTATCAGGCACTGAGCCACAAGTGACATCACAACCACAAACTGCACCCACATGAACAGCACTGGCCTATCAGGCACTGAGCCACAAGTGACATCACAAACACAAACTCCACCCACGTGACCAGCACTGGCCTATCAGGCACTGATTCGCAAAAGGCATCACAACCACAAACTGCACCAACTTGACCAGCACTGGCCTATCAGGCACTGAGCCACAAGTGACATCACAAACACAAACTCTATCCACATGACCAGCACCGGCCTATCAGGCACTGAGCCACAAGTGACATCACAAACACAAACTCCACCCACAGGAGCAGCACTGGCTTATCAGGCACTGAGCCACAAGTGACATCACAAACACAAACTCCACCCACATCACCAGCACTGGCCTATCAGGCACTGAGCCACAAGTGACATCATAAACACAAACTCCACCCACATCACCAGCACTGGCCTATCAGGCACTGAGCCACAAGTGACATCACAACCACAAACTGCACCCACATGACCAGCACTGGCCTATCAGGCACTGAGCCACAAGTGACATCACAAACACAAACTCCACCCACATCACCAGCACTGGCCTATCAGGCACTCAGCCACAAGTGACATCATAAACACAAACTCCACCCACATGACCAGCACTGGCCTATCAGGCACTGAGCCACAAGTGACATCACAACCACAAACTCCACCCACATCACCAGCACTGGCCTATCAGGCACTGAGCCACAAGTGACCTCACAACCACAGACTGCAGCCACATGACCAGCACTGGCCTATCAGGCACTGAGCCACAAGTGACCTCACAACCACAAAATGAACCCACGTGACCAGCACTGGCCTATCAGGCACTCAGCCACAAGTGACATCACAAACACAAACTGCACCCACGTGACCAGCACTGGCCTATGAGGCCCTGAGCCACAAGTGACATCACAAACACAAACTCCACCCACAGGAGCAGCACTGGCTTATCAGGCACTGAGCCACAAGTGACATCACAAACACAAACTCCACCCACATCACCAGCACTGGCCTATCAGGCACTGAGCCACAAGTGACATCATAAACACAAACTCCACCCACATCACCAGCACTGGCCTATCAGGCACTGAGCCACAAGTGACATCACAACCACAAACTGCACCCACATGACCAGCACTGGCCTATCAGGCACTGAGCCACAAGTGACATCACAAACACAAACTCCACCCACATCACCAGCACTGGCCTATCAGGCACTCAGCCACAAGTGACATCACAACCACAAACTGCACACACAGGACCAGCACTGGCCTATCAGGCACTGAGCCACAAGTGACATCACAAACACAAACTGCAGCCATGTGACCAACACTGGCCTATCAGGCACTGAGCCACAGGTGACATCACAAACACAAACTCCACCCACACCACCAGCACTGGCCTATCAGGCACTGAGCCACAAGTGACATCACAACCACAAACTCCACCCACATCACCAGCACTGGCCTATCAGGCACTGAGCCACAACTGACATCACAAACACAAACTCCACCCACATCACCAGCACTGGCCTATCAGGCACTGAGCCACAACTGACATCACAAACACAAACTCCACCCACATGACCAGCACTGGCCTATCAGGCACTCAGCCACAAGTGACCTCACAACCACAAACTGCACCCACATGAACAGCACTGGCCTATCAGGCACTCAGCCACAAGTGACATCACAAACACAAACTGCAGCCACAGGACCAGCAATGTCCTATCAGGCACTGAACCACAAGTGACATCACAACCAAAAACTGCACCCACATCACCAGCACTGGCCTATCAGGCACTGAGCCACAAGTGACATCACAAACACAAACTCCACCCACATCACCAGCACTGGCCTATCAGGCACTGAGCCACAAGTGACATCACAAACACAAACTCCACCCACATCACCAGCACTGGCCTATCAGGCACTGAGCCACAAGTGACATCATAAACACAAACTCCACCCACATGACCAGCACTGGCCTATCAGGCACTGATCCGCAAATGACATCAAAACCACAAACTGCACCCACGTGACCAGCACTGGCCTATCAGGCACTGAGCCACAACTGACATCACAAAAAAACTGCACCCACATCACCAGCACTGGCCTATCAGGCACTGAGCAACAAGTGACCTTACAAACACAAACTCCACCCACATCACCAGCACTGGCCGATCAGGCACTCAGCCACAAGTGACATCACAAACACAAACTCCACCCACATCACCAGCACTGGCCTATCAGGCACTCAGCCACAAGTGACATCACAAACACAAACTCCACCCACGTGACCAGCACTGGCCTATCAGGCACTGAGCCACAAGTGACATCACAAACACAAACTGCAGACATGTGACCAGCACTGGCCTATCAGGCACTGAGCCACAAGTGACATCACAATCACAAATTTCAGCCACAGGACCAGCACTGGACTATCAGGCACTGAGCCACAAGTGACATCACAAACACAAACTGCAGCCACATCACCAGCACTGGCCTATCAGGCACTCAGCCACAAGTGACATCACAAACACAAACTGCACCCACATGACCAGCACTGGCCTATCAGGCACTGAGCCACAAGTGACATCACAAACACAAACTGCAGCCATGTGACCAACACTGGCCTATCAGGCACTGAGCCACAAGTGACATCACAAACACAAACTCCACCCACACCACCAGCACTGGCCTATCAGGCACTCAGCCACAAGTGACATCACAAACACAAACTCCACCCACATCACCAGCACTGGCCTATCAGGCACTGAACCACAAGTGACATCACAAACACAAACTGCAGCCATGTGACCAACACTGGCCTATCAGGCACTGAGCCACAAGTGACATCACAAACACAAACTCCACCCACGTGACCAGCACTGGCCTATCAGGCACTGAGCCACAAGTGACCTCACAACCACAAAATGAACCCACGTAACCAGCACTGGCCTATCAGGCACTCAGCCACAAGTGACATCACAACCACAAACTGCAGCCACAGGACCAGCAATGTCCTATCAGGCACTGAGCCACAAGTGACATCACAACCACAAACTGCACCCACATGAACAGCACTGGCCTATCAGGCACTGAGCCACAAGTGACATCACAAACACAAACTCCACCCACGTGACCAGCACTGGCCTATCAGGCACTAAGCCACAAGTGACATCACAAACACAAACTCCACCCACAGGAGCAGCACTGGCTTATCAGGCACTGAGCCACAAGTGACATCACAACGACAAACTGCAGCCATGTGACCAGCACTGGCCTATCAGGCACTCAGCCACAAGTGACATCACAACCACAAACTCTGTCCACATGACCAGCACCGGCCTATCAGGCACTAAGCCACAAGTGACATCACAAACACAAACTCCACCCACAGGAGCAGCACTGGCTTATCAGGCACTGAGCCACAAGTGACATCACAACGACAAACTGCAGCCATGTGACCAGCACTGGCCTATCAGGCACTCAGCCACAAGTGACATCACAAACACAAACTGCACACACAGGACCAGCACTGGGCTATCAGGCACTCAGCCACAAGTGACATCACAACCACAAACTGCACACACAGGACCAGCACTGGCCTATCAGGCACTGAGCCACAAGTGACATCACAAACACAAACTGCAGCCATGTGACCAACACTGGCCTATCAGGCACTGAGCCACAAGTGACATCACAACCACAAACTCCACCCACACCACCAGCACTGGCCTATCAGGCACTGAGCCACAAGTGACATCACAACCACAAACTCCACCCACATCACCAGCACTGGCCTATCAGGCACTGAGCCACAACTGACATCACAAACACAAACTCCACCCACATCACCAGCACTGGCCTATCAGGCACTGAGCCACAAGTGACCTCACAACCACAGACTGCAGCCACATGACCAGCACTGGCCTATCAGGCACTCAGCCACAAGTGACCTCACAACCACAAACTGCACCCACATGAACAGCACTGGCCTATCAGGCACTGAGCCACAAGTGACATCACAAACACAAACTCCACCCACGTGACCAGCACTGCCCTATCAGGCACTGATTCGCAAATGGCATCACAACCACAAACTGCACCAACTTAACCAACACTGGCCTATCAGGCACTGAGCCACAAGTGACATCACAAACACAAACTCCACCCACATCACCAGCACTGGCCTATCAGGCACTCAGCCACAAGTGACATCACAAACACAAACTCCACCCACATCACCAGCACTGGCCTATCAGGCACTGATCCGCAAATGACATCACAACCACAGACTGCAGCCACATGACCAGCACTGGCCTATCAGGCACTGAGCCACAAGTGACCTCACAACCACAAAATGAACCCACGTGACCAGCACTGGCCTATCAGGCACTCAGCCACAAGTGACATCACAGACACAAACTGCAGCCACAGGACCAGCAATGTCCTATCAGGCACTGAACCACAAGTGACATCACAACCAAAAACTGCACCCACATCACCAGCACTGGCCTATCAGGCACTGAGCCACAAGTGACATCACAAACACAAACTCCACCCACATCACCAGCACTGGCCTATCAGGCACTGAGCCACAAGTGACATCACAACCACAAACTCCACCCACATCACCAGCACTGGCCTATCAGGCACTGATCCGCAAATGACATCAAAACCACAAACTGCACCCACGTGACCAGCACTGGCCTATCAGGCACTGAGCCACAACTGACATCACAAACACAAACTGCACCCACATCACCAGCACTGACCTATCAGGCACTGAGCAACAAGTGACATCACAACCACAAACTGCACCCACGTGACCAGCACTGGCCTATCAGGCACTGAGCCACAACAGACATCATAAACACAAACTCCACCCACATCACCAGCACTGGCCTATCAGGCACCGAGCTACAAGTGACATCACAACCTCAGTCAGAACCCACGTGACCAGCACTGCCCTATCAGGCACTCAGCCACAAGTGACCTGACAACCACAAACTGCACCCACATGAACAGCACTGGCCTATCAGGCACTGAGCAACAAGTGACATCACAACCACAAACTGCACCCACATGACCAGCACTGGCCTATCAGGCACTCAGCCACAAGTGACATCACAAATATAAACTGCAGCCACATGACCAGCACTGGCCTATCAGGCACTGAGCCACAAGTGACATCACAAACACAAACTGCACCCACTTGACCAGCACTGGCCTATCAGGCACTCAGCCACAAGTGACATCACAAACACAAACTCCACCCACATCACCAGCACTGGCCTATCAGGCACTCAGCCACAAGTGACATCACAAACACAAACTCCACCCACATGACCAGCACTGGCCTATCAGGCACTGAGCCACAAGTGACATCACAAACACAAACTGCAGCCATGTGACCAACACTGGCCTATCAGGCACTGAGCCACAAGTGACATCACAAACACAAACTCCACCCACACCACCAGCACTGGCCTATCAGGCACTCAGCCACAAGTGACATCACAAACACAAACTCCACCCACATCACCAGCACTGGCCTATCAGGCACTCAGCCACAAGTGACATCACAAAAACAAACTCCACCCACATGACCAGCACTGGCCTATCAGGCACTGAGCCACAAGTGACCTCACAACCACAGACTGCAGCCACATGACCAGCACTGGCCTATCAGGCACTGAGCCACAAGTGACCTCACAACCACAAAATGAACCCCCGTGACCAGCACTGGCCTATCAGGCACTCAGCCACAAGTGACATCACAAACACAAACTGCACACACAGGACCAGCACTGGCCTATCAGGCACTCAGCCACAAGTGACATCACAAACACAAACTGCACCCACATGACCAGCACTGGCCTATCAGGCACTGAGCCACAAGTGACATCACAAACACAAACTGCAGCCATGTGACCAACACTGGCCTATCAGGCACTGAGCCACAAGTGACATCACAAACACAAACTCCACCCACACCACCAGCACTGGCCTATCAGGCACTCAGCCACAAGTGACATCACAAACACAAACTCCACCCACATCACCAGCACTGGCCTATCAGGCACTGAACCACAAGTGACATCACAAACACAAACTGCAGCCATGTGACCAACACTGGCCTATCAGGCACTGAGCCACAAGTGACATCACAAACACAAACTCCACCCACGTGACCAGCACTGGCCTATCAGGCACTGAGCCACAAGTGACCTCACAACCACAAAATGAACCCACGTAACCAGCACTGGCCTATCAGGCACTCAGCCACAAGTGACATCACAACCACAAACTGCAGCCACAGGACCAGCAATGTCCTATCAGGCACTGAGCCACAAGTGACATCACAACCACAAACTGCACCCACATGAACAGCACTGGCCTATCAGGCACTGAGCCACAAGTGACATCACAAACACAAACTCCACCCACGTGACCAGCACTGGCCTATCAGGCACTAAGCCACAAGTGACATCACAAACACAAACTCCACCCACAGGAGCAGCACTGGCTTATCAGGCACTGAGCCACAAGTGACATCACAACGACAAACTGCAGCCATGTGACCAGCACTGGCCTATCAGGCACTCAGCCACAAGTGACATCACAACCACAAACTCTGTCCACATGACCAGCACCGGCCTATCAGGCACTAAGCCACAAGTGACATCACAAACACAAACTCCACCCACAGGAGCAGCACTGGCTTATCAGGCACTGAGCCACAAGTGACATCACAACGACAAACTGCAGCCATGTGACCAGCACTGGCCTATCAGGCACTCAGCCACAAGTGACATCACAAACACAAACTGCACACACAGGACCAGCACTGGGCTATCAGGCACTCAGCCACAAGTGACATCACAACCACAAACTGCACACACAGGACCAGCACTGGCCTATCAGGCACTGAGCCACAAGTGACATCACAAACACAAACTGCAGCCATGTGACCAACACTGGCCTATCAGGCACTGAGCCACAAGTGACATCACAACCACAAACTCCACCCACACCACCAGCACTGGCCTATCAGGCACTGAGCCACAAGTGACATCACAACCACAAACTCCACCCACATCACCAGCACTGGCCTATCAGGCACTGAGCCACAACTGACATCACAAACACAAACTCCACCCACATCACCAGCACTGGCCTATCAGGCACTGAGCCACAAGTGACCTCACAACCACAGACTGCAGCCACATGACCAGCACTGGCCTATCAGGCACTCAGCCACAAGTGACCTCACAACCACAAACTGCACCCACATGAACAGCACTGGCCTATCAGGCACTGAGCCACAAGTGACATCACAAACACAAACTCCACCCACGTGACCAGCACTGCCCTATCAGGCACTGATTCGCAAATGGCATCACAACCACAAACTGCACCAACTTAACCAACACTGGCCTATCAGGCACTGAGCCACAAGTGACATCACAAACACAAACTCCACCCACATCACCAGCACTGGCCTATCAGGCACTCAGCCACAAGTGACATCACAAACACAAACTCCACCCACATCACCAGCACTGGCCTATCAGGCACTGATCCGCAAATGACATCACAACCACAGACTGCAGCCACATGACCAGCACTGGCCTATCAGGCACTGAGCCACAAGTGACCTCACAACCACAAAATGAACCCACGTGACCAGCACTGGCCTATCAGGCACTCAGCCACAAGTGACATCACAGACACAAACTGCAGCCACAGGACCAGCAATGTCCTATCAGGCACTGAACCACAAGTGACATCACAACCAAAAACTGCACCCACATCACCAGCACTGGCCTATCAGGCACTGAGCCACAAGTGACATCACAAACACAAACTCCACCCACATCACCAGCACTGGCCTATCAGGCACTGAGCCACAAGTGACATCACAACCACAAACTCCACCCACATCACCAGCACTGGCCTATCAGGCACTGATCCGCAAATGACATCAAAACCACAAACTGCACCCACGTGACCAGCACTGGCCTATCAGGCACTGAGCCACAACTGACATCACAAACACAAACTGCACCCACATCACCAGCACTGACCTATCAGGCACTGAGCAACAAGTGACATCACAACCACAAACTGCACCCACGTGACCAGCACTGGCCTATCAGGCACTGAGCCACAACAGACATCATAAACACAAACTCCACCCACATCACCAGCACTGGCCTATCAGGCACCGAGCTACAAGTGACATCACAACCTCAGTCAGAACCCACGTGACCAGCACTGCCCTATCAGGCACTCAGCCACAAGTGACCTGACAACCACAAACTGCACCCACATGAACAGCACTGGCCTATCAGGCACTGAGCAACAAGTGACATCACAACCACAAACTGCACCCACATGACCAGCACTGGCCTATCAGGCACTCAGCCACAAGTGACATCACAAATATAAACTGCAGCCACATGACCAGCACTGGCCTATCAGGCACTGAGCCACAAGTGACATCACAAACACAAACTGCACCCACTTGACCAGCACTGGCCTATCAGGCACTCAGCCACAAGTGACATCACAAACACAAACTCCACCCACATCACCAGCACTGGCCTATC
The DNA here is from genome assembly GCF_036417845.1 of Apteryx mantelli. Lineage (NCBI taxonomy): Eukaryota > Metazoa > Chordata > Aves > Apterygiformes > Apterygidae > Apteryx > Apteryx mantelli. Next base: position 1,187,640 of record NW_027118782.1, on the reverse strand, counting down.
AGGCACTCAGCCACAAGTGACATCACAAACACAAACTCCACCCACATGACCAGCACTGGCCTATCAGGCACTGAGCCACAAGTGACATCACAAACACAAACTGCAGCCATGTGACCAACACTGGCCTATCAGGCACTGAGCCACAAGTGACATCACAAACACAAACTCCACCCACACCACCAGCACTGGCCTATCAGGCACTCAGCCACAAGTGACATCACAAACACAAACTCCACCCACATCACCAGCACTGGCCTATCAGGCACTCAGCCACAAGTGACATCACAAAAACAAACTCCACCCACATGACCAGCACTGGCCTATCAGGCACTGAGCCACAAGTGACCTCACAACCACAGACTGCAGCCACATGACCAGCACTGGCCTATCAGGCACTGAGCCACAAGTGACCTCACAACCACAAAATGAACCCCCGTGACCAGCACTGGCCTATCAGGCACTCAGCCACAAGTGACATCACAAACACAAACTGCACACACAGGACCAGCACTGGCCTATCAGGCACTCAGCCACAAGTGACATCACAACCACAAACTGCAACCACAGGACCAGCACTGGCCTATCAGGCACTCAGCCACAAGTGACATCACAAACACAAACTCCACCCACGTGACCAGCACTGGCCTATCAGGCACTGAGCCACAAGTGACATCACAAACACAAACTGCAGACATGTGACCAGCACTGGCCTATCAGGCACTGAGCCACAAGTGACATCACAATCACAAATTTCAGCCACAGGACCAGCACTGGACTATCAGGCACTGAGCCACAAGTGACATCACAAACACAAACTGCAGCCACATCACCAGCACTGGCCTATCAGGCACTCAGCCACAAGTGACATCACAAACACAAACTGCAGCCATGTGACCAGCACTGGCCTATCAGGCACTGAGCCACAAGTGACATCACAGTCACAAACTGCAGCCATGTGACCAACACTGGCCTATCAGGCACTGAGCCACAAGTGACATCACAAACACAAACTCCACCCACACCACCAGCACTGGCCTATCAGGCACTGAGCCACAAGTGACATCACAAACACAAACTCCACCCACATCACCAGCACTGGCCTATCAGGCACTGAACCACAAGTGACATCACAAACACAAACTGCAGCCATGTGACCAACACTGGCCTATCAGGCACTGAGCCACAAGTGACATCACAAACACAAACTCCACCCACGTGACCAGCACTGGCCTATCAGGCACTGAGCCACAAGTGACCTCACAACCACAGACTGCAGCCACATGACCAGCACTGGCCTATCAGGCACTGAGCCACAAGTGACCTCACAAACACAAAATGAACCCACGTAACCAGCACTGGCCTATCAGGCACTCAGCCACAAGTGACATCACAACCACAAACTGCAGCCACAGGACCAGCAATGTCCTATCAGGCACTGAGCCACAAGTGACATCACAACCACAAACTGCACCCACATGAACAGCACTGGCCTATCAGGCACTGAGCCACAAGTGACATCACAAACACAAACTCCACCCACGTGACCAGCACTGGCCTATCAGGCACTGATTCGCAAAAGGCATCACAACCACAAACTCTATCCACATGACCAGCACCGGCCTATCAGGCACTGAGCCACAAGTGACATCACAAACACAAACTCCACCCACAGGAGCAGCACTGGTTATCAGGCACTGAGCCACAAGTGACATCACAAACACAAACTCCACCCACATCACCAGCACTGGCCTATCAGGCACTGAGCCACAAGTGACATCATAAACACAAACTCCACCCACATCACCAGCACTGGCCTATCAGGCACTGAGCCACAAGTGACATCACAAACACAAACTGCACCCACATGACCAGCACTGGCCTATCAGGCACTGAGCCACAAGTGACATCACAAACACAAACTCCACCCACATCACCAGCACTGGCCTATCAGGCACTGAGCCACAAGTGACCTCACAACCACAAACTGCACCCACATCACCAGCACTGGCCAATCAGGCACTGAGCCACAAGTGACATCACAAACACAAACTGCACCCACACCACCAGCACTGGCCTATCAGGCACTCAGCCACAAGTGACATCACAAACACAAAATGCAGCCACATGACCAGCACTGGCCTATCAGGCACTCAGCCACAAGTGACATCACAAACACAAACTGCAGCCATGTGACCAGCACTGGCCTATCAGGCACTCAGCCACAAGTGACATCACAAACACAAACTGCAGCCACATCACCAGCACTGGCCTATCAGGCACTCAGCCACAAGTGACCTCACAACCACAAACTGCAGCCACAGGACCAGCAATGTCCTATCAGGCACTGAACCACAAGTGACATCACAACCAAAAACTGCACCCACATCACCAGCACTGGCCTATCAGGCACTGAGCCACAAGTGACATCACAAACACAAACTCCACCCATGTGACCAGCACTGGCCTATCAGGCACTGAGCCACAAGTGACATCACAACCACAAACTGCACACACAGGACCAGCACTGGCCTATCAGGCACTGAGCCACAAGTGACCTCACAACCACAAGCTCCACCCACATCACCGGCACTGGCCTATCAGGCACTGAGCCACAAATGACATCACAAACACAAACTGCAGCCATGTGACCAGCACTGGCCTATAAGGCACTGAGCCACAAGTGACATCACAAACACAAACTGCACCCACTTGACCAGCACTGGCCTATCAGGCACTGAGCCACAAGTGACATCATAAACACAAACTCCACCCACATCACCAGCACTGGCCTATCAGGCACTGAGCCACAAGTGACATCACAACCACAAACTCCACCCACATCACCAGCACTGGCCTATCAGGCACTGAGCCACAAGTGACATCACAAACACAAACTGCAGCCATGTGACCAACACTGGCCTATCAGGCACTGAGCCACAAGTGACATCACAAACACAAACTCCACCCACACCAACAGCACTGGCCTATCAGGCACTGAGCCACAAGTGACATCACAAACACAAACTCCACCCACATCACCAGCACTGGCCTATCAGGCACTCAGCCACAAGTGACATCACAAACACAAACTCCACCCACATCACCAGCACTGGCCTATCAGGCACTGAACCACAAGTGACATCACAACCACAAACTGCAGCCACATGACCAACACTGGCCTATCAGGCACTCAGCCACAAGTGACATCACAAACACAAACTGCAGCCACAGGACCAGCAATGTCCTATCAGGCACTGAGCCACAAGTGACATCACAACCTCAAACTGAACCCACGTGACCAGCACTGCCCTATCAGGCACTCAGCCACAAGTGACATCACAACCACAAACTGCACCCACATGAACAGCACTGGCCTATCAGGCACTGAGCCACAAGTGACATCACAAACACAAACTCCACCCACGTGACCAGTACTGGCCTATCAGGCACTGATTCGCAAAAGGCATCACAACCATAAACTGCACCAACTTGACCAGCACTGGCCTATCAGGCACTGAGCCACAAGTGACATCACAAACACAAACTCTATCCACATGACCAGCACCGGCCTATCAGGCACTGAGCCACAAGTGACATCACAAACACAAACTCCACCCACATGACCAGCACTGGCCTATCAGGCACTCAGCCACAAGTGACATCACAAATATAAACTGCAGCCACATGACCAGCACTGGCCTATCAGGCACTCAGCCACAAGTGACATCACAAACACAAACTGCACACACAGGACCAGCACTGGCCTATCAGGCACTCAGCCACAAGTGACATCACAACCACAAACTGCACACACAGGACCAGCACTGGCCTATCAGGCACTGAGCCACAAGTGACATCACAAACACAAACTGCAGCCATGTGACCAACACTGGCCTATCAGGCACTGAGCCACAAGTGACATCACAAACACAAACTCCACCCACACCACCAGCACTGGCCTATCAGGCACTGAGCCACAAGTGACATCACAAACACAAACTCCACCCACATCACCAGCACTGGCCTATCAGGCACTGAGCCACAACTGACATCACAAACACAAACTCCACCCACATCAGCAGCACTGGCCTATCAGGCACTGAGCCACAAGTGACCTCACAACCACAGACTGCAGCCACATGACCAGCACTGGCCTATCAGGCACTCAGCCACAAGTGACCTCACAACCACAAACTGCACCCACATGAACAGCACTGGCCTATCAGGCACTGAGCCACAAGTGACATCACAAACACAAACTCCACCCACGTGACCAGCACTGCCCTATCAGGCACTGATTCGCAAATGGCATCACAACCACAAACTGCACCAACTTGACCAACACTGGCCTATCAGGCACTGAGCCACAAGTGACATCACAAACACAAACTCCACCCACATCACCAGCACTGGCCTATCAGGCACTCAGCCACAAGTGACATCACAAACACAAACTCCACCCACATCACCAGCACTGGCCTATCAGGCACTGAGCCACAAGTGACATCACAACCACAAACTGCAGCCACAGGACCAGCACTGGCCTATCAGGCACTGAGCCACAAGTGACCTCACAACCACAAAATGAACCCACGTGACCAGCACTGGCCTATCAGGCACTCAGCCACAAGTGACATCACAGACACAAACTGCAGCCACAGGACCAGCAATGTCCTATCAGGCACTGAACCACAAGTGACATCACAACCAAAAACTACACCCACATCACCAGCACTGGCCTATCAGGCACTCAGCCACAAGTGACATCACAAACACAAACTCCACCCACATCACCAGCACTGGCCTATCAGGCACTGAACCACAAGTGACATCACAAACACAAACTGCAGCCATGTGACCAACACTGGCCTATCAGGCACTGAGCCACAAGTGACATCACAAACACAAACTCCACCCACGTGACCAGCACTGGCCTATCAGGCACTGAGCCACAAGTGACCTCACAACCACAAAATGAACCCACGTAACCAGCACTGGCCTATCAGGCACTCAGCCACAAGTGACATCACAACCACAAACTGCAGCCACAGGACCAGCAATGTCCTATCAGGCACTGAGCCACAAGTGACATCACAACCACAAACTGCACCCACATGAACAGCACTGGCCTATCAGGCACTGAGCCACAAGTGACATCACAAACACAAACTCCACCCACGTGACCAGCACTGGCCTATCAGGCACTAAGCCACAAGTGACATCACAAACACAAACTCCACCCACAGGAGCAGCACTGGCTTATCAGGCACTGAGCCACAAGTGACATCACAACGACAAACTGCAGCCATGTGACCAGCACTGGCCTATCAGGCACTCAGCCACAAGTGACATCACAACCACAAACTCTGTCCACATGACCAGCACCGGCCTATCAGGCACTAAGCCACAAGTGACATCACAAACACAAACTCCACCCACAGGAGCAGCACTGGCTTATCAGGCACTGAGCCACAAGTGACATCACAACGACAAACTGCAGCCATGTGACCAGCACTGGCCTATCAGGCACTCAGCCACAAGTGACATCACAAACACAAACTGCACACACAGGACCAGCACTGGGCTATCAGGCACTCAGCCACAAGTGACATCACAACCACAAACTGCACACACAGGACCAGCACTGGCCTATCAGGCACTGAGCCACAAGTGACATCACAAACACAAACTGCAGCCATGTGACCAACACTGGCCTATCAGGCACTGAGCCACAAGTGACATCACAACCACAAACTCCACCCACACCACCAGCACTGGCCTATCAGGCACTGAGCCACAAGTGACATCACAACCACAAACTCCACCCACATCACCAGCACTGGCCTATCAGGCACTGAGCCACAACTGACATCACAAACACAAACTCCACCCACATCACCAGCACTGGCCTATCAGGCACTGAGCCACAAGTGACCTCACAACCACAGACTGCAGCCACATGACCAGCACTGGCCTATCAGGCACTCAGCCACAAGTGACCTCACAACCACAAACTGCACCCACATGAACAGCACTGGCCTATCAGGCACTGAGCCACAAGTGACATCACAAACACAAACTCCACCCACGTGACCAGCACTGCCCTATCAGGCACTGATTCGCAAATGGCATCACAACCACAAACTGCACCAACTTAACCAACACTGGCCTATCAGGCACTGAGCCACAAGTGACATCACAAACACAAACTCCACCCACATCACCAGCACTGGCCTATCAGGCACTCAGCCACAAGTGACATCACAAACACAAACTCCACCCACATCACCAGCACTGGCCTATCAGGCACTGATCCGCAAATGACATCACAACCACAGACTGCAGCCACATGACCAGCACTGGCCTATCAGGCACTGAGCCACAAGTGACCTCACAACCACAAAATGAACCCACGTGACCAGCACTGGCCTATCAGGCACTCAGCCACAAGTGACATCACAGACACAAACTGCAGCCACAGGACCAGCAATGTCCTATCAGGCACTGAACCACAAGTGACATCACAACCAAAAACTGCACCCACATCACCAGCACTGGCCTATCAGGCACTGAGCCACAAGTGACATCACAAACACAAACTCCACCCACATCACCAGCACTGGCCTATCAGGCACTGAGCCACAAGTGACATCACAACCACAAACTCCACCCACATCACCAGCACTGGCCTATCAGGCACTGATCCGCAAATGACATCAAAACCACAAACTGCACCCACGTGACCAGCACTGGCCTATCAGGCACTGAGCCACAACTGACATCACAAACACAAACTGCACCCACATCACCAGCACTGACCTATCAGGCACTGAGCAACAAGTGACATCACAACCACAAACTGCACCCACGTGACCAGCACTGGCCTATCAGGCACTGAGCCACAACTGACATCATAAACACAAACTCCACCCACATCACCAGCACTGGCCTATCAGGCACCGAGCTACAAGTGACATCACAACCTCAGTCAGAACCCACGTGACCAGCACTGCCCTATCAGGCACTCAGCCACAAGTGACCTGACAACCACAAACTGCACCCACATGAACAGCACTGGCCTATCAGGCACTGAGCAACAAGTGACATCACAACCACAAACTGCACCCACATGACCAGCACTGGCCTATCAGGCACTCAGCCACAAGTGACATCACAAATATAAACTGCAGCCACATGACCAGCACTGGCCTATCAGGCACTGAGCCACAAGTGACATCACAAACACAAACTCCACCCACATGACCAGCACTGGCCTATCAGGCACTCAGCCACAAGTGACATCACAAACACAAACTCCACCCACATGACCAGCACTGGCCTATCAGGCACTGAGCCACAAGTGACATCACAAACACAAACTGCAGCCATGTGACCAACACTGGCCTATCAGGCACTGAGCCACAAGTGACATCACAAACACAAACTCCACCCACACCACCAGCACTGGCCTATCAGGCACTCAGCCACAAGTGACATCACAAACACAAACTCCACCCACATCACCAGCACTGGCCTATCAGGCACTCAGCCACAAGTGACATCACAAACACAAACTCCACCCACATGACCAGCACTGGCCTATCAGGCACTGAGCCACAAGTGACCTCACAACCACAGACTGCAGCCACATGACCAGCACTGGCCTATCAGGCACTGAGCCACAAGTGACCTCACAACCACAAAATGAACCCACGTGACCAGCACTGGCCTATCAGGCACTCAGCCACAAGTGACATCACAAACACAAACTGCACACACAGGACCAGCACTGGCCTATCAGGCACTCAGCCACAAGTGACATCACAACCACAAACTGCAACCACAGGACCAGCACTGGCCTATCAGGCACTCAGCCACAAGTGACATCACAAACACAAACTCCACCCACGTGACCAGCACTGGCCTATCAGGCACTGAGCCACAAGTGACATCACAAACACAAACTGCAGACATGTGACCAGCACTGGCCTATCAGGCACTGAGCCACAAGTGACATCACAATCACAAATTTCAGCCACAGGACCAGCACTGGACTATCAGGCACTGAGCCACAAGTGACATCACAAACACAAACTGCAGCCACATCACCAGCACTGGCCTATCAGGCACTCAGCCACAAGTGACATCACAAACACAAACTGCAGCCATGTGACCAGCACTGGCCTATCAGGCACTGAGCCACAAGTGACATCACAGTCACAAACTGCAGCCATGTGACCAACACTGGCCTATCAGGCACTGAGCCACAAGTGACATCACAAACACAAACTCCACCCACACCACCAGCACTGGCCTATCAGGCACTGAGCCACAAGTGACATCACAAACACAAACTCCACCCACATCACCAGCACTGGCCTATCAGGCACTGAACCACAAGTGACATCACAAACACAAACTGCAGCCATGTGACCAACACTGGCCTATCAGGCACTGAGCCACAAGTGACATCACAAACACAAACTCCACCCACGTGACCAGCACTGGCCTATCAGGCACTGAGCCACAAGTGACCTCACAACCACAAACTCCACCCACACCACCAGCACTGGCCTATCAGGCACTGAGCCACAAGTGACCTCACAAACACAAAATGAACCCACGTAACCAGCACTGGCCTATCAGGCACTCAGCCACAAGTGACATCACAACCACAAACTGCAGCCACAGGACCAGCAATGTCCTATCAGGCACTGAGCCACAAGTGACATCACAACCACAAACTGCACCCACATGAACAGCACTGGCCTATCAGGCACTGAGCCACAAGTGACATCACAAACACAAACTCCACCCACGTGACCAGCACTGGCCTATCAGGCACTGATTCGCAAAAGGCATCACAACCACAAACTCTATCCACATGACCAGCACCGGCCTATCAGGCACTGAGCCACAAGTGACATCACAAACACAAACTCCACCCACAGGAGCAGCACTGGCTTATCAGGCACTGAGCCACAAGTGACATCACAAACACAAACTCCACCCACATCACCAGCACTGGCCTATCAGGCACTGAGCCACAAGTGACATCATAAACACAAACTCCACCCACATCACCAGCACTGGCCTATCAGGCACTGAGCCACAAGTGACATCACAAACACAAACTGCACCCACATGACCAGCACTGGCCTATCAGGCACTGAGCCACAAGTGACATCACAAACACAAACTCCACCCACATCACCAGCACTGGCCTATCAGGCACTGAGCCACAAGTGACCTCACAACCACAAACTGCACCCACATCACCAGCACTGGCCAATCAGGCACTGAGCCACAAGTGACATCACAAACACAAACTGCACCCACACCACCAGCACTGGCCTATCAGGCACTCAGCCACAAGTGACATCACAAACACAAAATGCAGCCACATGACCAGCACTGGCCTATCAGGCACTCAGCCACAAGTGACATCACAAACACAAACTGCAGCCATGTGACCAGCACTGGCCTATCAGGCACTCAGCCACAAGTGACATCACAAACACAAACTGCAGCCACATCACCAGCACTGGCCTATCAGGCACTCAGCCACAAGTGACCTCACAACCACAAACTGCACCCACATGAACAGCACTGGCCTATCAGGCACTGAGCAGCAAGTGACATCACAAACACAAACTCCACCCACGTGACCAGCACTGGCCTATCAGGCACTGAGCCACAAGTGACCTCACAACCATAAAATGAACCCACGTGACCAGCACTGGCCGATCAGGCACTCAGCCACAAGTGACATCACAAACACAAACTGCAGCCACAGGACCAGCAATGTCCTATCAGGCACTGAACCACAAGTGACATCACAACCAAAAACTGCACCCACATCACCAGCACTGGCCTATCAGGCACTGAGCCACAAGTGACATCACAAACACAAACTCCACCCATGTGACCAGCACTGGCCTATCAGGCACTGAGCCACAAGTGACATCACAACCACAAACTGCACACACAGGACCAGCACTGGCCTATCAGGCACTGAGCCACAAGTGACCTCACAACCACAAGCTCCACCCACATCACCGGCACTGGCCTATCAGGCACTGAGCCACAAATGACATCACAAACACAAACTGCAGCCATGTGACCAGCACTGGCCTATAAGGCACTGAGCCACAAGTGACATCACAAACACAAACTGCACCCACTTGACCAGCACTGGCCTATCAGGCACTGAGCCACAAGTGACATCATAAACACAAACTCCACCCACATCACCAGCACTGGCCTATCAGGCACTGAGCCACAAGTGACATCACAACCACAAACTCCACCCACATCACCAGCACTGGCCTATCAGGCACTGAGCCACAAGTGACATCACAAACACAAACTGCAGCCATGTGACCAACACTGGCCTATCAGGCACTGAGCCACAAGTGACATCACAAACACAAACTCCACCCACACCAACAGCACTGGCCTATCAGGCACTGAGCCACAAGTGACATCACAAACACAAACTCCACCCACATCACCAGCACTGGCCTATCAGGCACTCAGCCACAAGTGACATCACAAACACAAACTCCACCCACATCACCAGCACTGGCCTATCAGGCACTGAACCACAAGTGACATCACAACCACAAACTGCAGCCACATGACCAACACTGGCCTATCAGGCACTGAGCCACAAGTGACATCACAAACACAAACTCCACCCACGTGACCAGCACTGGCCTATCAGGCACTCAGCCACAAGTGACATCACAAACACAAACTGCAGCCACAGGACCAGCAATGTCCTATCAGGCACTGAGCCACAAGTGACATCACAACCTCAAACTGAACCCACGTGACCAGCACTGGCCTATCAGGCACTCAGCCACAAGTGACATCACAACCACAAACTGCACCCACATGAACAGCACTGGCCTATCAGGCACTGAGCCACAAGTGACATCACAAACACAAACTCCACCCACGTGACCAGTACTGGCCTATCAGGCACTGATTCGCAAAAGGCATCACAACCATAAACTGCACCAACTTGACCAGCACTGGCCTATCAGGCACTGAGCCACAAGTGACATCACAAACACAAACTCTATCCACATGACCAGCACCGGCCTATCAGGCACTGAGCCACAAGTGACATCACAAACACAAACTCCACCCACATGACCAGCACTGGCCTATCAGGCACTCAGCCACAAGTGACATCACAAATATAAACTGCAGCCACATGACCAGCACTGGCCTATCAGGCACTCAGCCACAAGTGACATCACAAACACAAACTGCACACACAGGACCAGCACTGGCCTATCAGGCACTCAGCCACAAGTGACATCACAACCACAAACTGCACACACAGGACCAGCACTGGCCTATCAGGCACTGAGCCACAAGTGACATCACAAACACAAACTGCAGCCATGTGACCAACACTGGCCTATCAGGCACTGAGCCACAAGTGACATCACAAACACAAACTCCACCCACACCACCAGCACTGGCCTATCAGGCACTGAGCCACAAGTGACATCACAAACACAAACTCCACCCACATCACCAGCACTGGCCTATCAGGCACTGAGCCACAACTGACATCACAAACACAAACTCCACCCACATCAGCAGCACTGGCCTATCAGGCACTGAGCCACAAGTGACCTCACAACCACAGACTGCAGCCACATGACCAGCACTGGCCTATCAGGCACTCAGCCACAAGTGACCTCACAACCACAAACTGCACCCACATGAACAGCACTGGCCTATCAGGCACTGAGCCACAAGTGACATCACAAACACAAACTCCACCCACGTGACCAGCACTGCCCTATCAGGCACTGATTCGCAAATGGCATCACAACCACAAACTGCACCAACTTGACCAACACTGGCCTATCAGGCACTGAGCCACAAGTGACATCACAAACACAAACTCCACCCACATCACCAGCACTGGCCTATCAGGCACTCAGCCACAAGTGACATCACAAACACAAACTCCACCCACATCACCAGCACTGGCCTATCAGGCACTGAGCCACAAGTGACATCACAACCACAAACTGCAGCCACAGGACCAGCACTGGCCTATCAGGCACTGAGCCACAAGTGACCTCACAACCACAAAATGAACCCACGTGACCAGCACTGGCCTATCAGGCACTCAGCCACAAGTGACATCACAGACACAAACTGCAGCCACAGGACCAGCAATGTCCTATCAGGCACTGAACCACAAGTGACATCACAACCAAAAACTACACCCACATCACCAGCACTGGCCTATCAGGCACTGAGCCACAAGTGACATCACAAACACAAACTCCACCCACATCACCAGCACTGGCCTATCAGGCACTGAGCCACAAGTGACATCACAACCACAAACTCCACCCACATCACCAGCACTGACCTATCAGGCACTGAGCAACAAGTGACATCACAACCACAAACTGCACCCACGTGACCAGCACTGGCCTATCAGGCACTGATCCGCAAATGACATCACAACAACAAACTGCACCCACATGACCAGCACTGGCCTATCAGGCACTGAGCCACAAGTGACATCACAAACACAAACTGCACACACAGGACGAGCACTGGCCTATCAGGCACTGAGCCACAAGTGACATCACAACCACAAACTCCACCCACATCACCAGCAGTGGCCTATCAGGCACTGAGCCACAAGTGACATCACAATCACAAACTGCACCCACATGAACAGGACTGGCCTATCAGGCACTGAGCCACAAGTGACATCACAAACACAAACTGCACACACATCACCAGCACTGGCCTATCAGGCACTGAGCCACAAGTGACATCACAACCACAAACTGCAGCCACATCACCAGCACTGGCCTATCAGGCACTGAGCCACAAGTGACATCACAAACACAAACTGCAGCCATGTGACCAACACTGGCCTATCAGGCACTGAGCCACAAGTGACATCACAACCACAAACTGCAGCCATGTGACCAGCACTGGCCTATCAGGCACTGATCCGCAAATGACATCACAACAACAAACTGCACCCACGTGACCAGCACTGGCCTATCAGGCACTGAGCCACAAGTGACATCACAAACACAAACTCCACCAACAGCACCAGCACTGGCCTATCAGGCACTGAGCCACAAGTGACATCACAAACACAAACTGCAGCCACATCACCAGCACTGGCCTATCAGGCACTCAGCCACAAGTGAACTCACAAACACAAACTGCACCCACACCACCAGCACTGGCCTATCAGGCACTGAGCCACAAGTGACATCACAAACACAAACTTCACCCACATCACCAGCACTGGCCTATCAGGCACTGAGCCACAAGTGACATCACAAACACAAACTGCAGCCACATGAACAGCACTGCCTATCAGGCACTCAGCCACAAGTGACATCACAAACACAAACTCCACCCACATGACCAGCACTGGCCTATCAGGCACTGAGCCACAACTGACATCACAAACACAAACTGCACCCACGTGACCAGCACTGGCCTATCAGGCACTGAGCCACAAGTGACATCACAAACACAAACTGCACCCACATGACCAGCACTGGCCTATCAGGCACTGAGCCACAAGTGACATCACAAACACAAACTCCACCCACGTGACCAGCACTGGCCTATCAGGCACTGAGCCACAAGTGACATCACAAACACAAACTCCACCCACATCACCAGCACTGGCCTATCAGGCACTGAGCCACAAGTGACCTCACAACCAGAAGCTCCACCCACATCACCAGCACTGGCCTATCAGGCACTGAGCCACAAGTGACCTCACAACCAGAAGCTCCACCCACATCACCAGCACTGGCCTATCAGGCACTCAGCCACAAGTGACATCACAAACACAAACTGTACCCACGTGACCAGCACTGGCCTATCAGGCACTGAGCCACAAGTGACATCACAAACACAAACTCCACCAACAGCACCAGCACTGGCCTATCAGGCACTGAGCCACAAGTGACATCACAAACACAAACTGCACCCACATGAACAGCACTGGCCTATCAGGCACTGAGCCACAAGTGACATCACAAACACAAACTGCAGCCACGTGACCAACACTGGCCTATCAGGCACTGAGCCACAAGTCACCTCACAACCACAAACTGCAGCCATGTGACCAACACTGGCCTATCAGGCACTGAGCCACAAGTGACATCACAATAACAAACTGCAGCCAAATCACCAGCACTGGCCTATCAGGCACTGAGCCACAAGTGACATCACAAGGACAAAATTAACCCACGTGACCAGCACTGGCCTATCAGGCACTCAGCCACAAGTGAACTCACAAGGACAAAATTAACCCACGTGACCAGCACTGGCCTATCAGGCACTCAGCCACAAGTGACATCACAACCACAAACTGCAGCCACAGGACCAGTAATGTCCCATCAGGCACGGAGCCACAAGTGACCTCACAGCCACAAACTGCACCCACATCACCAGCACTGGCCTATCAGGCACTGAGCCACAAGTGACATCACAAACACAAAATGCAGCCATGTGACCAACACTGGCCTATCAGGCTCTGAGCCACAAGTGACCTGACAACCACAAACTGCACCCACATGACCAGCACTGGCCTATCAGGCACTGAGCCACAAGTGACATCACAAACACAAACTGCACCCACGTGACCAGCACTGGCCTATCAGGCACTCAGCCAAAAGTGACCTCACAGCCACAAAATGAACCCACGTGACCAGCACTGGCCTATCAGGCACTCAGCCACAAGTGACCTCACAACCACAAACTGCAGCCACAGGACCAGCAATGTCCTATCAGGCACTGAGCCACAAGTGACATCACAACCTCAAACTGAACCCACGTGACCAGCACTGCCCTATCAGGCACTCAGCCACAAGTGACATCACAACCACAAACTGCACCCACATGAACAGCACTGGCCTATCAGGCACTGAGCCACAAGTGACATCACAAACACAAACTCCACCCACATGACCAGCACCGGCCTATCAGGCACTGAGCCACAAGTGACATCACAAACACAAACTCCACCCACAGGAGCAGCACTGGCTTATCAGGCACTGAGCCACAAGTGACATCACAAACACAAACTCCACCCACATCACCAGCACTGGCCTATCAGGCACTGAGCCACAAGTGACATCATAAACACAAACTTCACCCACATCACCAGCACTGGCCTATCAGGCACTGAGCCACAAGTGACATCACAACCACAAACTGCACCCACATGACCAGCACTGGCCTATCAGGCACTCAGCCACAAGTGACATCACAAACACAAACTCCACCCATATCACCAGCACTGGCCTATCAGGCACTGAGACACAAGTGACATCATAAACACAAACTCCACCCACATGACCAGCACTGGCCTATCAGGCACTCAGCCACAAGTGACATCACAAATATAAACTGCAGCCACATGACCAGCACTGGCCTATCAGGCACTCAGCCACAAGTGACATCACAAACACAAACTGCAGCCACAGGACCAGCACTGGCCTATCAGGCACTCAGCCACAAGTGACATCACAACCACAAACTGCACAGACAGGACCAGCACTGGCCTATCAGGCACTGAGCCACAAGTGACATCACAAACACAAACTCCACCCACGTGACCAGCACTGGCCTATCAGGCACTGAGCCACAAGTGACCTCACAACCACAAAATGAACCCACATCACCAGCACTGGCCTATCAGGCACTGAGCCACAAGTGACATCACAAACACAAACTCCACCCACATCACCAGCACTGGCCTATCAGGCACTGAGCCACAAGTGACATCACAAACACAAACTCCACCCACATCACCAGCACTGGCCTATCAGGCACTGATCCGCAAATGACATCAAAACCACAAACTGCACCCACGTGACCAGCACTGGCCTATCAGGCACTGAGCCACAAGTGACATCACAAACACAAACTGCAGCCATGTGACCAACACTGGCCTATCAGGCTCTGAGCCACAAGTGACCTCACAACCACAAACTGCACCCACATCACCAGCACTGGCCTATCAGGCACCGAGCTACAAGTGACATCACAACCTCAAACTGAACCCACGTGACCAGCACTGCCCTATCAGGCACTCAGCCACAAGTGACCTGACAACCACAAACTGCACCCACATGAACAGCACTGGCCTATCAGGCACTGAGCAACAAGTGACATCACAACCACAAACTGCACCCACATGAACAGCATTGGCCTATCAGGCACTGAGCCACAAGTGTCATCACAACCACAAACTGCACCCACATGACCAGCACTGGCCTATCAGGCACTGAGCCACAAGTGACATCACAAATATAAACTGCAGCCACATGACCAGCACTGGCCTATCAGGCACTGAGCCACAAGTGACATCACAAACACAAACTGCAGCCATGTGAACAACACTGGCCTATCAGGCCCTGAGCCACAAGTGACATCACAACCACAAACTCCACCCACATCACCAGCACTGGCCTATCAGGCACTGAGCCACAAGTGACATCACAAACACAAACTGCAGCCACATCACCAGCACTGGCCTATCAGGCACTGAGCCGCAAGTGACATCACAACCACTAACTGCAGCCACAGGACCAGCACTGGCCTATCAGGCACTGATCCGCAAATGACATCACAACAACAAACTGCACCCACATCACCAGCACTGGCCTATCAGGCACTGAGCCACAAGTGACATCACAAACACAAACTGCAGCCACGTGACCAGCACTGGCCTATCAGGCACTGAGCCACAAGTGACATCACAACCACAAACTGCAGCCATGTGACCAGCACTGGCCTATCAGGCACTGATCCGCAAATGACATCACAACAACAAACTGCACCCACGTGACCAGCACTGGCCTATCAGGCACTGAGCCACAAGTGACATCACAAACACAAACTCCACCAACAGCACCAGCACTGGCCTATCAGGCACTGAGCCACAAGTGACATCACAAACACAAACTGCAGCCACATCACCAGCACTGGCCTATCAGGCACTGAGCCACAAGTGACATCACAAACACAAACTCCACCCACATCACCAGCACTGGCCTATCAGGCACTGAGCCACAAGTGACATCACAAACACAAACTGCAGCCACAGGACCAGCACTGGCCTATCAGGCACTGAGCCACAAGTGACATCAAAACCACAAACTGCACACACAGGACCAGCACTGGCCTATCAGGCACTGAGCCACAACTGACATCACAAACACAAACTGCACCCACGTGACCAGCACTGGCCTATGAGGCCCTGAGCCACAAGTGACATCACAACCACAAACTGCACCCACATGACCAGCACTGGCCTATCAGGCACTGAGCCACAAGTGACATCACAAACACAAACTCCACCCATGTGACCAGCACTGGCCTATCAGGCACTGAGCCACAAGTGACATCACAAACACAAGCTCCACCCACATCACCGGCACTGGCCTATCAGGCACTGAGCCACAAGTGACATCACAAACACAAACTGCAGCCATGTGACCAGCACTGGCCTATCAGGCACTGAGCCACAAGTGACATCACAAACACAAACTCCACCCACATCACCAGCACTGGCCTATCAGGCACTGAGCCACAAGTGACATCACAAACACAAACTCCACCCACAGGAGCAGCATGGCCTCTCACGCACTGAGCCACAAGTGACATCACAACCACAAACTGCAGCCACATGACCAGCACTGGCCTATCAGGCACTCAGCCACAAGTGACATCACAACCACAAACTGCAGCCACATCACCAGCACTGGCCTATCAGGCACTGAGCCACAAGTGACATCACAAACACAAACTGCACACACAGGACCAGCACTGGCCTATCAGGCACTCAGCCACAAGTGACATCACAACCACTAACTGCAGCCATGTGACCAACACTGGCCTATCAGGCACTGAGCCACAAGTGACATCACAAACACAAACTGCACCCACATGGACAGCACTGGCCTATCAGGCACTCAGCCACAAGTGACATCACAACCACAAACTGCAGCCACATGACCAGCACTGGCCTATCAGGCACTGAGCCACAAGTGACATCACAAACACAAACTCCACCCACATCACCAGCACTGGCCTATCAGGCACTGAGCCACAAGTGACATCATAAACACAAACTCCACCCACATGACCAGCACTGGCCTATCAGGCACTCAGCCACAAGTGACATCACAAATATAAACTGCAGCCACATGACCAGCACTGGCCTATCAGGCACTGAGCCACAAGTGACATCACAAACACAAACTGCACCCACTTGACCAGCACTGGCCTATCAGGCACTGAGCCACAAGTGACATCACAAACACAAACTCCACCCACATCACCAGCACTGGCCTATCAGGCACTCAGCCACAAGTGACATCACAAACACAAACTCCACCCACGTGACCAGCACTGGCCTATCAGGCACTGAGCCACAAGTGACCTCACAACCACAAACTGCACACACAGGACCAGCACTGGCCTATCAGGCACTGAGCCACAAGTGACATCACAAACACAAACTGCAGCCATTTGACCAACACTGGCCTATCAGGCACTGAGCCACAAGTGACATCACAAACACAAACTGCACCCACTTGACCAGCACTGGCCTATCAGGCACTGAGCCACAAGTGACATCACAAACACAAACTCCACCCACATCACCAGCACTGGCCTATCAGGCACTGAGCCACAAGTGACATCACAAACACAAACTCCACCCACATCACCAGCACTGGCCTATCAGGCACTCAGCCACAAGTGACATCACAAACACAAACTCCACCCACATCACCAGCACTGGCCTATCAGGCACTGAGCCACAAGTGACCTCACAACCACAGACTGCAGCCACATGACCAGCACTGGCCTATCAGGCACTGAGCCACAAGTGACCTCACAACCACAAAATGAACCCCCGTGACCAGCACTGGCCTATCAGGCACTCAGCCACAAGTGACATCACAAACACAAACTGCACACACAGGACCAGCACTGGCCTATCAGGCACTCAGCCACAAGTGACATCACAACCACAAACTGCAACCACAGGACCAGCACTGGCCTATCAGGCACTCAGCCACAAGTGACATCACAAAAACAAACTGCAGACATGTGACCAGCACTGGCCTATCAGGCACTGAGCCACAAGTGACATCACAATCACAAATTTCAGCCACAGGACCAGCACTGGCCTATCAGGCACTGAGCCACAAGTGACCTCACAACCACAGACTGCAGCCACATGACCAGCACTGGCCTATCAGGCACTCAGCCACAAGTGACATCACAAACACAAACTGCACACACAGGACCAGCATTGGCCTATCAGGCACTGAGCCACAAGTGACATCACAAACACAAACTGCAGCCATGTGACCAACACTGGCCTATCAGGCACTGAGCCACAAGTGACATCACAAACACAAACTTCACCCACATCACCAGCACTGGCCTATCAGGCACTGAACCACAAGTGACATCACAAACACAAACTGCAGCCACGTGACCAGCACTGGCCTATCAGGCACTGAGCCACAAGTGACATCACAACCACAGACTGCAGCCACATGACCAGAACTGGCCTATCAGGCACTGAGCCACAAGTGACCTCACAACCACAAAATGAACCCACGTAACCAGCACTGGCCTATCAGGCACTCAGCCACAAGTGACATCACAACCACAAACTGCAGCCACAGGACCAGCAATGTCCTATCAGGCACTGAGCCACAAGTGACATCACAACCACAAACTGCACCCACATGAACAGCACTGGCCTATCAGGCACTGAGCCACAAGTGACATCACAAACACAAACTCCACCCACGTGACCAGCACTGGCCTATCAGGCACTGATTCGCAAAAGGCATCACAACCACAAACTGCACCAACTTGACCAGCACTGGCCTATCAGGCACTGAGCCACAAGTGACATCACAACCACAAACTCTATCCACATGACCAGCACCGGCCTATCAGGCACTGAGCCACAAGTGACATCACAAACACAAACTCCACCCACAGGAGCAGCACTGGCTTATCAGGCACTGAGCCACAAGTGACATCACAAACACAAACTCCACCCACATCACCAGCACTGGCCTATCAGGCACTGAGCCAAAAGTGACATCACAAACACAAACTCCACCCACATCACCAGCACTGGCCTATCAGGCACTGAGCCACAAGTGACATCACAACCACAAACTGCACCCACATGACCAGCACTGGCCTATCAGGCACTGAGCCACAAGTGACATCACAAACACAAACTCCACCCACATCACCAGCACTGGCCTATCAGGCACTCAGCCACAAGTGACATCATAAACACAAACTCCACCCACATGACCAGCACTGGCCTATCAGGCACTCAGCCACAAGTGACATCACAAATATAAACTGCAGCCACATGACCAGCACTGGCCTATCAGGCACTCAGCCACAAGTGACATCACAACCACAAACTGCACACACAGGACCAGCACTGGCCTATCAGGCACTGAGCCACAAGTGACATCACAAACACAAACTGCAGCCATGTGACCAACACTGGCCTATCAGGCACTGAGCCACAAGTGACATCACAACCACAAACTCCACCCACACCACCAGCACTGGCCTATCAGGCACTGAGCCACAAGTGACATCACAACCACAAACTCCACCCACATCACCAGCACTGGCCTATCAGGCACTGAGCCACAACTGACATCACAAACACAAACTGCACCCACATGACCAGCACTGGCCTATCAGGCACTGAGCCACAACTGACATCACAAACACAAACTCCACCCACATGACCAGCACTGGCCTATCAGGCACTCAGCCACAAGTGACCTCACAACCACAAACTGCACCCACATGAACAGCACTGGCCTATCAGGCACTCAGCCACAAGTGACATCACAAACACAAACTGCAGCCACAGGACCAGCAATGTCCTATCAGGCACTGAACCACAAGTGACATCACAACCAAAAACTGCACCCACATCACCAGCACTGGCCTATCAGGCACTGAGCCACAAGTGACATCACAAACACAAACTCCACCCACATCACCAGCACTGGCCTATCAGGCACTGAGCGACAAGTGACATCACAAACACAAACTCCACCCACATCACCAGCACTGGCCTATCAGGCACTGAGCCACAAGTGACATCATAAACACAAACTCCACCCACATGACCAGCACTGGCCTATCAGGCACTGATCCGCAAATGACATCAAAACCACAAACTGCACCCACGTGACCAGCACTGGCCTATCAGGCACTGAGCCACAACTGACATCACAAAAAAACTGCACCCACATCACCAGCACTGGCCTATCAGGCACTGAGCAACAAGTGACCTTACAAACACAAACTCCACCCACATCACCAGCACTGGCCGATCAGGCACTCAGCCACAAGTGACATCACAAACACAAACTCCACCCACATCACCAGCACTGGCCTATCAGGCACTCAGCCACAAGTGACATCACAAACACAAACTCCACCCACGTGACCAGCACTGGCCTATCAGGCACTGAGCCACAAGTGACATCACAAACACAAACTGCAGACATGTGACCAGCACTGGCCTATCAGGCACTGAGCCACAAGTGACATCACAATCACAAATTTCAGCCACAGGACCAGCACTGGACTATCAGGCACTGAGCCACAAGTGACATCACAAACACAAACTGCAGCCACATCACCAGCACTGGCCTATCAGGCACTCAGCCACAAGTGACATCACAAACACAAACTGCACCCACATGACCAGCACTGGCCTATCAGGCACTGAGCCACAAGTGACATCACAAACACAAACTGCAGCCATGTGACCAACACTGGCCTATCAGGCACTGAGCCACAAGTGACATCACAAACACAAACTCCACCCACACCACCAGCACTGGCCTATCAGGCACTCAGCCACAAGTGACATCACAAACACAAACTCCACCCACATCACCAGCACTGGCCTATCAGGCACTGAACCACAAGTGACATCACAAACACAAACTGCAGCCATGTGACCAACACTGGCCTATCAGGCACTGAGCCACAAGTGACATCACAAACACAAACTCCACCCACGTGACCAGCACTGGCCTATCAGGCACTGAGCCACAAGTGACCTCACAACCACAAAATGAACCCACGTAACCAGCACTGGCCTATCAGGCACTCAGCCACAAGTGACATCACAACCACAAACTGCAGCCACAGGACCAGCAATGTCCTATCAGGCACTGAGCCACAACTGACATCACAACCACAAACTGCACCCACATGAACAGCACTGGCCTATCAGGCACTGAGCCACAAGTGACATCACAAACACAAACTCCACCCACGTGACCAGCACTGGCCTATCAGGCACTAAGCCACAAGTGACATCACAAACACAAACTCCACCCACAGGAGCAGCACTGGCTTATCAGGCACTGAGCCACAAGTGACATCACAACGACAAACTGCAGCCATGTGACCAGCACTGGCCTATCAGGCACTCAGCCACAAGTGACATCACAACCACAAACTCTGTCCACATGACCAGCACCGGCCTATCAGGCACTAAGCCACAAGTGACATCACAAACACAAACTCCACCCACAGGAGCAGCACTGGCTTATCAGGCACTGAGCCACAAGTGACATCACAACGACAAACTGCAGCCATGTGACCAGCACTGGCCTATCAGGCACTCAGCCACAAGTGACATCACAAACACAAACTGCACACACAGGACCAGCACTGGGCTATCAGGCACTCAGCCACAAGTGACATCACAACCACAAACTGCACACACAGGACCAGCACTGGCCTATCAGGCACTGAGCCACAAGTGACATCACAAACACAAACTGCAGCCATGTGACCAACACTGGCCTATCAGGCACTGAGCCACAAGTGACATCACAACCACAAACTCCACCCACACCACCAGCACTGGCCTATCAGGCACTGAGCCACAAGTGACATCACAACCACAAACTCCACCCACACCACCAGCACTGGCCTATCAGGCACTGAGCCACAAGTGACATCACAAACACAAACTCCACCCACATCACCAGCACTGGCCTATCAGGCACTGAGCCACAAGTGACCTCACAACCACAGACTGCAGCCACATGACCAGCACTGGCCTATCAGGCACTCAGCCACAAGTGACCTCACAACCACAAACTGCACCCACATGAACAGCACTGGCCTATCAGGCACTGAGCCACAAGTGACATCACAAACACAAACTCCACCCACGTGACCAGCACTGCCCTATCAGGCACTGATTCGCAAATGGCATCACAACCACAAACTGCACCAACTTAACCAACACTGGCCTATCAGGCACTGAGCCACAAGTGACATCACAAACACAAACTCCACCCACATCACCAGCACTGGCCTATCAGGCACTCAGCCACAAGTGACATCACAAACACAAACTCCACCCACATCACCAGCACTGGCCTATCAGGCACTGATCCGCAAATGACATCACAACCACAGACTGCAGCCACATGACCAGCACTGGCCTATCAGGCACTGAGCCACAAGTGACCTCACAACCACAAAATGAACCCACGTGACCAGCACTGGCCTATCAGGCACTCAGCCACAAGTGACATCACAGACACAAACTGCAGCCACAGGACCAGCAATGTCCTATCAGGCACTGAACCACAAGTGACATCACAACCAAAAACTGCACCCACATCACCAGCACTGGCCTATCAGGCACTGAGCCACAAGTGACATCACAAACACAAACTCCACCCACATCACCAGCACTGGCCTATCAGGCACTGAGCCACAAGTGACATCACAACCACAAACTCCACCCACATCACCAGCACTGGCCTATCAGGCACTGATCCGCAAATGACATCAAAACCACAAACTGCACCCACGTGACCAGCACTGGCCTATCAGGCACTGAGCCACAACTGACATCACAAACACAAACTGCACCCACATCACCAGCACTGACCTATCAGGCACTGAGCAACAAGTGACATCACAACCACAAACTGCACCCACGTGACCAGCACTGGCCTATCAGGCACTGAGCCACAACTGACATCATAAACACAAACTCCACCCACATCACCAGCACTGGCCTATCAGGCACCGAGCTACAAGTGACATCACAACCTCAATCAGAACCCACGTGACCAGCACTGCCCTATCAGGCACTCAGCCACAAGTGACCTGACAACCACAAACTGCACCCACATGAACAGCACTGGCCTATCAGGCACTGAGCAACAAGTGACATCACAACCACAAACTGCACCCACATGACCAGCACTGGCCTATCAGGCACTCAGCCACAAGTGACATCACAAATATAAACTGCAGCCACATGACCAGCACTGGCCTATCAGGCACTGAGCCACAAGTGACATCACAAACACAAACTGCACCCACTTGACCAGCACTGGCCTATCAGGCACTCAGCCACAAGTGACATCACAAACACAAACTCCACCCACATCACCAGCACTGGCCTATCAGGCACTCAGCCACAAGTGACATCACAAACACAAACTCCACCCACATGACCAGCACTGGCCTATCAGGCACTGAGCCACAAGTGACATCACAAACACAAACTGCAGCCATGTGACCAACACTGGCCTATCAGGCACTGAGCCACAAGTGACATCACAAACACAAACTCCACCCACATCACCAGCACTGGCCTATCAGGCACTGAGCCACAAGTGACCTCACAAACACAAACTGCAGCCATGTGACCAGCACTGGCCTATCAGGCACTGAGCCACAAGTGACATCACAAACACAAACTGCAGCCACGTGACCAGCACTGGCCTATCAGGCACTGAGCCACAAGTGACATCACAACCACAAACTGCAGCCATGTGACCAGCACTGGCCTATCAGGCACTGATCCGCAAATGACATCACAACAACAAACTGCACCCACGTGACCAGCACTGGCCTATCAGGCACTGAGCCACAAGTGACATCACAAACACAAACTCCACCAACAGCACCAGCACTGGCCTATCAGGCACTGAGCCACAAGTGACATCACAAACACAAACTGCAGCCACATCACCAGCACTGGCCTATCAGGCACTGAGCCACAAGTGACATCACAAACACAAACTCCACCCACATCACCAGCACTGGCCTATCAGGCACTGAGCCACAAGTGACATCACAAACACAAACTGCAGCCACAGGACCAGCACTGGCCTATCAGGCACTGAGCCACAAGTGACATCAAAACCACAAACTGCACACACAGGACCAGCACTGGCCTATCAGGCACTGAGCCACAACTGACATCACAAACACAAACTGCACCCACGTGACCAGCACTGGCCTATGAGGCCCTGAGCCACAAGTGACATCACAACCACAAACTGCACCCACATGACCAGCACTGGCCTATCAGGCACTGAGCCACAAGTGACATCACAAACACAAACTCCACCCATGTGACCAGCACTGGCCTATCAGGCACTGAGCCACAAGTGACATCACAAACACAAACTCCACCCACATCACCGGCACTGGCCTATCAGGCACTGAGCCACAAGTGACATCACAAACACAAACTGCAGCCATGTGACCAGCACTGGCCTATCAGGCACTGAGCCACAAGTGACATCACAAACACAAACTCCACCCACATCACCAGCACTGGCCTATCAGGCACTGAGCCACAAGTGACATCACAAACACAAACTCCACCCACAGGAGCAGCATGGCCTCTCACGCACTGAGCCACAAGTGACATCACAACCACAAACTGCAGCCACATGACCAGCACTGGCCTATCAGGCACTCAGCCACAAGTGACATCACAACCACAAACTGCAGCCACATCACCAGCACTGGCCTATCAGGCACTGAGCCACAAGTGACATCACAAACACAAACTGCACACACAGGACCAGCACTGGCCTATCAGGCACTCAGCCACAAGTGACATCACAAATATAAACTGCAGCCACATGACCAGCACTGGCCTATCAGGCACTGAGCCACAAGTGACATCACAAACACAAACTGCACCCACTTGACCAGCACTGGCCTATCAGGCACTGAGCCACAAGTGACATCACAAACACAAACTCCACCCACATCACCAGCACTGGCCTATCAGGCACTCAGCCACAAGTGACATCACAAACACAAACTCCACCCACGTGACCAGCACTGGCCTATCAGGCACTGAGCCACAAGTGACCTCACAACCACAAACTGCACACACAGGACCAGCACTGGCCTATCAGGCACTGAGCCACAAGTGACATCACAAACACAAACTGCAGCCATGTGACCAACACTGGCCTATCAGGCACTGAGCCACAAGTGACATCACAAACACAAACTCCACCCACACCACCAGCACTGGCCTATCAGGCACTGAGCCACAAGTGACATCACAAACTCCACCCACATCACCAGCACTGGCCTATCAGGCACTCAGCCACAAGTGACATCACAAACACAAACTCCACCCACATCACCAGCACTGGCCTATCAGGCACTGAGCCACAAGTGACCTCACAACCACAGACTGCAGCCACATGACCAGCACTGGCCTATCAGGCACTGAGCCACAAGTGACCTCACAACCACAAAATGAACCCACGTGACCAGCACTGGCCTATCAGGCACTCAGCCACAAGTGACATCACAAACACAAACTGCACAGACAGGACCAGCACTGGCCTATCAGGCACTCAGCCACAAGTGACATCACAACCACAAACTGCAACCACAGGACCAGCACTGGCCTATCAGGCACTCAGCCACAAGTGACATCACAAACACAAACTCCACCCACGTGACCAGCACTGGCCTATCAGGCACTGAGCCACAAGTGACATCACAAACACAAACTGCAGACATGTGACCAGCACTGGCCTATCAGGCACTGAGCCACAAGTGACATCACAATCACAAATTTCAGCCACAGGACCAGCACTGGACTATCAGGCACTGAGCCACAAGTGACATCACAAACACAAACTGCAGCCACATCACCAGCACTGGCCTATCAGGCACTCAGCCACAAGTGACATCACAAACACAAACTGCAGCCATGTGACCAGCACTGGCCTATCAGGCACTGAGCCACAAGTGACATCACAAACACAAACTGCAGCCATGTGACCAACACTGGCCTATCAGGCACTGAGCCACAAGTGACATCACAAACACAAACTCCACCCACACCACCAGCACTGGCCTATCAGGCACTGAGCCACAAGTGACATCACAAACACAAACTCCACCCACATCACCAGCACTGGCCTATCAGGCACTGAGCCACAAGTGACCTCACAAACACAAACTGCAGCCATGTGACCAGCACTGGCCTATCAGGCACTGAGCCACAAGTGACATCACAAACACAAACTGCAGCCACGTGACCAGCACTGGCCTATCAGGCACTGAGCCACAAGTGACATCACAACCACAAACTGCAGCCATGTGACCAGCACTGGCCTATCAGGCACTGATCCGCAAATGACATCACAACAACAAACTGCACCCACGTGACCAGCACTGGCCTATCAGGCACTGAGCCACAAGTGACATCACAAACACAAACTCCACCAACAGCACCAGCACTGGCCTATCAGGCACTGAGCCACAAGTGACATCACAAACACAAACTGCAGCCACATCACCAGCACTGGCCTATCAGGCACTGAGCCACAAGTGACATCACAAACACAAACTCCACCCACATCACCAGCACTGGCCTATCAGGCACTGAGCCACAAGTGACATCACAAACACAAACTGCAGCCACAGGACCAGCACTGGCCTATCAGGCACTGAGCCACAAGTGACATCAAAACCACAAACTGCACCCACATGACCAGCACTGGCCTATCAGGCACTGAGCCACAACTGACATCACAAACACAAACTGCACCCACGTGACCAGCACTGGCCTATGAGGCCCTGAGCCACAAGTGACATCACAACCACAAACTGCACCCACATGACCAGCACTGGCCTATCAGGCACTGAGCCACAAGTGACATCACAAACACAAACTCCACCCATGTGACCAGCACTGGCCTATCAGGCACTGAGCCACAAGTGACATCACAAACACAAGCTCCACCCACATCACCGGCACTGGCCTATCAGGCACTGAGCCACAAGTGACATCACAAACACAAACTGCAGCCATGTGACCAGCACTGGCCTATCAGGCACTGAGCCACAAGTGACATCACAAACACAAACTCCACCCACATCACCAGCACTGGCCTATCAGGCACTGAGCCACAAGTGACATCACAAACACAAACTCCACCCACAGGAGCAGCATGGCCTCTCACGCACTGAGCCACAAGTGACATCACAACCACAAACTGCAGCCACATGACCAGCACTGGCCTATCAGGCACTCAGCCACAAGTGACATCACAACCACAAACTGCAGCCACATCACCAGCACTGGCCTATCAGGCACTGAGCCACAAGTGACATCACAAACACAAACTGCACACACAGGACCAGCACTGGCCTATCAGGCACTCAGCCACAAGTGACATCACAAATATAAACTGCAGCCACATGACCAGCACTGGCCTATCAGGCACTGAGCCACAAGTGACATCACAAACACAAACTGCACCCACTTGACCAGCACTGGCCTATCAGGCACTGAGCCACAAGTGACATCACAAACACAAACTCCACCCACATCACCAGCACTGGCCTATCAGGCACTCAGCCACAAGTGACATCACAAACACAAACTCCACCCACGTGACCAGCACTGGCCTATCAGGCACTGAGCCACAAGTGACCTCACAACCACAAACTGCACACACAGGACCAGCACTGGCCTATCAGGCACTGAGCCACAAGTGACATCACAAACACAAACTGCAGCCATGTGACCAACACTGGCCTATCAGGCACTGAGCCACAAGTGACATCACAAACACAAACTCCACCCACACCACCAGCACTGGCCTATCAGGCACTGAGCCACAAGTGACATCACAAACTGCACCCACGTGACCAGCACTGGCCTATGAGGCCCTGAGCCACAAGTGACATCACAACCACAAACTGCACCCACATGACCAGCACTGGCCTATCAGGCACTGAGCCACAAGTGACATCACAAACACAAACTCCACCCATGTGACCAGCACTGGCCTATCAGGCACTGAGCCACAAGTGACATCACAAACACAAGCTCCACCCACATCACCGGCACTGGCCTATCAGGCACTGAGCCACAAGTGACATCACAAACACAAACTGCAGCCATGTGACCAGCACTGGCCTATCAGGCACTGAGCCACAAGTGACATCACAAACACAAACTCCACCCACATCACCAGCACTGGCCTATCAGGCACTGAGCCACAAGTGACATCACAAACACAAACTCCACCCACAGGAGCAGCATGGCCTCTCACGCACTGAGCCACAAGTGACATCACAACCACAAACTGCAGCCACATGACCAGCACTGGCCTATCAGGCACTCAGCCACAAGTGACATCACAACCACAAACTGCAGCCACATCACCAGCACTGGCCTATCAGGCACTGAGCCACAAGTGACATCACAAACACAAACTGCACACACAGGACCAGCACTGGCCTATCAGGCACTCAGCCACAAGTGACATCACAAATATAAACTGCAGCCACATGACCAGCACTGGCCTATCAGGCACTGAGCCACAAGTGACATCACAAACACAAACTGCACCCACTTGACCAGCACTGGCCTATCAGGCACTGAGCCACAAGTGACATCACAAACACAAACTCCACCCACATCACCAGCACTGGCCTATCAGGCACTCAGCCACAAGTGACATCACAAACACAAACTCCACCCACGTGACCAGCACTGGCCTATCAGGCACTGAGCCACAAGTGACCTCACAACCACAAACTGCACACACAGGACCAGCACTGGCCTATCAGGCACTGAGCCACAAGTGACATCACAAACACAAACTGCAGCCATGTGACCAACACTGGCCTATCAGGCACTGAGCCACAAGTGACATCACAAACACAAACTCCACCCACACCACCAGCACTGGCCTATCAGGCACTGAGCCACAAGTGACATCACAAACTCCACCCACATCACCAGCACTGGCCTATCAGGCACTCAGCCACAAGTGACATCACAAACACAAACTCCACCCACATCACCAGCACTGGCCTATCAGGCACTGAGCCACAAGTGACCTCACAACCACAGACTGCAGCCACATGACCAGCACTGGCCTATCAGGCACTGAGCCACAAGTGACCTCACAACCACAAAATGAACCCACGTGACCAGCACTGGCCTATCAGGCACTCAGCCACAAGTGACATCACAAACACAAACTGCACACACAGGACCAGCACTGGCCTATCAGGCACTCAGCCACAAGTGACATCACAACCACAAACTGCAACCACAGGACCAGCACTGGCCTATCAGGCACTCAGCCACAAGTGACATCACAAACACAAACTCCACCCACGTGACCAGCACTGGCCTATCAGGCACTGAGCCACAAGTGACATCACAAACACAAACTGCAGACATGTGACCAGCACTGGCCTATCAGGCACTGAGCCACAAGTGACATCACAATCACAAATTTCAGCCACAGGACCAGCACTGGACTATCAGGCACTGAGCCACAAGTGACATCACAAACACAAACTGCAGCCACATCACCAGCACTGGCCTATCAGGCACTCAGCCACAAGTGACATCACAAACACAAACTGCAGCCATGTGACCAGCACTGGCCTATCAGGCACTGAGCCACAAGTGACATCACAAACACAAACTGCAGCCATGTGACCAACACTGGCCTATCAGGCACTGAGCCACAAGTGACATCACAAACACAAACTCCACCCACACCACCAGCACTGGCCTATCAGGCACTGAGCCACAAGTGACATCACAAACACAAACTCCACCCACATCACCAGCACTGGCCTATCAGGCACTGAGCCACAAGTGACCTCACAAACACAAACTGCAGCCATGTGACCAGCACTGGCCTATCAGGCACTGAGCCACAAGTGACATCACAAACACAAACTGCAGCCACGTGACCAGCACTGGCCTATCAGGCACTGAGCCACAAGTGACATCACAACCACAAACTGCAGCCATGTGACCAGCACTGGCCTATCAGGCACTGATCCGCAAATGACATCACAACAACAAACTGCACCCACGTGACCAGCACTGGCCTATCAGGCACTGAGCCACAAGTGACATCACAAACACAAACTCCACCAACAGCACCAGCACTGGCCTATCAGGCACTGAGCCACAAGTGACATCACAAACACAAACTGCAGCCACATCACCAGCACTGGCCTATCAGGCACTGAGCCACAAGTGACATCACAAACACAAACTCCACCCACATCACCAGCACTGGCCTATCAGGCACTGAGCCACAAGTGACATCACAAACACAAACTGCAGCCACAGGACCAGCACTGGCCTATCAGGCACTGAGCCACAAGTGACATCAAAACCACAAACTGCACACACAGGACCAGCACTGGCCTATCAGGCACTGAGCCACAACTGACATCACAAACACAAACTGCACCCACGTGACCAGCACTGGCCTATGAGGCCCTGAGCCACAAGTGACATCACAACCACAAACTGCACCCACATGACCAGCACTGGCCTATCAGGCACTGAGCCACAAGTGACATCACAAACACAAACTCCACCCATGTGACCAGCACTGGCCTATCAGGCACTGAGCCACAAGTGACATCACAAACACAAGCTCCACCCACATCACCGGCACTGGCCTATCAGGCACTGAGCCACAAGTGACATCACAAACACAAACTGCAGCCATGTGACCAGCACTGGCCTATCAGGCACTGAGCCACAAGTGACATCACAAACACAAACTCCACCCACATCACCAGCACTGGCCTATCAGGCACTGAGCCACAAGTGACATCACAAACACAAACTCCACCCACAGGAGCAGCATGGCCTCTCACGCACTGAGCCACAAGTGACATCACAACCACAAACTGCAGCCACATGACCAGCACTGGCCTATCAGGCACTCAGCCACAAGTGACATCACAACCACAAACTGCAGCCACATCACCAGCACTGGCCTATCAGGCACTCAGCCACAAGTGACATCACAAACACAAACTGCACACACAGGACCAGCACTGGCCTATCAGGCACTCAGCCACAAGTGACATCACAACCACTAACTGCAGCCATGTGACCAACACTGCCCTATCAGGCACTGAGCCACAAGTGACATCACAAACACAAACTGCACCCACATGGACAGCACTGGCCTATCAGGCACTCAGCCACAAGTGACATCACAACCACAAACTGCAGCCACATGACCAGCACTGGCCTATCAGGCACTGAGCCACAAGTGACATCACAAACACAAACTCCACCCACATCACCAGCACTGGCCTATCAGGCACTGAGCCACAAGTGACATCATAAACACAAACTCCACCCACATGACCAGCACTGGCCTATCAGGCACTCAGCCACAAGTGACATCACAAATATAAACTGCAGCCACATGACCAGCACTGGCCTATCAGGCACTGAGCCACAAGTGACATCACAAACACAAACTGCACCCACTTGACCAGCACTGGCCTATCAGGCACTGAGCCACAAGTGACATCACAAACACAAACTCCACCCACATCACCAGCACTGGCCTATCAGGCACTCAGCCACAAGTGACATCACAAACACAAACTCCACCCACGTGACCAGCACTGGCCTATCAGGCACTGAGCCACAAGTGACCTCACAACCACAAACTGCACACACAGGACCAGCACTGGCCTATCAGGCACTGAGCCACAAGTGACATCACAAACACAAACTGCAGCCATTTGACCAACACTGGCCTATCAGGCACTGAGCCACAAGTGACATCACAAACACAAACTCCACCCACACCACCAGCACTGGCCTATCAGGCACTGAGCCACAAGTGACATCACAAACACAAACTCCACCCACATCACCAGCACTGGCCTATCAGGCACTCAGCCACAAGTGACATCACAAACACAAACTCCACCCACATCACCAGCACTGGCCTATCAGGCACTGAGCCACAAGTGACCTCACAACCACAGACTGCAGCCACATGACCAGCACTGGCCTATCAGGCACTGAGCCACAAGTGACCTCACAACCACAAAATGAACCCACGTGACCAGCACTGGCCTATCAGGCACTCAGCCACAAGTGACATCACAAACACAAACTGCACACACAGGACCAGCACTGGCCTATCAGGCACTCAGCCACAAGTGACATCACAACCACAAACTGCAACCACAGGACCAGCACTGGCCTATCAGGCACTCAGCCACAAGTGACATCACAAAAACAAACTGCAGACATGTGACCAGCACTGGCCTATCAGGCACTGAGCCACAAGTGACATCACAATCACAAATTTCAGCCACAGGACCAGCACTGGCCTATCAGGCACTGAGCCACAAGTGACCTCACAACCACAGACTGCAGCCACATGACCAGCACTGGCCTATCAGGCACTCAGCCACAAGTGACATCACAAACACAAACTGCACACACAGGACCAGCATTGGCCTATCAGGCACTGAGCCACAAGTGACATCACAAACACAAACTGCAGCCATGTGACCAACACTGGCCTATCAGGCACTGAGCCACAAGTGACATCACAAACACAAACTCCACCCACATCACCAGCACTGGCCTATCAGGCACTGAACCACAAGTGACATCACAAACACAAACTGCAGCCATGTGACCAACACTGGCCTATCAGGCACTGAGCCACAAGTGACATCACAAACACAAACTCCACCCACGTGACCAGCACTGGCCTATCAGGCACTGAGCCACAAGTGACCTCACAACCACAGACTGCAGCCACATGACCAGAACTGGCCTATCAGGCACTGAGCCACAAGTGACCTCACAACCACAAAATGAACCCACGTAACCAGCACTGGCCTATCAGGCACTCAGCCACAAGTGACATCACAACCACAAACTGCAGCCACAGGACCAGCAATGTCCTATCAGGCACTGAGCCACAAGTGACATCACAACCACAAACTGCACCCACATGAACAGCACTGGCCTATCAGGCACTGAGCCACAAGTGACATCACAAACACAAACTCCACCCACGTGACCAGCACTGGCCTATCAGGCACTGATTCGCAAAAGGCATCACAACCACAAACTGCACCAACTTGACCAGCACTGGCCTATCAGGCACTGAGCCACAAGTGACATCACAACCACAAACTCTATCCACATGACCAGCACCGGCCTATCAGGCACTGAACCACAAGTGACATCACAAACACAAACTGCAGCCATGTGACCAACACTGGCCTATCAGGCACTGAGCCACAAGTGACATCACAAACACAAACTCCACCCACACCACCAGCACTGGCCTATCAGGCACTGAGCCACAAGTGACATCACAAACTCCACCCACATCACCAGCACTGGCCTATCAGGCACTCAGCCACAAGTGACATCACAAACACAAACTCCACCCACATCACCAGCACTGGCCTATCAGGCACTGAGCCACAAGTGACCTCACAACCACAGACTGCAGCCACATGACCAGCACTGGCCTATCAGGCACTGAGCCACAAGTGACCTCACAACCACAAAATGAACCCACGTGACCAGCACTGGCCTATCAGGCACTCAGCCACAAGTGACATCACAAACACAAACTGCACACACAGGACCAGCACTGGCCTATCAGGCACTCAGCCACAAGTGACATCACAACCACAAACTGCAACCACAGGACCAGCACTGGCCTATCAGGCACTCAGCCACAAGTGACATCACAAACACAAACTCCACCCACGTGACCAGCACTGGCCTATCAGGCACTGAGCCACAAGTGACATCACAAACACAAACTGCAGACATGTGACCAGCACTGGCCTATCAGGCACTGAGCCACAAGTGACATCACAATCACAAATTTCAGCCACAGGACCAGCACTGGACTATCAGGCACTGAGCCACAAGTGACATCACAAACACAAACTGCAGCCACATCACCAGCACTGGCCTATCAGGCACTCAGCCACAAGTGACATCACAAACACAAACTGCAGCCATGTGACCAGCACTGGCCTATCAGGCACTGAGCCACAAGTGACATCACAAACACAAACTGCAGCCATGTGACCAACACTGGCCTATCAGGCACTGAGCCACAAGTGACATCACAAACACAAACTCCACCCACACCACCAGCACTGGCCTATCAGGCACTGAGCCACAAGTGACATCACAAACACAAACTCCACCCACATCACCAGCACTGGCCTATCAGGCACTGAGCCACAAGTGACCTCACAAACACAAACTGCAGCCATGTGACCAGCACTGGCCTATCAGGCACTGAGCCACAAGTGACATCACAAACACAAACTGCAGCCACGTGACCAGCACTGGCCTATCAGGCACTGAGCCACAAGTGACATCACAACCACAAACTGCAGCCATGTGACCAGCACTGGCCTATCAGGCACTGATCCGCAAATGACATCACAACAACAAACTGCACCCACGTGACCAGCACTGGCCTATCAGGCACTGAGCCACAAGTGACATCACAAACACAAACTCCACCAACAGCACCAGCACTGGCCTATCAGGCACTGAGCCACAAGTGACATCACAAACACAAACTGCAGCCACATCACCAGCACTGGCCTATCAGGCACTGAGCCACAAGTGACATCACAAACACAAACTCCACCCACATCACCAGCACTGGCCTATCAGGCACTGAGCCACAAGTGACATCACAAACACAAACTGCAGCCACAGGACCAGCACTGGCCTATCAGGCACTCAGCCACAAGTGACATCAAAACCACAAACTGCACACACAGGACCAGCACTGGCCTATCAGGCACTGAGCCACAACTGACATCACAAACACAAACTGCACCCACGTGACCAGCACTGGCCTATGAGGCCCTGAGCCACAAGTGACATCACAACCACAAACTGCACCCACATGACCAGCACTGGCCTATCAGGCACTGAGCCACAAGTGACATCACAAACACAAACTCCACCCATGTGACCAGCACTGGCCTATCAGGCACTGAGCCACAAGTGACATCACAAACACAAGCTCCACCCACATCACCGGCACTGGCCTATCAGGCACTGAGCCACAAGTGACATCACAAACACAAACTGCAGCCATGTGACCAGCACTGGCCTATCAGGCACTGAGCCACAAGTGACATCACAAACACAAACTCCACCCACATCACCAGCACTGGCCTATCAGGCACTGAGCCACAAGTGACATCACAAACACAAACTCCACCCACAGGAGCAGCATGGCCTCTCACGCACTGAGCCACAAGTGACATCACAACCACAAACTGCAGCCACATGACCAGCACTGGCCTATCAGGCACTCAGCCACAAGTGACATCACAACCACAAACTGCAGCCACATCACCAGCACTGGCCTATCAGGCACTCAGCCACAAGTGACATCACAAACACAAACTGCACACACAGGACCAGCACTGGCCTATCAGGCACTCAGCCACAAGTGACATCACAACCACTAACTGCAGCCATGTGACCAACACTGGCCTATCAGGCACTGAGCCACAAGTGACATCACAAACACAAACTGCACCCACATGGACAGCACTGGCCTATCAGGCACTCAGCCACAAGTGACATCACAACCACAAACTGCAGCCACATGACCAGCACTGGCCTATCAGGCACTGAGCCACAAGTGACATCACAAACACAAACTCCACCCACATCACCAGCACTGGCCTATCAGGCACTGAGCCACAAGTGACATCATAAACACAAACTCCACCCACATGACCAGCACTGGCCTATCAGGCACTCAGCCACAAGTGACATCACAAATATAAACTGCAGCCACATGACCAGCACTGGCCTATCAGGCACTGAGCCACAAGTGACATCACAAACACAAACTGCAGCCATTTGACAAACACTGGCCTATCAGGCACTCAGCCACAAGTGACATCACAAACACAAACTCCACCCACACCACCAGCACTGGCCTATCAGGCACTGAGCCACAAGTGACATCACAAACACAAACTCCACCCACATCACCAGCACTGGCCTATCAGGCACTCAGCCACAAGTGACATCACAAACACAAACTCCACCCACATCACCAGCACTGGCCTATCAGGCACTGAGCCACAAGTGACCTCACAACCACAGACTGCAGCCACATGACCAGCACTGGCCTATCAGGCACTGAGCCACAAGTGACCTCACAACCACAAAATGAACCCACGTGACCAGCACTGGCCTATCAGGCACTCAGCCACAAGTGACATCACAAACACAAACTGCACACACAGGACCAGCACTGGCCTATCAGGCACTCAGCCACAAGTGACATCACAACCACAAACTGCAACCACAGGACCAGCACTGGCCTATCAGGCACTCAGCCACAAGTGACATCACAAAAACAAACTGCAGACATGTGACCAGCACTCGCCTATCAGGCACTGAGCCACAAGTGACATCACAATCACAAATTTCAGCCACAGGACCAGCACTGGCCTATCAGGCACTGAGCCACAAGTGACCTCACAACCACAGACTGCAGCCACATGACCAGCACTGGCCTATCAGGCACTCAGCCACAAGTGACATCACAAACACAAACTGCACACACAGGACCAGCATTGGCCTATCAGGCACTCAGCCACAAGTGACATCACAAACACAAACTGCAGCCATGTGACCAACACTGGCCTATCAGGCACTGAGCCACAAGTGACATCACAAACACAAACTCCACCCACATCACCAGCACTGGCCTATCAGGCACTGAACCACAAGTGACATCACAAACACAAACTGCAGCCATGTGACCAACACTGGCCTATCAGGCACTGAGCCACAAGTGACATCACAAACACAAACTCCACCCACGTGACCAGCACTGGCCTATCAGGCACTGAGCCACAAGTGACCTCACAACCACAGACTGCAGCCACATGACCAGAACTGGCCTATCAGGCACTGAGCCACAAGTGACCTCACAACCACAAAATGAACCCACGTAACCAGCACTGGCCTATCAGGCACTCAGCCACAAGTGACATCACAACCACAAACTGCAGCCACAGGACCAGCAATGTCCTATCAGGCACTGAGCCACAAGTGACATCACAACCACAAACTGCACCCACATGAACAGCACTGGCCTATCAGGCACTGAGCCACAAGTGACATCACAAACACAAACTCCACCCACGTGACCAGCACTGGCCTATCAGGCACTGATTCGCAAAAGGCATCACAACCACAAACTGCACCAACTTGACCAGCACTGGCCTATCAGGCACTGAGCCACAAGTGACATCACAACCACAAACTCTATCCACATGACCAGCACCGGCCTATCAGGCACTGAGCCACAAGTGACATCACAAACACAAACTCCACCCACATCACCAGCACTGGCTTATCAGGCACTGAGCCACAAGTGACATCACAAACACAAACTCCACCCACATCACCAGCACTGGCCTATCAGGCACTGAGCCACAAGTGACATCATAAACACAAACTCCACCCACATCACCAGCACTGGCCTATCAGGCACTGAGCCACAAGTGACATCACAACCACAAACTGCACCCACATGACCAGCACTGGCCTATCAGGCACTGAGCCACAAGTGACATCACAAACACAAACTCCACCCACATCACCAGCACTGGCCTATCAGGCACTCAGCCACAAGTGACATCATAAACACAAACTCCACCCACATGACCAGCACTGGCCTATCAGGCACTCAGCCACAAGTGACATCACAAATATAAACTGCAGCCACATGACCAGCACTGGCCTATCAGGCACTCAGCCACAAGTGACATCACAACCACAAACTGCACACACAGGACCAGCACTGGCCTATCAGGCACTGAGCCACAAGTGACATCACAAACACAAACTGCAGCCATGTGACCAACACTGGCCTATCAGGCACTGAGCCACAAGTGACATCACAACCACAAACTCCACCCACACCACCAGCACTGGCCTATCAGGCACTGAGCCACAAGTGACATCACAACCACAAACTCCACCCACATCACCAGCACTGGCCTATCAGGCACTGAGCCACAACTGACATCACAAACACAAACTCCACCCACATCACCAGCACTGGCCTATCAGGCACTGAGCCACAACTGACATCACAAACACAAACTCCACCCACATGACCAGCACTGGCCTATCAGGCACTCAGCCACAAGTGACCTCACAACCACAAACTGCACCCACATGAACAGCACTGGCCTATCAGGCACTCAGCCACAAGTGACATCACAAACACAAACTGCAGCCACAGGACCAGCAATATCCTATCAGGCACTGAACCACAAGTGACATCACAACCAAAAACTGCACCCACATCACCAGCACTGGCCTATCAGGCACTGAGCCACAAGTGACATCACAAACACAAACTCCACCCACATCACCAGCACTGGCCTATCAGGCACTGAGCGACAAGTGACATCACAAACACAAACTCCACCCACATCACCAGCACTGGCCTATCAGGCACTGAGCCACAAGTGACATCATAAACACAAACTCCACCCACATGACCAGCACTGGCCTATCAGGCACTGATCCGCAAATGACATCAAAACCACAAACTGCACCCACGTGACCAGCACTGGCCTATCAGGCACTCAGCCACAAGTGACATCACAACCACAAACTGCAGCCACAGGACCAGCAATGTCCTATCAGGCACTGAGCCACAAGTGACATCACAACCACAAACTGCACCCACATGAACAGCACTGGCCTATCAGGCACTGAGCCACAAGTGACATCACAAACACAAACTCCACCCACGTGACCAGCACTGGCCTATCAGGCACTGATTCGCAAAAGGCATCACAACCACAAACTCTATCCACATGACCAGCACCGGCCTATCAGGCACTGAGCCACAAGTGACATCACAAACACAAACTCCACCCACAGGAGCAGCACTGGCTTATCAGGCACTGAGCCACAAGTGACATCACAAACACAAACTCCACCCACATCACCAGCACTGGCCTATCAGGCACTGAGCCACAAGTGACATCATAAACACAAACTCCACCCACATCACCAGCACTGGCCTATCAGGCACTGAGCCACAAGTGACATCACAAACACAAACTGCACCCACATGACCAGCACTGGCCTATCAGGCACTGAGCCACAAGTGACATCACAAACACAAACTCCACCCACATCACCAGCACTGGCCTATCAGGCACTGAGCCACAAGTGACCTCACAACCACAAACTGCACCCACATCACCAGCACTGGCCAATCAGGCACTGAGCCACAAGTGACATCACAACCTCAAACTGAACCCACACCACCAGCACTGGCCTATCAGGCACTCAGCCACAAGTGACATCACAAACACAAAATGCAGCCACATGACCAGCACTGGCCTATCAGGCACTCAGCCACAAGTGACATCACAAACACAAACTGCAGCCATGTGACCAGCACTGGCCTATCAGGCACTCAGCCACAAGTGACATCACAACCACAAACTGCACACACAGGACCAGCACTGGCCTATCAGGCACTGAGCCACAAGTGACATCACAAACACAAACTGCAGCCATGTGACCAACACTGGCCTATCAGGCACTGAGCCACAAGTGACATCACAACCACAAACTCCACCCACATCACCAGCACTGGCCTATCAGGCACTGAGCCACAACTGACATCACAAACACAAACTCCACCCACATCACCAGCACTGGCCTATCAGGCACTGAGCCACAAGTGACCTCACAACCACAGACTGCAGCCACATGACCAGCACTGGCCTATCAGGCACTGAGCCACAAGTGACCTCACAACCACAAACTGCACCCACATGAACAGCACTGGCCTATCAGGCACTGAGCAGCAAGTGACATCACAAACACAAACTCCACCCACGTGACCAGCACTGGCCTATCAGGCACTGAGCCACAAGTGACCTCACAACCATAAAATGAACCCACGTGACCAGCACTGGCCTATCAGGCACTCAGCCACAAGTGACATCACAAAAACAAACTGCAGCCACAGGACCAGCAATGTCCTATCAGGCACTGAACCACAAGTGACATCACAACCAAAAACTGCACCCACATCACCAGCACTGGCCTATCAGGCACTGAGCCACAAGTGACATCACAAACACAAACTCCACCCATGTGACCAGCACTGGCCTATCAGGCACTGAGCCACAAGTGACATCACAACCACAAACTGCACACACAGGACCAGCACTGGCCTATCAGGCACTGAGCCACAAGTGACCTCACAACCACAAGCTCCACCCCCATCACCGGCACTGGCCTATCAGGCACTGAGCCACAAATGACATCACAAACACAAACTGCAGCCATGTGACCAGCACTGGCCTATAAGGCACTGAGCCACAAGTGACATCACAAACACAAACTGCACCCACTTGACCAGCACTGGCCTATCAGGCACTGAGCCACAAGTGACATCATAAACACAAACTCCACCCACATCACCAGCACTGGCCTATCAGGCACTGAGCCACAACTGACATCACAAACACAAACTCCACCCACATCACCAGCACTGGCCTATCAGGCACTGAGCCACAAGTGACATCACAAACACAAACTGCAGCCATGTGACCAACACTGGCCTATCAGGCACTGAGCCACAAGTGACATCACAAACACAAACTCCACCCACACCAACAGCACTGGCCTATCAGGCACTGAGCCACAAGTGACATCACAAACACAAACTCCACCCACATCACCAGCACTGGCCTATCAGGCACTCAGCCACAAGTGACATCACAAACACAAACTCCACCCACATCACCAGCACTGGCCTATCAGGCACTGAACCACAAGTGACATCACAACCACAAACTGCAGCCACATGACCAACACTGGCCTATCAGGCACTGAGCCACAAGTGACATCACAAACACAAACTCCACCCACGTGACCAGCACTGGCCTATCAGGCACTCAGCCACAAGTGACATCACAACCACAAACTGCAGCCACAGGACCAGCAATGTCCTATCAGGCACTGAGCCACAAGTGACATCACAACCTCAAACTGAACCCACGTGACCAGCACTGCCCTATCAGGCACTCAGCCACAAGTGACATCACAACCACAAACTGCACCCACATGAACAGCACTGGCCTATCAGGCACTGAGCCACAAGTGACATCACAAACACAAACTCCACCCACGTGACCAGTACTGGCCTATCAGGCACTGATTCGCAAAAGGCATCACAACCATAAACTGCACCAACTTGACCAGCACTGGCCTATCAGGCACTGAGCCACAAGTGACATCACAAACACAAACTCTATCCACATGACCAGCACCGGCCTATCAGGCACTGAGCCACAAGTGACATCACAAACACAAACTCCACCCACATGACCAGCACTGGCCTATCAGGCACTCAGCCACAAGTGACATCACAAATATAAACTGCAGCCACATGACCAGCACTGGCCTATCAGGCACTCAGCCACAAGTGACATCACAAACACAAACTGCACACACAGGACCAGCACTGGCCTATCAGGCACTCAGCCACAAGTGACATCACAACCACAAACTGCACACACAGGACCAGCACTGGCCTATCAGGCACTGAGCCACAAGTGACATCACAAACACAAACTGCAGCCATGTGACCAACACTGGCCTATCAGGCACTGAGCCACAAGTGACATCACAAACACAAACTCCACCCACACCACCAGCACTGGCCTATCAGGCACTGAGCCACAAGTGACATCACAAACACAAACTCCACCCACATCACCAGCACTGGCCTATCAGGCACTGAGCCACAACTGACATCACAAACACAAACTCCACCCACATCAGCAGCACTGGCCTATCAGGCACTGAGCCACAAGTGACCTCACAACCACAGACTGCAGCCACATGACCAGCACTGGCCTATCAGGCACTCAGCCACAAGTGACCTCACAACCACAAACTGCACCCACATGAACAGCACTGGCCTATCAGGCACTGAGCCACAAGTGACATCACAAACACAAACTCCACCCACGTGACCAGCACTGCCCTATCAGGCACTGATTCGCAAATGGCATCACAACCACAAACTGCACCAACTTGACCAACACTGGCCTATCAGGCACTGAGCCACAAGTGACATCACAAACACAAACTCCACCCACATCACCAGCACTGGCCTATCAGGCACTCAGCCACAAGTGACATCACAAACACAAACTCCACCCACATCACCAGCACTGGCCTATCAGGCACTGAGCCACAAGTGACATCAGAACCACAAACTGCAGCCACAGGACCAGCACTGGCCTATCAGGCACTGAGCCACAAGTGACCTCACAACCACAAAATGAACCCACGTGACCAGCACTGGCCTATCAGGCACTCAGCCACAAGTGACATCACAGACACAAACTGCAGCTACAGGACCAGCAATGTCCTATCAGGCACTGAACCACAAGTGACATCACAACCAAAAACTACACCCACATCACCAGCACTGGCCTATCAGGCACTGAGCCACAAGTGACATCACAAACACAAACTCCACCCACATCACCAGCACTGGCCTATCAGGCACTGAGCCACAAGTGACATCACAACCACAAACTCCACCCACATCACCAGCACTGACCTATCAGGCACTGAGCAACAAGTGACATCACAACCACAAACTGCACCCACGTGACCAGCACTGGCCTATCAGGCACTGATCCGCAAATGACATCACAACAACAAACTGCACCCACATGACCAGCACTGGCCTATCAGGCACTGAGCCACAAGTGACATCACAAACACAAACTGCACACACAGGACGAGCACTGGCCTATCAGGCACTGAGCCACAAGTGACATCACAACCACAAACTCCAGCCACATCACCAGCAGTGGCCTATCAGGCACTGAGCCACAAGTGACATCACAATCACAAACTGCACCCACATGAACAGGACTGGCCTATCAGGCACTGAGCCACAAGTGACATCACAAACACAAACTGCACACACATCACCAGCACTGGCCTATCAGGCACTGAGCCACAAGTGACATCACAACCACAAACTGCAGCCACATCACCAGCACTGGCCTATCAGGCACTGAGCCACAAGTGACATCACAAACACAAACTGCAGCCATGTGACCAACACTGGCCTATCAGGCACTGAGCCACAAGTGACATCACAACCACAAACTGCAGCCATGTGACCAGCACTGGCCTATCAGGCACTGATCCGCAAATGACATCACAACAACAAACTGCACCCACGTGACCAGCACTGGCCTATCAGGCACTGAGCCACAAGTGACATCACAAACACAAACTCCACCAACAGCACCAGCACTGGCCTATCAGGCACTGAGCCACAAGTGACATCACAAACACAAACTGCAGCCACATCACCAGCACT
This sequence comes from Apteryx mantelli, assembly GCF_036417845.1. Classification (NCBI taxonomy): domain Eukaryota; kingdom Metazoa; phylum Chordata; class Aves; order Apterygiformes; family Apterygidae; genus Apteryx; species Apteryx mantelli. The sequence goes on along the minus strand of NW_027118782.1, from coordinate 1,142,962 downwards.
GGCCTATCAGGCACTCAGCCACAAGTGAACTCACAAACACAAACTGCACCCACACCACCAGCACTGGCCTATCAGGCACTGAGCCACAAGTGACATCACAAACACAAACTTCACCCACATCACCAGCACTGGCCTATCAGGCACTCAGCCACAAGTGACATCACAAACACAAACTGCAGCCACATGAACAGCACTGCCTATCAGGCACTCAGCCACAAGTGACATCACAAACACAAACTGCACCCACATGAACAGCACTGGCCTATCAGGCACTGAGCCACAAGTGACATCACAAACACAAACTGCAGCCACGTGACCAACACTGGCCTATCAGGCACTGAGCCACAAGTCACCTCACAACCACAAACTGCAGCCATGTGACCAACACTGGCCTATCAGGCACTGAGCCACAAGTGACATCACAATAACAAACTGCAGCCAAATCACCAGCACTGGCCTATCAGGCACTGAGCCACAAGTGACATCACAAGGACAAAATTAACCCACGTGACCAGCACTGGCCTATCAGGCACTCAGCCACAAGTGACCTCACAAGGACAAAATTAACCCACGTGACCAGCACTGGCCTATCAGGCACTCAGCCACAAGTGACATCACAACCACAAACTGCAGCCACAGGACCAGTAATGTCCCATCAGGCACGGAGCCACAAGTGACCTCACAGCCACAAACTGCACCCACATCACCAGCACTGGCCTATCAGGCACTGAGCCACAAGTGACATCACAAACACAAAATGCAGCCATGTGACCAACACTGGCCTATCAGGCTCTGAGCCACAAGTGACCTGACAACCACAAACTGCACCCACATGACCAGCACTGGCCTATCAGGCACTGAGCCACAAGTGACATCACAAACACAAACTGCACCCACGTGACCAGCACTGGCCTATCAGGCACTCAGCCAAAAGTGACCTCACAGCCACAAAATGAACCCACGTGACCAGCACTGGCCTATCAGGCACTCAGCCACAAGTGACATCACAACCACAAACTGCAGCCACATGAACAGCACTGGCCTATCAGGCACTGAGCCACAAGTGACATCACAAACACAAACTGCAGCCATGTGACCAACACTGGCCTATCAGGCACTGAGCCACAAGTGACATCACAAACACAAACTGCACCCACATCACCAGCACTGGCCCATCAGGCTCTGAGCCACAAGTGACCTGACAACCACAAACTGCACCCACATGAACAGCACTGGCCTATCAGGCACTGAGCCACAAGTGACATCACAAACACAAACTCCACCCACATGACCAGCATTGGCCTATCAGGCACTGAGCCACAAGTGACATCACAAACACAAACTGCACACACATCACCAGCAATGTCCTATCAGGCACTGAGCCACAAGTGACATCACAAACACAAACTCCACCCACATCACCAGCACTGGCCTATCAGGCACTGAGCCACAAGTGACATCACAAACACATACTGCAGCCATGTGACCAACACTGGCCTATCAGGCACTGAGCCACAAGTCACCTCACAACCACAAACTGCAGCCATGTGACCAACACTGGCCTATCAGGCACTGAGCCACAAGTGACATCACAACCACAAACTGCACCCACATGACCAGCACTGGCCTATCAGGCACTCAGCCACAAGTGACCTCACAAGGACAAAATTAACCCACGTGACCAGCACTGGCCTATCAGGCACTGAGCCACAAGTGACATCACAACCACAAACTGCAGCCACAGGACCAGCAATGTCCCATCAGGCACTGAGCCACAAGTGACCTCACAGCCACAAACTGCACCCACATCACCAGCACTGGCCTATCAGGCACTGAGCCACAAGTGACATCACAAACACAAACTGCACACACAGGACCAGCACTGGCCTATCAGGCACTGAGCCACAAGTGACATCACAGTCACAAACTCCACCCACATCAGCAGTACTGGCCCATCAGGCACTGAGCCACAAGTGACATCACAAACACAAACTGCAGCCAAATCACCAGCACTGGCCTATCAGGCACTGAGCCACAAGTGACATCACAAACACAAACTGCAGCCACATCACCAGCACTGGCCTATCAGGCACTCAGCCACAAGTGACATCACAAACACAAACTCCACCCACACCACCAGCACTGGCCTATCAGGCACTGATTCGCAAATGGCATCACAACCACAAACTGCACCAACTTGACCAGCACTGGCCTATCAGGCACTGAGCCACAAGTGACATCACAAACACAAACTCCACCCACACCACCAGCACTGGCCTATCAGGCACTGAGCCACAAGTGACATCACAACCACAAACTCTATCCACATGACCAGCACCGGCCTATCAGGCACTGAGCCACAAGTGACATCACAAACACAAACTCCACCCACAGGAGCAGCACTGGCTTATCAGGCACTGAGCCACAAGTGACATCACAACCACAAATTGCACCCACATGAACAGCACTGGCCTATCAGGCACTGATACAACAATGACATCACAACAACAAACTGCACCCACGTGACCAGCACTGGCCTATCAGGCACTGAGCCACAAGTGACATCACAACCAAAAACTGCACCCACATCACCAGCACTGGCCTATCAGGCACTGAGCCACAAGTGACATCACAAACACAAACTGCACCCACATGACCAGCACTGGCCTATCAGGCACTGAGCCACAAGTGACATCACAAACACAAACTCCACCCACATCACCAGCACTGGCCTATCAGGCACTGAGCCACAAGTGACCTCACAACCACAGACTGCAGCCACATGACCAGCACTGGCCTATCAGGCACTCAGCCACAAGTGACATCACAAACACAAACTCCACCCACATCACCAGCACTGGCCTATCAGGCACTGAACCACAAGTGACATCAAAACCACAAACTGCACACACAGGACCAGCACTGGCCTATCAGGCACTGAGCCACAAGTGTCCTGACAACCACAAACTGCACCCACGTGACCAGCACTGGCCTATCAGGCACTGAGCCACAAGTGACATCACAAACACAAACTCCACCCACATCACCAGCACTGGCCTATCAGGCACTGAGCCACAAGTGACCTAACAACCACAAAATGAACCCACGTGACCAGCACTGGCCTATCAGGCACTCAGCCACAAGTGACATCACAAACACAAACTGCACCCACATCACCAGCACTGGCCTATCAGGCACTGAGCCACAAGTGACATCACAAACACAAACTGCAGCCACAGGACCAGCAATGTCCTATCAGGCACTGAACCACAAGTGACATCACAACCAAAAACTGCACCCACATCACCAGCACTTGCCTATCAGGCACTGATCCGCAAATGACATCACAACAACAAACTGCACCCACGTGACCAGCACTGGCCTATCAGGCACTGAGCCACAAGTGACATCACAATCACAAACTGCACCCACGTAACCAGCACTGGCCTATCAGGCACTGAGCCACAAGTGACATCACAAACACAAACTGCAGCCACATGACCAGCACTGGCCTGTCAGGCACTGAGCCACAAGTGACATCACAAACACAAACTCCACCCACATCACCAGCACTGGCCTATCAGGCACTGAGCGACAAGTGACATCACAAACACAAACTGCAGCCATGTGATCAACACTGGCCTATCAGGCTCTGAGCCACAAGTGACCTGAAAACCACAAACTGCACCCACATGACCAGCACTGGCCTATCAGGCACTGAGCCACAAGTGACATCACAAACACAAACTCCACCCACATGACCAGCACTGGCCTATCAGGCACTGAGCCACAAGTGACATCATAAACACAAACTCCACCCACATGACCAGCACTGGCCTATCAGGCACTCAGCCACAAGTGACATCACAACCACAAACTGCACACACAGGACCAGCACTGGCCTATCAGGCACTGAGCCACAAGTGACATCACAACCACAAACTGCAGCCATGTGACCAGCACCGGCCTATCAGGCACTGAGCCACAAGTGACATCACAAACACAAACTCCACCCACATGACCAGCACTGGCCTATCAGGCACTCAGCCACAAGTGACATCACAAATATAAACTGCAGCCACATGACCAGCACTGGCCTATCAGGCACTCAGCCACAAGTGACATCACAAACACAAACTGCACACACAGGACCAGCACTGGCCTATCAGGCACTCAGCCACAAGTGACATCACAACCACAAACTGCACACACAGGACCAGCACTGGCCTATCAGGCACTGAGCCACAAGTGACATCACAAACACAAACTGCAGCCATGTGACCAACACTGGCCTATCAGGCACTGAGCCACAAGTGACATCACAAACACAAACTCCACCCACACCACCAGCACTGGCCTATCAGGCACTGAGCCACAAGTGACATCACAAACACAAACTCCACCCACATCACCAGCACTGGCCTATCAGGCACTGAGCCACAACTGACATCACAAACACAAACTCCACCCACATCAGCAGCACTGGCCTATCAGGCACTGAGCCACAAGTGACCTCACAACCACAGACTGCAGCCACATGACCAGCACTGGCCTATCAGGCACTCAGCCACAAGTGACCTCACAACCACAAACTGCACCCACATGACCAGCACTGGCCTATCAGGCACTGAGCCACAAGTGACATCACAAACACAAACTGCACCCACGTGACCAGCACTGGCCTATCAGGCACTCAGCCAAAAGTGACCTCACAGCCACAAAATGAACCCACGTGACCAGCACTGGCCTATCAGGCACTCAGCCACAAGTGACATCACAACCACAAACTGCAGCCACATGACCAGCACTGGCCTATCAGGCACTGAGCCACAAGTGACATCACAAACACAAACTGCAGCCATGTGACCAACACTGGCCTATCAGGCACTGAGCCACAAGTGACATCACAAACACAAACTGCACCCACATCACCAGCACCGGCCCATCAGGCTCTGAGCCACAAGTGACCTGACAACCACAAACTGCACCCACATGAACAGCACTGGCCTATCAGGCACTGAGCCACAAGTGACATCACAAACACAAACTCCACCCACATGACCAGCATTGGCCTATCAGGCACTGAGCCACAAGTGACATCACAAACACAAACTGCACCCACATGACCAGCAATGTCCTATCAGGCACTGAGCCACAAGTGACATCACAAACACAAACTCCACCCACATGACCAGCACTGGCCTATCAGGCACTGAGCCACAAGTGACATCACAAACACATACTGCAGCCATGTGACCAACACTGGCCTATCAGGCACTGAGCCACAAGTCACCTCACAACCACAAACTGCAGCCATGTGACCAACACTGGCCTATCAGGCACTGAGCCACAAGTGACATCACAACCACAAACTGCACCCACATGACCAGCACTGGCCTATCAGGCACTCAGCCACAAGTGACCTCACAAGGACAAAATTAACCCACGTGACCAGCACTGGCCTATCAGGCACTGAGCCACAAGTGACATCACAACCACAAACTGCAGCCACAGGACCAGCAATGTCCCATCAGGCACTGAGCCACAAGTGACCTCACAGCCACAAACTGCACCCACATCACCAGCACTGGCCTATCAGGCACTGAGCCACAAGTGACATCACAAACACAAACTGCAGCCAAATCACCAGCACTGGCCTATCAGGCACTGAGCCACAAGTGACATCACAAACACAAACTGCAGCCACATCACCAGCACTGGCCTATCAGGCACTCAGCCACAAGTGACATCACAAACACAAACTCCACCCACACCACCAGCACTGGCCTATCAGGCACTGATTCGCAAATGGCATCACAACCACAAACTGCACCAACTTGACCAGCACTGGCCTATCAGGCACTGAGCCACAAGTGACATCACAAACACAAACTCCACCCACACCACCAGCACTGGCCTATCAGGCACTGAGCCACAAGTGACATCACAACCACAAACTCTATCCACATGACCAGCACCGGCCTATCAGGCACTGAGCCACAAGTGACATCACAAACACAAACTCCACCCACAGGAGCAGCACTGGCTTATCAGGCACTGAGCCACAAGTGACATCACAACCACAAATTGCACCCACATGAACAGCACTGGCCTATCAGGCACTGATACAACAATGACATCACAACAACAAACTGCACCCACGTGACCAGCACTGGCCTATCAGGCACTGAGCCACAAGTGACATCACAACCAAAAACTGCACCCACATCACCAGCACTGGCCTATCAGGCACTGAGCCACAAGTGACATCACAAACACAAACTGCACCCACATGACCAGCACTGGCCTATCAGGCACTGAGCCACAAGTGACATCACAAACACAAACTCCACCCACATCACCAGCACTGGCCTATCAGGCACTGAGCCACAAGTGACCTCACAACCACAGACTGCAGCCACATGACCAGCACTGGCCTATCAGGCACTCAGCCACAAGTGACATCACAAACACAAACTCCACCCACATCACCAGCACTGGCCTATCAGGCACTGAACCACAAGTGACATCAAAACCACAAACTGCACACACAGGACCAGCACTGGCCTATCAGGCACTGAGCCACAAGTGTCCTGACAACCACAAACTGCACCCACGTGACCAGCACTGGCCTATCAGGCACTGAGCCACAAGTGACATCACAAACACAAACTCCACCCACATCACCAGCACTGGCCTATCAGGCACTGAACCACAAGTGACATCAAAACCACAAACTGCACACACAGGACCAGCACTGGCCTATCAGGCACTGAGCCACAAGTGTCCTGACAACCACAAACTGCACCCACGTGACCAGCACTGGCCTATCAGGCACTGAGCCACAAGTGACATCACAAACACAAACTCCACCCACATCACCAGCACTGGCCTATCAGGCACTGAGCCACAAGTGACCTAACAACCACAAAATGAACCCACGTGACCAGCACTGGCCTATCAGGCACTCAGCCACAAGTGACATCACAAACACAAACTGCACCCACATCACCAGCACTGGCCTATCAGGCACTGAGCCACAAGTGACATCACAACCACAAACTGCAGCCACAGGACCAGCAATGTCCTATCAGGCACTGAACCACAAGTGACATCACAACCAAAAACTGCACCCACATCACCAGCACTTGCCTATCAGGCACTGATCCGCAAATGACATCACAACAACAAACTGCACCCACGTGACCAGCACTGGCCTATCAGGCACTGAGCCACAAGTGACATCACAATCACAAACTGCACCCACGTAACCAGCACTGGCCTATCAGGCACTGAGCCACAAGTGACATCACAAACACAAACTCTATCCACATGACCAGCACCGGCCTGTCAGGCACTGAGCCACAAGTGACATCACAAACACAAACTCCACCCACATCACCAGCACTGGCCTATCAGGCACTGAGCGACAAGTGACATCACAAACACAAACTGCAGCCATGTGATCAACACTGGCCTATCAGGCTCTGAGCCACAAGTGACCTGAAAACCACAAACTGCACCCACATGACCAGCACTGTCCTATCAGGCACTGAGCCACAAGTGACATCATAAACACAAACTCCACCCACATGACCAGCACTGGCCTATCAGGCACTGAGCCACAAGTGACATCACAACCACAAACTGCACACACAGGACCAGCACTGGCCTATCAGGCACTGAGCCACAAGTGACATCACAACCACAAACTGCAGCCATGTGACCAGCACTGGCCTATCAGGCACTGAGCCACAAGTGACATCACAAACACAAACTCCACCCACATGACCAGCACTGGCCTATCAGGCACTCAGCCACAAGTGACATCACAAATATAAACTGCAGCCACATGACCAGCACTGGCCTATCAGGCACTCAGCCACAAGTGACATCACAAACACAAACTGCACACACAGGACCAGCACTGGCCTATCAGGCACTCAGCCACAAGTGACATCACAACCACAAACTGCAGCCACATCACCAGCACTGGCCTATCAGGCACTGAGCCACAAGTGACATCACAAACACAAACTGCAGCCATGTGACCAACACTGGCCTATCAGGCACTGAGCCACAAGTGACATCACAACCACAAACTGCAGCCATGTGATCAGCACTGGCCTATCAGGCACTGATCCGCAAATGACATCACAACAACAAACTGCACCCACGTGACCAGCACTGGCCTATCAGGCACTGAGCCACAAGTGACATCACAAACACAAACTCCACCAACAGCACCAGCACTGGCCTATCAGGCACTGAGCCACAAGTGACATCACAAACACAAACTGCAGCCACATCACCAGCACTGGCCTATCAGGCACTCAGCCACAAGTGAACTCACAAACACAAACTGCACCCACACCACCAGCACTGGCCTATCAGGCACTGAGCCACAAGTGACATCACAAACACAAACTTCACCCACATCACCAGCACTGGCCTATCAGGCACTGAGCCACAAGTGACATCACAAACACAAACTGCAGCCACATGAACAGCACTGCCTATCAGGCACTCAGCCACAAGTGACATCACAAACACAAACTCCACCCACATGACCAGCACTGGCCTATCAGGCACTGAGCCACAACTGACATCACAAACACAAACTGCACCCACGTGACCAGCACTGGCCTATCAGGCACTGAGCCACAAGTGACATCACAACCACAAACTGCACCCACATGACCAGCACTGGCCTATCAGGCACTGAGCCACAAGTGACATCACAAACACAAACTCCACCCACGTGACCAGCACTGGCCTATCAGGCACTGAGCCACAAGTGACATCACAAACACAAACTCCACCCACATCACCAGCACTGGCCTATCAGGCACTGAGCCACAAGTGACCTCACAACCAGAAGCTCCACCCACATCACCAGCACTGGCCTATCAGGCACTCAGCCACAAGTGACATCACAAACACAAACTGTACCCACGTGACCAGCACTGGCCTATCAGGCACTGAGCCACAAGTGACATCACAAACACAAACTCCACCAACAGCACCAGCACTGGCCTATCAGGCACTGAGCCACAAGTGACATCACAAACACAAACTGCACCCACATCACCAGCACTGGCCTATCAGGCACTGAGCCACAAGTGACCTCACAACCACAGACTGCAGCCACATGACCAGCACTGGCCTATCAGGCACTCAGCCACAAGTGACCTCACAACCACAAACTGCACCCACATGAACAGCACTGGCCTATCAGGCACTGAGCCACAAGTGACATCACAAACACAAACTCCACCCACGTGACCAGCACTGGCCTATCAGGCACTGAGCCACAAGTGACCTCACAACCACAAAATGAACCCACATCACCAGCACTGGCCTATCAGGCACTGAGCCACAAGTGACATCACAAACACAAACTCCACCCACATCACCAGCACTGGCCTATCAGGCACTGAGCCACAAGTGACATCACAAACACAAACTCCACCCACATCACCAGCACTGGCCTATCAGGCACTGATCCGCAAATGACATCAAAACCACAAACTGCACCCACGTGACCAGCACTGGCCTATCAGGCACTGAGCCACAAGTGACATCACAAACACAAACTGCAGCCATGTGACCAACACTGGCCTATCAGGCTCTGAGCCACAAGTGACCTCACAACCACAAACTGCACCCACATCACCAGCACTGGCCTATCAGGCACCGAGCTACAAGTGACATCACAACCTCAAACTGAACCCACGTGACCAGCACTGCCCTATCAGGCACTCAGCCACAAGTGACCTGACAACCACAAACTGCACCCACATGAACAGCACTGGCCTATCAGGCACTGAGCAACAAGTGACATCACAACCACAAACTGCACCCACATGAACAGCATTGGCCTATCAGGCACTGAGCCACAAGTGTCATCACAACCACAAACTGCACCCACATGACCAGCACTGGCCTATCAGGCACTGAGCCACAAGTGACATCACAAATATAAACTGCAGCCACATGACCAGCACTGGCCTATCAGGCACTGAGCCACAAGTGACATCACAAACACAAACTGCAGCCATGTGAACAACACTGGCCTATCAGGCCCTGAGCCACAAGTGACATCACAACCACAAACTCCACCCACATCACCAGCACTGGCCTATCAGGCACTGAGCCACAAGTGACATCACAAACACAAACTGCAGCCACATCACCAGCACTGGCCTATCAGGCACTGAGCCGCAAGTGACATCACAACCACTAACTGCAGCCACAGGACCAGCACTGGCCTATCAGGCACTGATCCGCAAATGACATCACAACAACAAACTGCACCCACATCACCAGCACTGGCCTATCAGGCACTGAGCCACAAGTGACATCACAAACACAAACTGCAGCCACATCACCAGCACTGGCCTATCAGGCACTCAGCCACAAGTGAACTCACAAACAGAAACTGCAGCCACATCACCAGCACTGGCCTATCAGGCACTGATCCGCAAATGACATCACAACAACAAACTGCACCCACGTGACCAGCACTGGCCTATCAGGCACTGAGCCACAAGTGACATCACAAACACAAACTCCACCAACAGCACCAGCACTGGCCTATCAGGCACTGAGCCACAAGTGACATCACAAACACAAACTGCAGCCACATCACCATCACTGGCCTATCAGGCACTGAGCCACAAGTGACATCACAAACACAAACTCCACCCACATCACCAGCACTGGCCTATCAGGCACTGAGCCACAAGTGACATCACAAACACAAACTGCAGCCACAGGACCAGCACTGGCCTATCAGGCACTGAGCCACAAGTGACATCAAAACCACAAACTGCACACACAGGACCAGCACTGGCCTATCAGGCACTGAGCCACAACTGACATCACAAACACAAACTGCACCCACGTGACCAGCACTGGCCTATGAGGCCCTGAGCCACAAGTGACATCACAACCACAAACTGCACCCACATGACCAGCACTGGCCTATCAGGCACTGAGCCACAAGTGACATCACAAACACAAACTCCACCCATGTGACCAGCACTGGCCTATCAGGCACTGAGCCACAAGTGACATCACAAACACAAGCTCCACCCACATCACCGGCACTGGCCTATCAGGCACTGAGCCACAAGTGACATCACAAACACAAACTGCAGCCATGTGACCAGCACTGGCCTATCAGGCACTGAGCCACAAGTGACATCACAAACACAAACTCCACCCACAGGAGCAGCATGGCCTCTCACGCACTGAGCCACAAGTGACATCACAACCACAAACTGCAGCCACATGACCAGCACTGGCCTATCAGGCACTCAGCCACAAGTGACATCACAACCACAAACTGCAGCCACATCACCAGCACTGGCCTATCAGGCACTGAGCCACAAGTGACATCACAAACACAAACTGCACACACAGGACCAGCACTGGCCTATCAGGCACTCAGCCACAAGTGACATCACAACCACTAACTGCAGCCATGTGACCAACACTGGCCTATCAGGCACTGAGCCACAAGTGACATCACAAACACAAACTGCACCCACATGGACAGCACTGGCCTATCAGGCACTCAGCCACAAGTGACATCACAACCACAAACTGCAGCCACATGACCAGCACTGGCCTATCAGGCACTGAGCCACAAGTGACATCACAAACACAAACTCCACCCACATCACCAGCACTGGCCTATCAGGCACTGAGCCACAAGTGACATCATAAACACAAACTCCACCCACATGACCAGCACTGGCCTATCAGGCACTCAGCCACAAGTGACATCACAAATATAAACTGCAGCCACATGACCAGCACTGGCCTATCAGGCACTGAGCCACAAGTGACATCACAAACACAAACTGCACCCACTTGACCAGCACTGGCCTATCAGGCACTGAGCCACAAGTGACATCACAAACACAAACTCCACCCACATCACCAGCACTGGCCTATCAGGCACTCAGCCACAAGTGACATCACAAACACAAACTCCACCCACGTGACCAGCACTGGCCTATCAGGCACTGAGCCACAAGTGACCTCACAACCACAAACTGCACACACAGGACCAGCACTGGCCTATCAGGCACTGAGCCACAAGTGACATCACAAACACAAACTGCAGCCATTTGACCAACACTGGCCTATCAGGCACTGAGCCACAAGTGACATCACAAACACAAACTCCACCCACACCACCAGCACTGGCCTATCAGGCACTGAGCCACAAGTGACATCACAAACACAAACTCCACCCACATCACCAGCACTGGCCTATCAGGCACTCAGCCACAAGTGACATCACAAACACAAACTCCACCCACATCACCAGCACTGGCCTATCAGGCACTGAGCCACAAGTGACCTCACAACCACAGACTGCAGCCACATGACCAGCACTGGCCTATCAGGCACTGAGCCACAAGTGACCTCACAACCACAAAATGAACCCACGTGACCAGCACTGGCCTATCAGGCACTCAGCCACAAGTGACATCACAAACACAAACTGCACACACAGGACCAGCACTGGCCTATCAGGCACTCAGCCACAAGTGACATCACAACCACAAACTGCAACCACAGGACCAGCACTGGCCTATCAGGCAGTCAGCCACAAGTGACATCACAAAAACAAACTGCAGACATGTGACCAGCACTGGCCTATCAGGCACTGAGCCACAAGTGACATCACAATCACAAATTTCAGCCACAGGACCAGCACTGGCCTATCAGGCACTGAGCCACAAGTGACCTCACAACCACAGACTGCAGCCACATGACCAGCACTGGCCTATCAGGCACTCAGCCACAAGTGACATCACAAACACAAACTGCACACACAGGACCAGCATTGGCCTATCAGGCACTGAGCCACAAGTGACATCACAAACACAAACTGCAGCCATGTGACCAACACTGGCCTATCAGGCACTGAGCCACAAGTGACATCACAAACACAAACTCCACCCACATCACCAGCACTGGCCTATCAGGCACTGAACCACAAGTGACATCACAAACACAAACTGCAGCCATGTGACCAACACTGGCCTATCAGGCACTGAGCCACAAGTGACATCACAAACACAAACTCCACCCACGTGACCAGCACTGGCCTATCAGGCACTGAGCCACAAGTGACCTCACAACCACAGACTGCAGCCACATGACCAGAACTGGCCTATCAGGCACTGAGCCACAAGTGACCTCACAACCACAAAATGAACCCACGTAACCAGCACTGGCCTATCAGGCACTCAGCCACAAGTGACATCACAACCACAAACTGCAGCCACAGGACCAGCAATGTCCTATCAGGCACTGAGCCACAAGTGACATCACAACCACAAACTGCACCCACATGAACAGCACTGGCCTATCAGGCACTGAGCCACAAGTGACATCACAAACACAAACTCCACCCACGTGACCAGCACTGGCCTATCAGGCACTGATTCGCAAAAGGCATCACAACCACAAACTGCACCAACTTGACCAGCACTGGCCTATCAGGCACTGAGCCACAAGTGACATCACAACCACAAACTCTATCCACATGACCAGCACCGGCCTATCAGGCACTGAGCCACAAGTGACATCACAAACACAAACTCCACCCACAGGAGCAGCACTGGCTTATCAGGCACTGAGCCACAAGTGACATCACAAACACAAACTCCACCCACATCACCAGCACTGGCCTATCAGGCACTGAGCCACAAGTGACATCATAAACACAAACTCCACCCACATCACCAGCACTGGCCTATCAGGCACTGAGCCACAAGTGACATCACAACCACAAACTGCACCCACATGACCAGCACTGGCCTATCAGGCACTGAGCCACAAGTGACATCACAAACACAAACTCCACCCACATCACCAGCACTGGCCTATCAGGCACTGAGCCACAAGTGACATCATAAACACAAACTCCACCCACATGACCAGCACTGGCCTATCAGGCACTCAGCCACAAGTGACATCACAAATATAAACTGCAGCCACATGACCAGCACTGGCCTATCAGGCACTGAGCCACAAGTGACCTCACAACCACAAACTGCACACACAGGACCAGCACTGGCCTATCAGGCACTGAGCCACAAGTGACATCACAAACACAAACTGCAGCCATGTGACCAACACTGGCCTATCAGGCACTGAGCCACAAGTGACATCACAAACACAAACTCCACCCACACCACCAGCACTGGCCTATCAGGCACTGAGCCACAAGTGACATCACAACCACAAACTCCACCCACATCACCAGCACTGGCCTATCAGGCACTGAGCCACAACTGACATCACAAACACAAACTCCACCCACATCACCAGCACTGGCCTATCAGGCACTCAGCCACAAGTGACCTCACAACCACAAACTGCACCCACATGAACAGCACTGGCCTATCAGGCACTCAGCCACAAGTGACATCACAAACACAAACTGCAGCCACAGGACCAGCAATGTCCTATCAGGCACTGAACCACAAGTGACATCACAACCAAAAACTGCACCCACATCACCAGCACTGGCCTATCAGGCACTGAGCCACAAGTGACATCACAAACACAAACTCCACCCACATCACCAGCACTGGCCTATCAGGCACTGAGCGACAAGTGACATCACAAACACAAACTCCACCCACATCACCAGCACTGGCCTATCAGGCACTGAGCCACAAGTGACATCATAAACACAAACTCCACCCACATGACCAGCACTGGCCTATCAGGCACTGATCCGCAAATGACATCAAAACCACAAACTGCACCCACGTGACCAGCACTGGCCTATCAGGCACTGAGCCACAACTGACATCACAAAAAAACTGCACCCACATCACCAGCACTGGCCTATCAGGCACTGAGCAACAAGTGACCTTACAAACACAAACTCCACCCACATCACCAGCACTGGCCGATCAGGCACTCAGCCACAAGTGACATCACAACCACAAACTGCACCCACTGGACAAGCAGTGGCCTGTCAGGCACTGAGCCACAAGTGACATCACAAACACAAACTGCAGACATGTGACCAGCACTGGCCTATCAGGCACTGAGCCACAAGTGACATCACAATCACAAATTTCAGCCACAGGACCAGCACTGGACTATCAGGCACTGAGCCACAAGTGACATCACAAACACAAACTGCAGCCACATCACCAGCACTGGCCTATCAGGCACTCAGCCACAAGTGACATCACAAACACAAACTGCACCCACATGACCAGCACTGGCCTATCAGGCACTGAGCCACAAGTGACATCACAAACACAAACTGCAGCCATGTGACCAACACTGGCCTATCAGGCACTGAGCCACAAGTGACATCACAAACACAAACTCCACCCACACCACCAGCACTGGCCTATCAGGCACTCAGCCACAAGTGACATCACAAACACAAACTCCACCCACATCACCAGCACTGGCCTATCAGGCACTGAACCACAAGTGACATCACAAACACAAACTGCAGCCATGTGACCAACACTGGCCTATCAGGCACTGAGCCACAAGTGACATCACAAACACAAACTCCACCCACGTGACCAGCACTGGCCTATCAGGCACTGAGCCACAAGTGACCTCACAACCACAAAATGAACCCACGTAACCAGCACTGGCCTATCAGGCACTCAGCCACAAGTGACATCACAACCACAAACTGCAGCCACAGGACCAGCAATGTCCTATCAGGCACTGAGCCACAAGTGACATCACAACCACAAACTGCACCCACATGAACAGCACTGGCCTATCAGGCACTGAGCCACAAGTGACATCACAAACACAAACTCCACCCACGTGACCAGCACTGGCCTATCAGGCACTAAGCCACAAGTGACATCACAAACACAAACTCCACCCACAGGAGCAGCACTGGCTTATCAGGCACTGAGCCACAAGTGACATCACAACGACAAACTGCAGCCATGTGACCAGCACTGGCCTATCAGGCACTCAGCCACAAGTGACATCACAACCACAAACTCTGTCCACATGACCAGCACCGGCCTATCAGGCACTAAGCCACAAGTGACATCACAAACACAAACTCCACCCACAGGAGCAGCACTGGCTTATCAGGCACTGAGCCACAAGTGACATCACAACGACAAACTGCAGCCATGTGACCAGCACTGGCCTATCAGGCACTCAGCCACAAGTGACATCACAAACACAAACTGCACACACAGGACCAGCACTGGCCTATCAGGCACTCAGCCACAAGTGACATCACAACCACAAACTGCACACACAGGACCAGCACTGGCCTATCAGGCACTGAGCCACAAGTGACATCACAAACACAAACTGCAGCCATGTGACCAACACTGGCCTATCAGGCACTGAGCCACAAGTGACATCACAACCACAAACTCCACCCACACCACCAGCACTGGCCTATCAGGCACTGAGCCACAAGTGACATCACAACCACAAACTCCACCCACATCACCAGCACTGGCCTATCAGGCACTGAGCCACAACTGACATCACAAACACAAACTCCACCCACATCACCAGCACTGGCCTATCAGGCACTGAGCCACAAGTGACCTCACAACCACAGACTGCAGCCACATGACCAGCACTGGCCTATCAGGCACTCAGCCACAAGTGACCTCACAACCACAAACTGCACCCACATGAACAGCACTGGCCTATCAGGCACTGAGCCACAAGTGACATCACAAACACAAACTCCACCCACGTGACCAGCACTGCCCTATCAGGCACTGATTCGCAAATGGCATCACAAGCACAAACTGCACCAACTTAACCAACACTGGCCTATCAGGCACTGAGCCACAAGTGACATCACAAACACAAACTCCACCCACATCACCAGCACTGGCCTATCAGGCACTCAGCCACAAGTGACATCACAAACACAAACTCCACCCACATCACCAGCACTGGCCTATCAGGCACTGATCCGCAAATGACATCACAACCACAGACTGCAGCCACATGACCAGCACTGGCCTATCAGGCACTGAGCCACAAGTGACCTCACAACCACAAAATGAACCCACGTGACCAGCACTGGCCTATCAGGCACTCAGCCACAAGTGACATCACAGACACAAACTGCAGCCACAGGACCAGCAATGTCCTATCAGGCACTGAACCACAAGTGACATCACAACCAAAAACTGCACCCACATCACCAGCACTGGCCTATCAGGCACTGAGCCACAAGTGACATCACAAACACAAACTCCACCCACATCACCAGCACTGGCCTATCAGGCACTGAGCCACAAGTGACATCACAACCACAAACTCCACCCACATCACCAGCACTGGCCTATCAGGCACTGATCCGCAAATGACATCAAAACCACAAACTGCACCCACGTGACCAGCACTGGCCTATCAGGCACTGAGCCACAACTGACATCACAAACACAAACTGCACCCACATCACCAGCACTGACCTATCAGGCACTGAGCAACAAGTGACATCACAACCACAAACTGCACCCACGTGACCAGCACTGGCCTATCAGGCACTGAGCCACAACTGACATCATAAACACAAACTCCACCCACATCACCAGCACTGGCCTATCAGGCACCGAGCTACAAGTGACATCACAACCTCAATCAGAACCCACGTGACCAGCACTGCCCTATCAGGCACTGAGCCACAAGTGACATCACAAACACAAACTGCACCCACTTGACCAGCACTGGCCTATCAGGCACTCAGCCACAAGTGACATCACAAACACAAACTCCACCCACATCACCAGCACTGGCCTATCAGGCACTCAGCCACAAGTGACATCACAAACACAAACTCCACCCACATGACCAGCACTGGCCTATCAGGCACTGAGCCACAAGTGACATCACAAACACAAACTGCAGCCATGTGACCAACACTGGCCTATCAGGCACTGAGCCACAAGTGACATCACAAACACAAACTCCACCCACACCACCAGCACTGGCCTATCAGGCACTCAGCCACAAGTGACATCACAAACACAAACTCCACCCACATCACCAGCACTGGCCTATCAGGCACTCAGCCACAAGTGACATCACAAACACAAACTCCACCCACATGACCAGCACTGGCCTATCAGGCACTGAGCCACAAGTGACCTCACAACCACAGACTGCAGCCACATGACCAGCACTGGCCTATCAGGCACTGAGCCACAAGTGACCTCACAACCACAAAATGAACCCACGTGACCAGCACTGGCCTATCAGGCACTCAGCCACAAGTGACATCACAAACACAAACTGCACACACAGGACCAGCACTGGCCTATCAGGCACTCAGCCACAAGTGACATCACAACCACAAACTGCAACCACAGGACCAGCACTGGCCTATCAGGCACTCAGCCACAAGTGACATCACAAACACAAACTCCACCCACGTGACCAGCACTGGCCTATCAGGCACTGAGCCACAAGTGACATCACAAACACAAACTGCAGACATGTGACCAGCACTGGCCTATCAGGCACTGAGCCACAAGTGACATCACAATCACAAATTTCAGCCACAGGACCAGCACTGGACTATCAGGCACTGAGCCACAAGTGACATCACAAACACAAACTGCAGCCACATCACCAGCACTGGCCTATCAGGCACTCAGCCACAAGTGACATCACAAACACAAACTGCAGCCATGTGACCAGCACTGGCCTATCAGGCACTGAGCCACAAGTGACATCACAAACACAAACTGCAGCCATGTGACCAACACTGGCCTATCAGGCACTGAGCCACAAGTGACATCACAAACACAAACTCCACCCACACCACCAGCACTGGCCTATCAGGCACTGAGCCACAAGTGACATCACAAACACAAACTCCACCCACATCACCAGCACTGGCCTATCAGGCACTGAGCCACAAGTGACCTCACAAACACAAACTGCAGCCATGTGACCAGCACTGGCCTATCAGGCACTGAGCCACAAGTGACATCACAAACACAAACTGCAGCCACGTGACCAGCACTGGCCTATCAGGCACTGAGCCACAAGTGACATCACAACCACAAACTGCAGCCATGTGACCAGCACTGGCCTATCAGGCACTGATCCGCAAATGACATCACAACAACAAACTGCACCCACGTGACCAGCACTGGCCTATCAGGCACTGAGCCACAAGTGACATCACAAACACAAACTCCACCAACAGCACCAGCACTGGCCTATCAGGCACTGAGCCACAAGTGACATCACAAACACAAACTGCAGCCACATCACCAGCACTGGCCTATCAGGCACTGAGCCACAAGTGACATCACAAACACAAACTCCACCCACATCACCAGCACTGGCCTATCAGGCACTGAGCCACAAGTGACATCACAAACACAAACTGCAGCCACAGGACCAGCACTGGCCTATCAGGCACTGAGCCACAAGTGACATCAAAACCACAAACTGCACACACAGGACCAGCACTGGCCTATCAGGCACTGAGCCACAACTGACATCACAAACACAAACTGCACCCACGTGACCAGCACTGGCCTATGAGGCCCTGAGCCACAAGTGACATCACAACCACAAACTGCACCCACATGACCAGCACTGGCCTATCAGGCACTGAGCCACAAGTGACATCACAAACACAAACTCCACCCATGTGACCAGCACTGGCCTATCAGGCACTGAGCCACAAGTGACATCACAAACACAAGCTCCACCCACATCACCGGCACTGGCCTATCAGGCACTGAGCCACAAGTGACATCACAAACACAAACTGCAGCCATGTGACCAGCACTGGCCTATCAGGCACTGAGCCACAAGTGACATCACAAACACAAACTCCACCCACATCACCAGCACTGGCCTATCAGGCACTGAGCCACAAGTGACATCACAAACACAAACTCCACCCACAGGAGCAGCATGGCCTCTCACGCACTGAGCCACAAGTGACATCACAACCACAAACTGCAGCCACATGACCAGCACTGGCCTATCAGGCACTCAGCCACAAGTGACATCACAACCACAAACTGCAGCCACATCACCAGCACTGGCCTATCAGGCACTGAGCCACAAGTGACATCACAAACACAAACTGCACACACAGGACCAGCACTGGCCTATCAGGCACTCAGCCACAAGTGACATCACAACCACTAACTGCAGCCATGTGACCAACACTGGCCTATCAGGCACTGAGCCACAAGTGACATCACAAACACAAACTGCACCCACATGGACAGCACTGGCCTATCAGGCACTCAGCCACAAGTGACATCACAACCACAAACTGCAGCCACATGACCAGCACTGGCCTATCAGGCACTGAGCCACAAGTGACATCACAAACACAAACTCCACCCACATCACCAGCACTGGCCTATCAGGCACTGAGCCACAAGTGACATCATAAACACAAACTCCACCCACATGACCAGCACTGGCCTATCAGGCACTCAGCCACAAGTGACATCACAAATATAAACTGCAGCCACATGACCAGCACTGGCCTATCAGGCACTGAGCCACAAGTGACATCACAAACACAAACTGCACCCACTTGACCAGCACTGGCCTATCAGGCACTGAGCCACAAGTGACATCACAAACACAAACTCCACCCACATCACCAGCACTGGCCTATCAGGCACTCAGCCACAAGTGACATCACAAACACAAACTCCACCCACGTGACCAGCACTGGCCTATCAGGCACTGAGCCACAAGTGACCTCACAACCACAAACTGCACACACAGGACCAGCACTGGCCTATCAGGCACTGAGCCACAAGTGACATCACAAACACAAACTGCAGCCATTTGACCAACACTGGCCTATCAGGCACTGAGCCACAAGTGACATCACAAACACAAACTCCACCCACACCACCAGCACTGGCCTATCAGGCACTGAGCCACAAGTGACATCACAAACACAAACTCCACCCACATCACCAGCACTGGCCTATCAGGCACTCAGCCACAAGTGACATCACAAACACAAACTCCACCCACATCACCAGCACTGGCCTATCAGGCACTGAGCCACAAGTGACCTCACAACCACAGACTGCAGCCACATGACCAGCACTGGCCTATCAGGCACTGAGCCACAAGTGACCTCACAACCACAAAATGAACCCACGTGACCAGCACTGGCCTATCAGGCACTCAGCCACAAGTGACATCACAAACACAAACTGCACACACAGGACCAGCACTGGCCTATCAGGCACTCAGCCACAAGTGACATCACAACCACAAACTGCAACCACAGGACCAGCACTGGCCTATCAGGCACTCAGCCACAAGTGACATCACAAAAACAAACTGCAGACATGTGACCAGCACTGGCCTATCAGGCACTGAGCCACAAGTGACATCACAATCACAAATTTCAGCCACAGGACCAGCACTGGCCTATCAGGCACTGAGCCACAAGTGACCTCACAACCACAGACTGCAGCCACATGACCAGCACTGGCCTATCAGGCACTCAGCCACAAGTGACATCACAAACACAAACTGCACACACAGGACCAGCATTGGCCTATCAGGCACTGAGCCACAAGTGACATCACAAACACAAACTGCAGCCATGTGACCAACACTGGCCTATCAGGCACTGAGCCACAAGTGACATCACAAACACAAACTCCACCCACATCACCAGCACTGGCCTATCAGGCACTGAACCACAAGTGACATCACAAACACAAACTGCACCAATGTGACCAACACTGGCCTATCAGGCACTGAGCCACAAGTGACATCACAAACACAAACTCCACCCACGTGACCAGCACTGGCCTATCAGGCACTGAGCCACAAGTGACCTCACAACCACAGACTGCAGCCACATGACCAGAACTGGCCTATCAGGCACTGAGCCACAAGTGACCTCACAACCACAAAATGAACCCACGTAACCAGCACTGGCCTATCAGGCACTCAGCCACAAGTGACATCACAACCACAAACTGCAGCCACAGGACCAGCAATGTCCTATCAGGCACTGAGCCACAAGTGACATCACAACCACAAACTGCACCCACATGAACAGCACTGGCCTATCAGGCACTGAGCCACAACTGACATCACAAACACAAACTCCACCCACGTGACCAGCACTGGCCTATCAGGCACTGATTCGCAAAAGGCATCACAACCACAAACTGCACCAACTTGACCAGCACTGGCCTATCAGGCACTGAGCCACAAGTGACATCACAAACACAAACTCTATCCACATGACCAGCACCGGCCTATCAGGCACTGAGCCACAAGTGACATCACAAACACAAACTCCACCCACAGGAGCAGCACTGGCTTATCAGGCACTGAGCCACAAGTGACATCACAAACACAAACTCCACCCACATCACCAGCACTGGCCTATCAGGCACTGAGCCACAAGTGACATCATAAACACAAACTCCACCCACATCACCAGCACTGGCCTATCAGGCACTGAGCCACAAGTGACATCACAACCACAAACTGCACCCACATGACCAGCACTGGCCTATCAGGCACTGAGCCACAAGTGACATCACAAACACAAACTCCACCCACATCACCAGCACTGGCCTATCAGGCACTCAGCCACAAGTGACATCATAAACACAAACTCCACCCACATGACCAGCACTGGCCTATCAGGCACTCAGCCACAAGTGACATCACAAATATAAACTGCAGCCACATGACCAGCACTGGCCTATCAGGCACTCAGCCACAAGTGACATCACAACCACAAACTGCACACACAGGACCAGCACTGGCCTATCAGGCACTGAGCCACAAGTGACATCACAAACACAAACTGCAGCCATGTGACCAACACTGGCCTATCAGGCACTGAGCCACAAGTGACATCACAACCACAAACTCCACCCACACCACCAGCACTGGCCTATCAGGCACTGAGCCACAAGTGACATCACAAACACAAACTCCACCCACATCACCAGCACTGGCCTATCAGGCACTGAGCCACAAGTGACATCACAAACACAAACTCCACCCACATCACCAGCACTGGCCTATCAGGCACTGAGCCACAAGTGACATCATAAACACAAACTCCACCCACATGACCAGCACTGGCCTATCAGGCACTGATCCACAAGTGACCTCACAACCACAAACTGCACCCACGTGACCAGCACTGGCCTATCAGGCACTGAGCCACAACTGACATCACAAAAAAACTGCACCCACATCACCAGCACTGGCCTATCAGGCACTGAGCAACAAGTGACCTTACAAACACAAACTCCACCCACATCACCAGCACTGGCCGATCAGGCACTCAGCCACAAGTGACATCACAAACACAAACTCCACCCACATCACCAGCACTGGCCTATCAGGCACTCAGCCACAAGTGACATCACAAACACAAACTCCACCCACGTGACCAGCACTGGCCTATCAGGCACTGAGCCACAAGTGACATCACAAACACAAACTGCAGACATGTGACCAGCACTGGCCTATCAGGCACTGAGCCACAAGTGACATCACAATCACAAATTTCAGCCACAGGACCAGCACTGGACTATCAGGCACTGAGCCACAAGTGACATCACAAACACAAACTGCAGCCACATCACCAGCACTGGCCTATCAGGCACTCAGCCACAAGTGACATCACAAACACAAACTGCACCCACATCACCAGCACTGGCCTATCAGGCACTGAGCCACAAGTGACATCACAAACACAAACTGCAGCCATGTGACCAACACTGGCCTATCAGGCACTGAGCCACAAGTGACATCACAAACACAAACTCCACCCACACCACCAGCACTGGCCTATCAGGCACTCAGCCACAAGTGACATCACAAACACAAACTCCACCCACATCACCAGCACTGGCCTATCAGGCACTGAACCACAAGTGACATCACAAACACAAACTGCAGCCATGTGACCAACACTGGCCTATCAGGCACTGAGCCACAAGTGACATCACAAACACAAACTCCACCCACGTGACCAGCACTGGCCTATCAGGCACTGAGCCACAAGTGACCTCACAACCACAAAATGAACCCACGTAACCAGCACTGGCCTATCAGGCACTCAGCCACAAGTGACATCACAACCACAAACTGCAGCCACAGGACCAGCAATGTCCTATCAGGCACTGAGCCACAAGTGACATCACAACCACAAACTGCACCCACATGAACAGCACTGGCCTATCAGGCACTGAGCCACAAGTGACATCACAAACACAAACTCCACCCACGTGACCAGCACTGGCCTATCAGGCACTAAGCCACAAGTGACATCACAAACACAAACTCCACCCACAGGAGCAGCACTGGCTTATCAGGCACTGAGCCACAAGTGACATCACAACGACAAACTGCAGCCATGTGACCAGCACTGGCCTATCAGGCACTCAGCCACAAGTGACATCACAACCACAAACTCTGTCCACATGACCAGCACCGGCCTATCAGGCACTAAGCCACAAGTGACATCACAAACACAAACTCCACCCACAGGAGCAGCACTGGCTTATCAGGCACTGAGCCACAAGTGACATCACAACGACAAACTGCAGCCATGTGACCAGCACTGGCCTATCAGGCACTCAGCCACAAGTGACATCACAAACACAAACTGCACACACAGGACCAGCACTGGGCTATCAGGCACTCAGCCACAAGTGACATCACAACCACAAACTGCACACACAGGACCAGCACTGGCCTATCAGGCACTGAGCCACAAGTGACATCACAAACACAAACTGCAGCCATGTGACCAACACTGGCCTATCAGGCACTGAGCCACAAGTGACATCACAACCACAAACTCCACCCACACCACCAGCACTGGCCTATCAGGCACTGACCCACAAGTGACATCACAACCACAAACTCCACCCACATCACCAGCACTGGCCTATCAGGCACTGAGCCACAACTGACATCACAAACACAAACTCCACCCACATCACCAGCACTGGCCTATCAGGCACTGAGCCACAAGTGACCTCACAACCACAGACTGCAGCCACATGACCAGCACTGGCCTATCAGGCACTCAGCCACAAGTGACCTCACAACCACAAACTGCACCCACATGAACAGCACTGGCCTATCAGGCACTGAGCCACAAGTGACATCACAAACACAAACTCCACCCACGTGACCAGCACTGCCCTATCAGGCACTGATTCGCAAATGGCATCACAACCACAAACTGCACCAACTTAACCAACACTGGCCTATCAGGCACTGAGCCACAAGTGACATCACAAACACAAACTCCACCCACATCACCAGCACTGGCCTATCAGGCACTCAGCCACAAGTGACATCACAAACACAAACTCCACCCACATCACCAGCACTGGCCTATCAGGCACTGATCCGCAAATGACATCACAACCACAGACTGCAGCCACATGACCAGCACTGGCCTATCAGGCACTGAGCCACAAGTGACCTCACAACCACAAAATGAACCCACGTGACCAGCACTGGCCTATCAGGCACTCAGCCACAAGTGACATCACAGACACAAACTGCAGCCACAGGACCAGCAATGTCCTATCAGGCACTGAACCACAAGTGACATCACAACCAAAAACTGCACCCACATCACCAGCACTGGCCTATCAGGCACTGAGCCACAAGTGACATCACAAACACAAACTCCACCCACATCACCAGCACTGGCCTATCAGGCACTGAGCCACAAGTGACATCACAACCACAAACTCCACCCACATCACCAGCACTGGCCTATCAGGCACTGATCCGCAAATGACATCAAAACCACAAACTGCACCCACGTGACCAGCACTGGCCTATCAGGCACTGAGCCACAACTGACATCACAAACACAAACTGCACCCACATCACCAGCACTGACCTATCAGGCACTGAGCAACAAGTGACATCACAACCACAAACTGCACCCACGTGACCAGCACTGGCCTATCAGGCACTGAGCCACAACTGACATCATAAACACAAACTCCACCCACATCACCAGCACTGGCCTATCAGGCACCGAGCTACAAGTGACATCACAACCTCAGTCAGAACCCACGTGACCAGCACTGCCCTATCAGGCACTCAGCCACAAGTGACCTGACAACCACAAACTGCACCCACATGAACAGCACTGGCCTATCAGGCACTGAGCAACAAGTGACATCACAACCACAAACTGCACCCACATGACCAGCACTGGCCTATCAGGCACTCAGCCACAAGTGACATCACAAATATAAACTGCAGCCACATGACCAGCACTGGCCTATCAGGCACTGAGCCACAAGTGACATCACAAACACAAACTGCACCCACTTGACCAGCACTGGCCTATCAGGCACTCAGCCACAAGTGACATCACAAACACAAACTCCACCCACATCACCAGCACTGGCCTATCAGGCACTCAGCCACAAGTGACATCACAAACACAAACTCCACCCACATGACCAGCACTGGCCTATCAGGCACTGAGCCACAAGTGACATCACAAACACAAACTGCAGCCATGTGACCAACACTGGCCTATCAGGCACTGAGCCACAAGTGACCTCACAACCACAAAATGAACCCACGTGACCAGCACTGGCCTATCAGGCACTCAGCCACAAGTGACATCACAAACACAAACTGCACACACAGGACCAGCACTGGCCTATCAGGCACTCAGCCACAAGTGACATCACAACCACAAACTGCAACCACAGGACCAGCACTGGCCTATCAGGCACTCAGCCACAAGTGACATCACAAACACAAACTCCACCCACGTGACCAGCACTGGCCTATCAGGCACTGAGCCACAAGTGACATCACAACCACAAACTGCAGACATGTGACCAGCACTGGCCTATCAGGCACTGAGCCACAAGTGACATCACAATCACAAATTTCAGCCACAGGACCAGCACTGGACTATCAGGCACTGAGCCACAAGTGACATCACAAACACAAACTGCAGCCACATCACCAGCACTGGCCTATCAGGCACTCAGCCACAAGTGACATCACAAACACAAACTGCAGCCATGTGACCAGCACTGGCCTATCAGGCACTGAGCCACAAGTGACATCACAGTCACAAACTGCAGCCATGTGACCAACACTGGCCTATCAGGCACTGAGCCACAAGTGACATCACAAACACAAACTCCACCCACACCACCAGCACTGGCCTATCAGGCACTGAGCCACAAGTGACATCACAAACACAAACTCCACCCACATCACCAGCACTGGCCTATCAGGCACTGAACCACAAGTGACATCACAAACACAAACTGCAGCCATGTGACCAACACTGGCCTATCAGGCACTGAGCCACAAGTGACATCACAAACACAAACTCCACCCACGTGACCAGCACTGGCCTATCAGGCACTGAGCCACAAGTGACCTCACAACCACAGACTGCAGCCACATGACCAGCACTGGCCTATCAGGCACTGAGCCACAAGTGACCTCACAAACACAAAATGAACCCACGTAACCAGCACTGGCCTATCAGGCACTCAGCCACAAGTGACATCACAACCACAAACTGCAGCCACAGGACCAGCAATGTCCTATCAGGCACTGAGCCACAAGTGACATCACAACCACTAACTCTATCCACATGACCAGCACTGGCCTATCAGGCACTGAGCCACAAGTGACATCACAAACACAAACTCCACCCACGTGACCAGCACTGGCCTATCAGGCACTGATTCGCAAAAGGCATCACAACCACAAACTCTATCCACATGACCAGCACCGGCCTATCAGGCACTGAGCCACAAGTGACATCACAAACACAAACTCCACCCACAGGAGCAGCACTGGCTTATCAGGCACTGAGCCACAAGTGACATCACAAACACAAACTCCACCCACATCACCAGCACTGGCCTATCAGGCACTGAGCCACAAGTGACATCATAAACACAAACTCCACCCACATCACCAGCACTGGCCTATCAGGCACTGAGCCACAAGTGACATCACAAACACAAACTGCACCCACATGACCAGCACTGGCCTATCAGGCACTGAGCCACAAGTGACATCACAAACACAAACTCCACCCACATCACCAGCACTGGCCTATCAGGCACTGAGCCACAAGTGACCTCACAACCACAAACTGCACCCACATCACCAGCACTGGCCAATCAGGCACTGAGCCACAAGTGACATCACAAACACAAACTGCACCCACACCACCAGCACTGGCCTATCAGGCACTCAGCCACAAGTGACATCACAAACACAAAATGCAGCCACATGACCAGCACTGGCCTATCAGGCACTCAGCCACAAGTGACATCACAAACACAAACTGCAGCCATGTGACCAGCACTGGCCTATCAGGCACTCAGCCACAAGTGACATCACAAACACAAACTGCAGCCACATCACCAGCACTGGCCTATCAGGCACTCAGCCACAAGTGACCTCACAACCACAAACTGCACCCACATGAACAGCACTGGCCTATCAGGCACTGAGCAGCAAGTGACATCACAAACACAAACTCCACCCACGTGACCAGCACTGGCCTATCAGGCACTGAGCCACAAGTGACCTCACAACCATAAAATGAACCCACGTGACCAGCACTGGCCTATCAGGCACTCAGCCACAAGTGACATCACAAACACAAACTGCAGCCACAGGACCAGCAATGTCCTATCAGGCACTGAACCACAAGTGACATCACAACCAAAAACTGCACCCACATCACCAGCACTGGCCTATCAGGCACTGAGCCACAAGTGACATCACAAACACAAACTCCACCCATGTGACCAGCACTGGCCTATCAGGCACTGAGCCACAAGTGACATCACAACCACAAACTGCACACACAGGACCAGCACTGGCCTATCAGGCACTGAGCCACAAGTGACCTCACAACCACAAGCTCCACCCACATCACCGGCACTGGCCTATCAGGCACTGAGCCACAAATGACATCACAAACACAAACTGCAGCCATGTGACCAGCACTGGCCTATAAGGCACTGAGCCACAAGTGACATCACAAACACAAACTGCACCCACTTGACCAGCACTGGCCTATCAGGCACTGAGCCACAAGTGACATCATAAACACAAACTCCACCCACATCACCAGCACTGGCCTATCAGGCACTGAGCCACAAGTGACATCACAACCACAAACTCCACCCACATCACCAGCACTGGCCTATCAGGCACTGAGCCACAAGTGACATCACAAACACAAACTGCAGCCATGTGACCAACACTGGCCTATCAGGCACTGAGCCACAAGTGACATCACAAACACAAACTCCACCCACACCAACAGCACTGGCCTATCAGGCACTGAGCCACAAGTGACATCACAAACACAAACTCCACCCACATCACCAGCACTGGCCTATCAGGCACTCAGCCACAAGTGACATCACAAACACAAACTCCACCCACATCACCAGCACTGGCCTATCAGGCACTGAACCACAAGTGACATCACAACCACAAACTGCAGCCACATGACCAACACTGGCCTATCAGGCACTGAGCCACAAGTGACATCACAAACACAAACTCCACCCACGTGACCAGCACTGGCCTATCAGGCACTCAGCCACAAGTGACATCACAAACACAAACTGCAGCCACAGGACCAGCAATGTCCTATCAGGCACTGAGCCACAAGTGACATCACAACCTCAAACTGAACCCACGTGACCAGCACTGCCCTATCAGGCACTCAGCCACAAGTGACATCACAACCACAAACTGCACCCACATGAACAGCACTGGCCTATCAGGCACTGAGCCACAAGTGACATCACAAACACAAACTCCACCCACGTGACCAGTACTGGCCTATCAGGCACTGATTCGCAAAAGGCATCACAACCATAAACTGCACCAACTTGACCAGCACTGGCCTATCAGGCACTGAGCCACAAGTGACATCACAAACACAAACTCTATCCACATGACCAGCACCGGCCTATCAGGCACTGAGCCACAAGTGACATCACAAACACAAACTCCACCCACATGACCAGCACTGGCCTATCAGGCACTCAGCCACAAGTGACATCACAAATATAAACTGCAGCCACATGACCAGCACTGGCCTATCAGGCACTCAGCCACAAGTGACATCACAAACACAAACTGCACACACAGGACCAGCACTGGCCTATCAGGCACTCAGCCACAAGTGACATCACAACCACAAACTGCACACACAGGACCAGCACTGGCCTATCAGGCACTGAGCCACAAGTGACATCACAAACACAAACTGCAGCCATGTGACCAACACTGGCCTATCAGGCACTGAGCCACAAGTGACATCACAAACACAAACTCCACCCACACCACCAGCACTGGCCTATCAGGCACTGAGCCACAAGTGACATCACAAACACAAACTCCACCCACATCACCAGCACTGGCCTATCAGGCACTGAGCCACAAGTGACCTCACAACCACAGACTGCAGCCACATGACCAGCACTGGCCTATCAGGCACTCAGCCACAAGTGACCTCACAACCACAAACTGCACCCACATGAACAGCACTGGCCTATCAGGCACTGAGCCACAAGTGACATCACAAACACAAACTCCACCCACGTGACCAGCACTGCCCTATCAGGCACTGATTCGCAAATGGCATCACAACCACAAACTGCACCAACTTGACCAACACTGGCCTATCAGGCACTGAGCCACAAGTGACATCACAAACACAAACTCCACCCACATCACCAGCACTGGCCTATCAGGCACTCAGCCACAAGTGACATCACAAACACAAACTCCACCCACATCACCAGCACTGGCCTATCAGGCACTGAGCCACAAGTGACATCACAACCACAAACTGCAGCCACAGGACCAGCACTGGCCTATCAGGCACTGAGCCACAAGTGACCTCACAACCACAAAATGAACCCACGTGACCAGCACTGGCCTATCAGGCACTCAGCCACAAGTGACATCACAGACACAAACTGCAGCCACAGGACCAGCAATGTCCTATCAGGCACTGAACCACAAGTGACATCACAACCAAAAACTACACCCACATCACCAGCACTGGCCTATCAGGCACTCAGCCACAAGTGACATCACAAACACAAACTCCACCCACATCACCAGCACTGGCCTATCAGGCACTGAACCACAAGTGACATCACAAACACAAACTGCAGCCATGTGACCAACACTGGCCTATCAGGCACTGAGCCACAAGTGACATCACAAACACAAACTCCACCCACGTGACCAGCACTGGCCTATCAGGCACTGAGCCACAAGTGACCTCACAACCACAAAATGAACCCACGTAACCAGCACTGGCCTATCAGGCACTCAGCCACAAGTGACATCACAACCACAAACTGCAGCCACAGGACCAGCAATGTCCTATCAGGCACTGAGCCACAAGTGACATCACAACCACAAACTGCACCCACATGAACAGCACTGGCCTATCAGGCACTGAGCCACAAGTGACATCACAAACACAAACTCCACCCACGTGACCAGCACTGGCCTATCAGGCACTAAGCCACAAGTGACATCACAAACACAAACTCCACCCACAGGAGCAGCACTGGCTTATCAGGCACTGAGCCACAAGTGACATCACAACGACAAACTGCAGCCATGTGACCAGCACTGGCCTATCAGGCACTCAGCCACAAGTGACATCACAACCACAAACTCTGTCCACATGACCAGCACCGGCCTATCAGGCACTAAGCCACAAGTGACATCACAAACACAAACTCCACCCACAGGAGCAGCACTGGCTTATCAGGCACTGAGCCACAAGTGACATCACAACCACAAACTGCAGCCATGTGACCAGCACTGGCCTATCAGGCACTCAGCCACAAGTGACATCACAAACACAAACTGCACACACAGGACCAGCACTGGGCTATCAGGCACTCAGCCACAAGTGACATCACAACCACAAACTGCACACACAGGACCAGCACTGGCCTATCAGGCACTGAGCCACAAGTGACATCACAAACACAAACTGCAGCCATGTGACCAACACTGGCCTATCAGGCACTGAGCCACAAGTGACATCACAACCACAAACTCCACCCACACCACCAGCACTGGCCTATCAGGCACTGAGCCACAAGTGACATCACAACAACAAACTCCACCCACATCACCAGCACTGGCCTATCAGGCACTGAGCCACAACTGACATCACAAACACAAACTCCACCCACATCACCAGCACTGGCCTATCAGGCACTGAGCCACAAGTGACCTCACAACCACAGACTGCAGCCACATGACCAGCACTGGCCTATCAGGCACTCAGCCACAAGTGACCTCACAACCACAAACTGCACCCACATGAACAGCACTGGCCTATCAGGCACTGAGCCACAAGTGACATCACAAACACAAACTCCACCCACGTGACCAGCACTGCCCTATCAGGCACTGATTCGCAAATGGCATCACAACCACAAACTGCACCAACTTAACCAACACTGGCCTATCAGGCACTGAGCCACAAGTGACATCACAAACACAAACTCCACCCACATCACCAGCACTGGCCTATCAGGCACTCAGCCACAAGTGACATCACAAACACAAACTCCACCCACATCACCAGCACTGGCCTATCAGGCACTGATCCGCAAATGACATCACAACCACAGACTGCAGCCACATGACCAGCACTGGCCTATCAGGCACTGAGCCACAAGTGACCTCACAACCACAAAATGAACCCACGTGACCAGCACTGGCCTATCAGGCACTCAGCCACAAGTGACATCACAGACACAAACTGCACACACAGGACCAGCACTGGCCTATCAGGCACTGAACCACAAGTGACATCACAACCAAAAACTGCACCCACATCACCAGCACTGGCCTATCAGGCACTGAACCACAAGTGACATCACAAACACAAACTGCAGCCATGTGACCAACACTGGCCTATCAGGCACTGAGCCACAAGTGACATCACAAACACAAACTCCACCCACGTGACCAGCACTGGCCTATCAGGCACTGAGCCACAAGTGACCTCACAACCACAGACTGCAGCCACATGACCAGAACTGGCCTATCAGGCACTGAGCCACAAGTGACCTCACAACCACAAAATGAACCCACGTAACCAGCACTGGCCTATCAGGCACTCAGCCACAAGTGACATCACAACCACAAACTGCAGCCACAGGACCAGCAATGTCCTATCAGGCACTGAGCCACAAGTGACATCACAACCACAAACTGCACCCACATGAACAGCACTGGCCTATCAGGCACTGAGCCACAAGTGACATCACAAACACAAACTCCACCCACGTGACCAGCACTGGCCTATCAGGCACTGATTCGCAAAAGGCATCACAACCACAAACTGCACCAACTTGACCAGCACTGGCCTATCAGGCACTGAGCCACAAGTGACATCACAAACACAAACTCTATCCACATGACCAGCACCGGCCTATCAGGCACTGAGCCACAAGTGACATCACAAACACAAACTCCACCCACAGGAGCAGCACTGGCTTATCAGGCACTGAGCCACAAGTGACATCACAAACACAAACTCCACCCACATCACCAGCACTGGCCTATCAGGCACTGAGCCACAAGTGACATCATAAACACAAACTCCACCCACATCACCAGCACTGGCCTATCAGGCACTGAGCCACAAGTGACATCACAACCACAAACTGCACCCACATGACCAGCACTGGCCTATCAGGCACTGAGCCACAAGTGACATCACAAACACAAACTCCACCCACATCACCAGCACTGGCCTATCAGGCACTCAGCCACAAGTGACATCATAAACACAAACTCCACCCACATGACCAGCACTGGCCTATCAGGCACTCAGCCACAAGTGACATCACAAATATAAACTGCAGCCACATGACCAGCACTGGCCTATCAGGCACTCAGCCACAAGTGACATCACAACCACAAACTGCACACACAGGACCAGCACTGGCCTATCAGGCACTGAGCCACAAGTGACATCACAAACACAAACTGCAGCCATGTGACCAACACTGGCCTATCAGGCACTGAGCCACAAGTGACATCACAACCACAAACTCCACCCACACCACCAGCACTGGCCTATCAGGCACTGAGCCACAAGTGACATCACAAACACAAACTCCACCCACATCACCAGCACTGGCCTATCAGGCACTGAGCCACAACTGACATCACAAACACAAACTCCACCCACATCACCAGCACTGGCCTATCAGGCACTGAGCCACAACTGACATCACAAACACAAACTCCACCCACATGACCAGCACTGGCCTATCAGGCACTCAGCCACAAGTGACCTCACAACCACAAACTGCACCCACATGAACAGCACTGGCCTATCAGGCACTCAGCCACAAGTGACATCACAAACACAAACTGCAGCCACAGGACCAGCAATGTCCTATCAGGCACTGAACCACAAGTGACATCACAACCAAAAACTGCACCCACATCACCAGCACTGGCCTATCAGGCACTGAGCCACAAGTGACATCACAAACACAAACTCCACCCACATCACCAGCACTGGCCTATCAGGCACTGAGCCACAAGTGACATCACAAACACAAACTCCACCCACATCACCAGCACTGGCCTATCAGGCACTGAGCCACAAGTGACATCATAAACACAAACTCCACCCACATGACCAGCACTGGCCTATCAGGCACTGATCCGCAAATGACATCAAAACCACAAACTGCACCCACGTGACCAGCACTGGCCTATCAGGCACTGAGCCACAACTGACATCACAAAAAAACTGCACCCACATCACCAGCACTGGCCTATCAGGCACTGAGCAACAAGTGACCTTACAAACACAAACTCCACCCACATCACCAGCACTGGCCGATCAGGCACTCAGCCACAAGTGACATCACAAACACAAACTCCACCCACATCACCAGCACTGGCCTATCAGGCACTCAGCCACAAGTGACATCACAAACACAAACTCCACCCACGTGACCAGCACTGGCCTATCAGGCACTGAGCCACAAGTGACATCACAAACACAAACTGCAGACATGTGACCAGCACTGGACTATCAGGCACTGAGCCACAAGTGACATCACAATCACAAATTTCAGCCACAGGACCAGCACTGGACTATCAGGCACTGAGCCACAAGTGACATCACAAACACAAACTGCAGCCACATCACCAGCACTGGCCTATCAGGCACTCAGCCACAAGTGACATCACAAACACAAACTGCACCCACATGACCAGCACTGGCCTATCAGGCACTGAGCCACAAGTGACATCACAAACACAAACTGCAGCCATGTGACCAACACTGGCCTATCAGGCACTGAGCCACAAGTGACATCACAAACACAAACTCCACCCACACCACCAGCACTGGCCTATCAGGCACTCAGCCACAAGTGACATCACAAACACAAACTCCACCCACATCACCAGCACTGGCCTATCAGGCACTGAACCACAAGTGACATCACAAACACAAACTGCAGCCATGTGACCAACACTGGCCTATCAGGCACTGAGCCACAAGTGACATCACAAACACAAACTCCACCCACGTGACCAGCACTGGCCTATCAGGCACTGAGCCACAAGTGACCTCACAACCACAAAATGAACCCACGTAACCAGCACTGGCCTATCAGGCACTCAGCCACAAGTGACATCACAACCACAAACTGCAGCCACAGGACCAGCAATGTCCTATCAGGCACTGAGCCACAAGTGACATCACAACCACAAACTGCACCCACATGAACAGCACTGGCCTATCAGGCACTGAGCCACAAGTGACATCACAAACACAAACTCCACCCACGTGACCAGCACTGGCCTATCAGGCACTAAGCCACAAGTGACATCACAAACACAAACTCCACCCACAGGAGCAGCACTGGCTTATCAGGCACTGAGCCACAAGTGACATCACAACGACAAACTGCAGCCATGTGACCAGCACTG
This sequence comes from Apteryx mantelli, assembly GCF_036417845.1. Classification (NCBI taxonomy): domain Eukaryota; kingdom Metazoa; phylum Chordata; class Aves; order Apterygiformes; family Apterygidae; genus Apteryx; species Apteryx mantelli. Next base: position 1,106,896 of record NW_027118782.1, on the reverse strand, counting down.
GCCTATCAGGCACTCAGCCACAAGTGACATCACAACCACAAACTCTGTCCACATGACCAGCACCGGCCTATCAGGCACTAAGCCACAAGTGACATCACAAACACAAACTCCACCCACAGGAGCAGCACTGGCTTATCAGGCACTGAGCCACAAGTGACATCACAACGACAAACTGCAGCCATGTGACCAGCACTGGCCTATCAGGCACTCAGCCACAAGTGACATCACAAACACAAACTGCACACACAGGACCAGCACTGGGCTATCAGGCACTCAGCCACAAGTGACATCACAACCACAAACTGCACACACAGGACCAGCACTGGCCTATCAGGCACTGAGCCACAAGTGACATCACAAACACAAACTGCAGCCATGTGACCAACACTGGCCTATCAGGCACTGAGCCACAAGTGACATCACAACCACAAACTCCACCCACACCACCAGCACTGGCCTATCAGGCACTGAGCCACAAGTGACATCACAACCACAAACTCCACCCACATCACCAGCACTGGCCTATCAGGCACTGAGCCACAACTGACATCACAAACACAAACTCCACCCACATCACCAGCACTGGCCTATCAGGAACTGAGCCACAAGTGACCTCACAACCACAGACTGCAGCCACATGACCAGCACTGGCCTATCAGGCACTCAGCCACAAGTGACCTCACAACCACAAACTGCACCCACATGAACAGCACTGGCCTATCAGGCACTGAGCCACAAGTGACATCACAAACACAAACTCCACCCACGTGACCAGCACTGCCCTATCAGGCACTGATTCGCAAATGGCATCACAACCACAAACTGCACCAACTTAACCAACACTGGCCTATCAGGCACTGAGCCACAAGTGACATCACAAACACAAACTCCACCCACATCACCAGCACTGGCCTATCAGGCACTCAGCCACAAGTGACATCACAAACACAAACTCCACCCACATCACCAGCACTGGCCTATCAGGCACTGATCCGCAAATGACATCACAACCACAGACTGCAGCCACATGACCAGCACTGGCCTATCAGGCACTGAGCCACAAGTGACCTCACAACCACAAAATGAACCCACGTGACCAGCACTGGCCTATCAGGCACTCAGCCACAAGTGACATCACAGACACAAACTGCAGCCACAGGACCAGCAATGTCCTATCAGGCACTGAACCACAAGTGACATCACAACCAAAAACTGCACCCACATCACCAGCACTGGCCTATCAGGCACTGAGCCACAAGTGACATCACAAACACAAACTCCACCCACATCACCAGCACTGGCCTATCAGGCACTGAGCCACAAGTGACATCACAACCACAAACTCCACCCACATCACCAGCACTGGCCTATCAGGCACTGATCCGCAAATGACATCAAAACCACAAACTGCACCCACGTGACCAGCACTGGCCTATCAGGCACTGAGCCACAACTGACATCACAAACACAAACTGCACCCACATCACCAGCACTGACCTATCAGGCACTGAGCAACAAGTGACATCACAACCACAAACTGCACCCACGTGACCAGCACTGGCCTATCAGGCACTGAGCCACAACTGACATCATAAACACAAACTCCACCCACATCACCAGCACTGGCCTATCAGGCACCGAGCTACAAGTGACATCACAACCTCAGTCAGAACCCACGTGACCAGCACTGCCCTATCAGGCACTCAGCCACAAGTGACCTGACAACCACAAACTGCACCCACATGAACAGCACTGGCCTATCAGGCACTGAGCAACAAGTGACATCACAACCACAAACTGCACCCACATGACCAGCACTGGCCTATCAGGCACTCAGCCACAAGTGACATCACAAATATAAACTGCAGCCACATGACCAGCACTGGCCTATCAGGCACTGAGCCACAAGTGACATCACAAACACAAACTGCACCCACTTGACCAGCACTGGCCTATCAGGCACTCAGCCACAAGTGACATCACAAACACAAACTCCACCCACATCACCAGCACTGGCCTATCAGGCACTCAGCCACAAGTGACATCACAAACACAAACTCCACCCACATGACCAGCACTGGCCTATCAGGCACTGAGCCACAAGTGACATCACAAACACAAACTGCAGCCATGTGACCAACACTGGCCTATCAGGCACTGAGCCACAAGTGACATCACAAACACAAACTCCACCCACACCACCAGCACTGGCCTATCAGGCACTCAGCCACAAGTGACATCACAAACACAAACTCCACCCACATCACCAGCACTGGCCTATCAGGCACTCAGCCACAAGTGACATCACAAACACAAACTCCACCCACATGACCAGCACTGGCCTATCAGGCACTGAGCCACAAGTGACCTCACAACCACAGACTGCAGCCACATGACCAGCACTGGCCTATCAGGCACTGAGCCACAAGTGACCTCACAACCACAAAATGAACCCACGTGACCAGCACTGGCCTATCAGGCACTCAGCCACAAGTGACATCACAAACACAAACTGCACACACAGGACCAGCACTGGCCTATCAGGCACTCAGCCACAAGTGACATCACAACCACAAACTGCAACCACAGGACCAGCACTGGCCTATCAGGCACTCAGCCACAAGTGACATCACAAACACAAACTCCACCCACGTGACCAGCACTGGCCTATCAGGCACTGAGCCACAAGTGACATCACAAACACAAACTGCAGACATGTGACCAGCACTGGCCTATCAGGCACTGAGCCACAAGTGACATCACAATCACAAATTTCAGCCACAGGACCAGCACTGGACTATCAGGCACTGAGCCACAAGTGACATCACAAACACAAACTGCAGCCACATCACCAGCACTGGCCTATCAGGCACTCAGCCACAAGTGACATCACAAACACAAACTGCAGCCATGTGACCAGCACTGGCCTATCAGGCACTGAGCCACAAGTGACATCACAGTCACAAACTGCAGCCATGTGACCAACACTGGCCTATCAGGCACTGAGCCACAAGTGACATCACAAACACAAACTCCACCCACACCACCAGCACTGGCCTATCAGGCACTGAGCCACAAGTGACATCACAAACACAAACTCCACCCACATCACCAGCACTGGCCTATCAGGCACTGAACCACAAGTGACATCACAAACACAAACTGCAGCCATGTGACCAACACTGGCCTATCAGGCACTGAGCCACAAGTGACATCACAAACACAAACTCCACCCACGTGACCAGCACTGGCCTATCAGGCACTGAGCCACAAGTGACCTCACAACCACAGACTGCAGCCACATGACCAGCACTGGCCTATCAGGCACTGAGCCACAAGTGACCTCACAAACACAAAAAGAACCCACGTAACCAGCACTGGCCTATCAGGCACTCAGCCACAAGTGACATCACAACCACAAACTGCAGCCACAGGACCAGCAATGTCCTATCAGGCACTGAGCCACAAGTGACATCACAACCACAAACTGCACCCACATGAACAGCACTGGCCTATCAGGCACTGAGCCACAAGTGACATCACAAACACAAACTCCACCCACGTGACCAGCACTGGCCTATCAGGCACTGATTCGCAAAAGGCATCACAACCACAAACTCTATCCACATGACCAGCACCGGCCTATCAGGCACTGAGCCACAAGTGACATCACAAACACAAACTCCACCCACAGGAGCAGCACTGGCTTATCAGGCACTGAGCCACAAGTGACATCACAAACACAAACTCCACCCACATCACCAGCACTGGCCTATCAGGCACTGAGCCACAAGTGACATCATAAACACAAACTCCACCCACATCACCAGCACTGGCCTATCAGGCACTGAGCCACAAGTGACATCACAAACACAAACTGCACCCACATGACCAGCACTGGCCTATCAGGCACTGAGCCACAAGTGACATCACAAACACAAACTCCACCCACATCACCAGCACTGGCCTATCAGGCACTGAGCCACAAGTGACCTCACAACCACAAACTGCACCCACATCACCAGCACTGGCCAATCAGGCACTGAGCCACAAGTGACATCACAAACACAAACTGCACCCACACCACCAGCACTGGCCTATCAGGCACTCAGCCACAAGTGACATCACAAACACAAAATGCAGCCACATGACCAGCACTGGCCTATCAGGCACTCAGCCACAAGTGACATCACAAACACAAACTGCAGCCATGTGACCAGCACTGGCCTATCAGGCACTCAGCCACAAGTGACATCACAAACACAAACTGCAGCCACATCACCAGCACTGGCCTATCAGGCACTCAGCCACAAGTGACCTCACAACCACAAACTGCACCCACATGAACAGCACTGGCCTATCAGGCACTGAGCAGCAAGTGACATCACAAACACAAACTCCACCCACATCACCAGCACTGGCCTATCAGGCACTGAGCCACAAGTGACCTCACAACCATAAAATGAACCCACGTGACCAGCACTGGCCTATCAGGCACTCAGCCACAAGTGACATCACAAACACAAACTGCAGCCACAGGACCAGCAATGTCCTATCAGGCACTGAACCACAAGTGACATCACAACCAAAAACTGCACCCACATCACCAGCACTGGCCTATCAGGCACTGAGCCACAAGTGACATCACAAACACAAACTCCACCCATGTGACCAGCACTGGCCTATCAGGCACTGAGCCACAAGTGACATCACAACCACAAACTGCACACACAGGACCAGCACTGGCCTATCAGGCACTGAGCCACAAGTGACCTCACAACCACAAGCTCCACCCACATCACCGGCACTGGCCTATCAGGCACTGAGCCACAAATGACATCACAAACACAAACTGCAGCCATGTGACCAGCACTGGCCTATAAGGCACTGAGCCACAAGTGACATCACAAACACAAACTGCACCCACGTGACCAGCACTGGCCTATCAGGCACTGAGCCACAAGTGACATCATAAACACAAACTCCACCCACATCACCAGCACTGGCCTATCAGGCACTGAGCCACAAGTGACATCACAACCACAAACTCCACCCACATCACCAGCACTGGCCTATCAGGCACTGAGCCACAAGTGACATCACAAACACAAACTGCAGCCATGTGACCAACACTGGCCTATCAGGCACTGAGCCACAAGTGACATCACAAACACAAACTCCACCCACACCAACAGCACTGGCCTATCAGGCACTGAGCCACAAGTGACATCACAAACACAAACTCCACCCACATCACCAGCACTGGCCTATCAGGCACTCAGCCACAAGTGACATCACAAACACAAACTCCACCCACATCACCAGCACTGGCCTATCAGGCACTGAACCACAAGTGACATCACAACCACAAACTGCAGCCACATGACCAACACTGGCCTATCAGGCACTGAGCCACAAGTGACATCACAAACACAAACTCCACCCACGTGACCAGCACTGGCCTATCAGGCACTCAGCCACAAGTGACATCACAAACACAAACTGCAGCCACAGGACCAGCAATGTCCTATCAGGCACTGAGCCACAAGTGACATCACAACCTCAAACTGAACCCACGTGACCAGCACTGCCCTATCAGGCACTCAGCCACAAGTGACATCACAACCACAAACTGCACCCACATGAACAGCACTGGCCTATCAGGCACTGAGCCACAAGTGACATCACAAACACAAACTCCACCCACGTGACCAGTACTGGCCTATCAGGCACTGATTCGCAAAAGGCATCACAACCATAAACTGCACCAACTTGACCAGCACTGGCCTATCAGGCACTGAGCCACAAGTGACATCACAAACACAAACTCTATCCACATGACCAGCACCGGCCTATCAGGCACTGAGCCACAAGTGACATCACAAACACAAACTCCACCCACATGACCAGCACTGGCCTATCAGGCACTCAGCCACAAGTGACATCACAAATATAAACTGCAGCCACATGACCAGCACTGGCCTATCAGGCACTCAGCCACAAGTGACATCACAAACACAAACTGCACACACAGGACCAGCACTGGCCTATCAGGCACTCAGCCACAAGTGACATCACAACCACAAACTGCACACACAGGACCAGCACTGGCCTATCAGGCACTGAGCCACAAGTGACATCACAAACACAAACTGCAGCCATGTGACCAACACTGGCCTATCAGGCACTGAGCCACAAGTGACATCACAAACACAAACTCCACCCACACCACCAGCACTGGCCTATCAGGCACTGAGCCACAAGTGACATCACAAACACAAACTCCACCCACATCACCAGCACTGGCCTATCAGGCACTGAGCCACAAGTGACATCACAAACACAAACTCCACCCACATCAGCAGCACTGGCCTATCAGGCACTGAGCCACAAGTGACCTCACAACCACAGACTGCAGCCACATGACCAGCACTGGCCTATCAGGCACTCAGCCACAAGTGACCTCACAACCACAAACTGCACCCACATGAACAGCACTGGCCTATCAGGCACTGAGCCACAAGTGACATCACAAACACAAACTCCACCCACGTGACCAGCACTGCCCTATCAGGCACTGATTCGCAAATGGCATCACAACCACAAACTGCACCAACTTGACCAACACTGGCCTATCAGGCACTGAGCCACAAGTGACATCACAAACACAAACTCCACCCACATCACCAGCACTGGCCTATCAGGCACTCAGCCACAAGTGACATCACAAACACAAACTCCACCCACATCACCAGCACTGGCCTATCAGGCACTGAGCCACAAGTGACATCACAACCACAAACTGCAGCCACAGGACCAGCACTGGCCTATCAGGCACTGAGCCACAAGTGACCTCACAACCACAAAATGAACCCACGTGACCAGCACTGGCCTATCAGGCACTCAGCCACAAGTGACATCACAGACACAAACTGCAGCCACAGGACCAGCAATGTCCTATCAGGCACTGAACCACAAGTGACATCACAACCAAAAACTACACCCACATCACCAGCACTGGCCTATCAGGCACTCAGCCACAAGTGACATCACAAACACAAACTCCACCCACATCACCAGCACTGGCCTATCAGGCACTGAACCACAAGTGACATCACAAACACAAACTGCAGCCATGTGACCAACACTGGCCTATCAGGCACTGAGCCACAAGTGACATCACAAACACAAACTCCACCCACGTGACCAGCACTGGCCTATCAGGCACTGAGCCACAAGTGACCTCACAACCACAAAATGAACCCACGTAACCAGCACTGGCCTATCAGGCACTCAGCCACAAGTGACATCACAACCACAAACTGCAGCCACAGGACCAGCAATGTCCTATCAGGCACTGAGCCACAAGTGACATCACAACCACAAACTGCACCCACATGAACAGCACTGGCCTATCAGGCACTGAGCCACAAGTGACATCACAAACACAAACTCCACCCACGTGACCAGCACTGGCCTATCAGGCACTAAGCCACAAGTGACATCACAAACACAAACTCCACCCACAGGAGCAGCACTGGCTTATCAGGCACTGAGCCACAAGTGACATCACAACGACAAACTGCAGCCATGTGACCAGCACTGGCCTATCAGGCACTCAGCCACAAGTGACATCACAACCACAAACTCTGTCCACATGACCAGCACCGGCCTATCAGGCACTAAGCCACAAGTGACATCACAAACACAAACTCCACCCACAGGAGCAGCACTGGCTTATCAGGCACTGAGCCACAAGTGACATCACAACGACAAACTGCAGCCATGTGACCAGCACTGGCCTATCAGGCACTCAGCCACAAGTGACATCACAAACACAAACTGCACACACAGGACCAGCACTGGGCTATCAGGCACTCAGCCACAAGTGACATCACAACCACAAACTGCACACACAGGACCAGCACTGGCCTATCAGGCACTGAGCCACAAGTGACATCACAAACACAAACTGCAGCCATGTGACCAACACTGGCCTATCAGGCACTGAGCCACAAGTGACATCACAACCACAAACTCCACCCACACCACCAGCACTGGCCTATCAGGCACTGAGCCACAAGTGACATCACAACCACAAACTCCACCCACATCACCAGCACTGGCCTATCAGGCACTGAGCCACAACTGACATCACAAACACAAACTCCACCCACATCACCAGCACTGGCCTATCAGGCACTGAGCCACAAGTGACCTCACAACCACAGACTGCAGCCACATGACCAGCACTGGCCTATCAGGCACTCAGCCACAAGTGACCTCACAACCACAAACTGCACCCACATGAACAGCACTGGCCTATCAGGCACTGAGCCACAAGTGACATCACAAACACAAACTCCACCCACGTGACCAGCACTGCCCTATCAGGCACTGATTCGCAAATGGCATCACAACCACAAACTGCACCAACTTAACCAACACTGGCCTATCAGGCACTGAGCCACAAGTGACATCACAAACACAAACTCCACCCACATCACCAGGACTGGCCTATCAGGCACTCAGCCACAAGTGACATCACAAACACAAACTCCACCCACATCACCAGCACTGGCCTATCAGGCACTGATCCGCAAATGACATCACAACCACAGACTGCAGCCACATGACCAGCACTGGCCTATCAGGCACTGAGCCACAAGTGACCTCACAACCACAAAATGAACCCACGTGACCAGCACTGGCCTATCAGGCACTCAGCCACAAGTGACATCACAGACACAAACTGCAGCCACAGGACCAGCAATGTCCTATCAGGCACTGAACCACAAGTGACATCACAACCAAAAACTGCACCCACATCACCAGCACTGGCCTATCAGGCACTGAGCCACAAGTGACATCACAAACACAAACTCCACCCACATCACCAGCACTGGCCTATCAGGCACTGAGCCACAAGTGACATCACAACCACAAACTCCACCCACATCACCAGCACTGGCCTATCAGGCACTGATCCGCAAATGACATCAAAACCACAAACTGCACCCACGTGACCAGCACTGGCCTATCAGGCACTGAGCCACAACTGACATCACAAACACAAACTGCACCCACATCACCAGCACTGACCTATCAGGCACTGAGCAACAAGTGACATCACAACCACAAACTGCACCCACGTGACCAGCACTGGCCTATCAGGCACTGAGCCACAACTGACATCATAAACACAAACTCCACCCACATCACCAGCACTGGCCTATCAGGCACCGAGCTACAAGTGACATCACAACCTCAGTCAGAACCCACGTGACCAGCACTGCCCTATCAGGCACTCAGCCACAAGTGACCTGACAACCACAAACTGCACCCACATGAACAGCACTGGCCTATCAGGCACTGAGCAACAAGTGACATCACAACCACAAACTGCACCCACATGACCAGCACTGGCCTATCAGGCACTCAGCCACAAGTGACATCACAACCAAAAACTGCACCCACATCACCAGCACTGGCCTATCAGGCACTGAGCCACAAGTGACATCACAAACACAAACTGCACCCACTTGACCAGCACTGGCCTATCAGGCACTCAGCCACAAGTGACATCACAAACACAAACTCCACCCACATCACCAGCACTGGCCTATCAGGCACTCAGCCACAAGTGACATCACAAACACAAACTCCACCCACATGACCAGCACTGGCCTATCAGGCACTGAGCCACAAGTGACATCACAAACACAAACTGCAGCCATGTGACCAACACTGGCCTATCAGGCACTGAGCCACAAGTGACATCACAAACACAAACTCCACCCACACCACCAGCACTGGCCTATCAGGCACTCAGCCACAAGTGACATCACAAACACAAACTCCACCCACATCACCAGCACTGGCCTATCAGGCACTCAGCCACAAGTGACATCACAAACACAAACTCCACCCACATGACCAGCACTGGCCTATCAGGCACTGAGCCACAAGTGACCTCACAACCACAGACTGCAGCCACATGACCAGCACTGGCCTATCAGGCACTGAGCCACAAGTGACCTCACAACCACAAAATGAACCCACGTGACCAGCACTGGCCTATCAGGCACTCAGCCACAAGTGACATCACAAACACAAACTGCACACACAGGACCAGCACTGGCCTATCAGGCACTCAGCCACAAGTGACATCACAACCACAAACTGCAACCACAGGACCAGCACTGGCCTATCAGGCACTCAGCCACAAGTGACATCACAAACACAAACTCCACCCACGTGACCAGCACTGGCCTATCAGGCACTGAGCCACAAGTGACATCACAAACACAAACTGCAGACATGTGACCAGCACTGGCCTATCAGGCACTGAGCCACAAGTGACATCACAATCACAAATTTCAGCCACAGGACCAGCACTGGACTATCAGGCACTGAGCCACAAGTGACATCACAAACACAAACTGCAGCCACATCACCAGCACTGGCCTATCAGGCACTCAGCCACAAGTGACATCACAAACACAAACTGCAGCCATGTGACCAGCACTGGCCTATCAGGCACTGAGCCACAAGTGACATCACAGTCACAAACTGCAGCCATGTGACCAACACTGGCCTATCAGGCACTGAGCCACAAGTGACATCACAAACACAAACTCCACCCACACCACCAGCACTGGCCTATCAGGCACTGAGCCACAAGTGACATCACAAACACAAACTCCACCCACATCACCAGCACTGGCCTATCAGGCACTGAACCACAAGTGACATCACAAACACAAACTGCAGCCATGTGACCAACACTGGCCTATCAGGCACTGAGCCACAAGTGACATCACAAACACAAACTCCACCCACGTGACCAGCACTGGCCTATCAGGCACTGAGCCACAAGTGACCTCACAACCACAAACTCCACCCACACCACCAGCACTGGCCTATCAGGCACTGAGCCACAAGTGACCTCACAAACACAAAATGAACCCACGTAACCAGCACTGGCCTATCAGGCACTCAGCCACAAGTGACATCACAACCACAAACTGCAGCCACAGGACCAGCAATGTCCTATCAGGCACTGAGCCACAAGTGACATCACAACCACAAACTGCACCCACATGAACAGCACTGGCCTATCAGGCACTGAGCCACAAGTGACATCACAAACACAAACTCCACCCACGTGACCAGCACTGGCCTATCAGGCACTGATTCGCAAAAGGCATCACAACCACAAACTCTATCCACATGACCAGCACCGGCCTATCAGGCACTGAGCCACAAGTGACATCACAAACACAAACTCCACCCACAGGAGCAGCACTGGCTTATCAGGCACTGAGCCACAAGTGACATCACAAACACAAACTCCACCCACATCACCAGCACTGGCCTATCAGGCACTGAGCCACAAGTGACATCATAAACACAAACTCCACCCACATCACCAGCACTGGCCTATCAGGCACTGAGCCACAAGTGACATCACAAACACAAACTGCACCCACATGACCAGCACTGGCCTATCAGGCACTGAGCCACAAGTGACATCACAAACACAAACTCCACCCACATCACCAGCACTGGCCTATCAGGCACTGAGCCACAAGTGACCTCACAACCACAAACTGCACCCACATCACCAGCACTGGCCAATCAGGCACTGAGCCACAAGTGACATCACAAACACAAACTGCACCCACACCACCAGCACTGGCCTATCAGGCACTCAGCCACAAGTGACATCACAAACACAAAATGCAGCCACATGACCAGCACTGGCCTATCAGGCACTCAGCCACAAGTGACATCACAAACACAAACTGCAGCCATGTGACCAGCACTGGCCTATCAGGCACTCAGCCACAAGTGACATCACAAACACAAACTGCAGCCACATCACCAGCACTGGCCTATCAGGCACTCAGCCACAAGTGACCTCACAACCACAAACTGCACCCACATGAACAGCACTGGCCTATCAGGCACTGAGCAGCAAGTGACATCACAAACACAAACTCCACCCACGTGACCAGCACTGGCCTATCAGGCACTGAGCCACAAGTGACCTCACAACCATAAAATGAACCCACGTGACCAGCACTGGCCTATCAGGCACTCAGCCACAAGTGACATCACAAACACAAACTGCAGCCACAGGACCAGCAATGTCCTATCAGGCACTGAACCACAAGTGACATCACAACCAAAAACTGCACCCACATCACCAGCACTGGCCTATCAGGCACTGAGCCACAAGTGACATCACAAACACAAACTCCACCCATGTGACCAGCACTGGCCTATCAGGCACTGAGCCACAAGTGACATCACAACCACAAACTGCACACACAGGACCAGCACTGGCCTATCAGGCACTGAGCCACAAGTGACCTCACAACCACAAGCTCCACCCACATCACCGGCACTGGCCTATCAGGCACTGAGCCACAAATGACATCACAAACACAAACTGCAGCCATGTGACCAGCACTGGCCTATAAGGCACTGAGCCACAAGTGACATCACAAACACAAACTGCACCCACTTGACCAGCACTGGCCTATCAGGCACTGAGCCACAAGTGACATCATAAACACAAACTCCACCCACATCACCAGCACTGGCCTATCAGGCACTGAGCCACAAGTGACATCACAACCACAAACTCCACCCACATCACCAGCACTGGCCTATCAGGCACTGAGCCACAAGTGACATCACAAACACAAACTGCAGCCATGTGACCAACACTGGCCTATCAGGCACTGAGCCACAAGTGACATCACAAACACAAACTCCACCCACACCAACAGCACTGGCCTATCAGGCACTGAGCCACAAGTGACATCACAAACACAAACTCCACCCACATCACCAGCACTGGCCTATCAGGCACTCAGCCACAAGTGACATCACAAACACAAACTCCACCCACATCACCAGCACTGGCCTATCAGGCACTGAGCCACAAGTGACATCACAAACACAAACTCCACCCACGTGACCAGCACTGGCCTATCAGGCACTCAGCCACAAGTGACATCACAAACACAAACTGCAGCCACAGGACCAGCAATGTCCTATCAGGCACTGAGCCACAAGTGACATCACAACCTCAAACTGAACCCACGTGACCAGCACTGCCCTATCAGGCACTCAGCCACAAGTGACATCACAACCACAAACTGCACCCACATGAACAGCACTGGCCTATCAGGCACTGAGCCACAAGTGACATCACAAACACAAACTCCACCCACGTGACCAGTACTGGCCTATCAGGCACTGATTCGCAAAAGGCATCACAACCATAAACTGCACCAACTTGACCAGCACTGGCCTATCAGGCACTGAGCCACAAGTGACATCACAAACACAAACTCTATCCACATGACCAGCACCGGCCTATCAGGCACTGAGCCACAAGTGACATCACAAACACAAACTCCACCCACATGACCAGCACTGGCCTATCAGGCACTCAGCCACAAGTGACATCACAAATATAAACTGCAGCCACATGACCAGCACTGGCCTATCAGGCACTCAGCCACAAGTGACATCACAAACACAAACTGCACACACAGGACCAGCACTGGCCTATCAGGCACTCAGCCACAAGTGACATCACAACCACAAACTGCACACACAGGACCAGCACTGGCCTATCAGGCACTGAGCCACAAGTGACATCACAACCACAAACTGCAGCCATGTGACCAACACTGGCCTATCAGGCACTGAGCCACAAGTGACATCACAAACACAAACTCCACCCACACCACCAGCACTGGCCTATCAGGCACTGAGCCACAAGTGACATCACAAACACAAACTCCACCCACATCACCAGCACTGGCCTATCAGGCACTGAGCCACAACTGACATCACAAACACAAACTCCACCCACATCAGCAGCACTGGCCTATCAGGCACTGAGCCACAAGTGACCTCACAACCACAGACTGCAGCCACATGACCAGCACTGGCCTATCAGGCACTCAGCCACAAGTGACCTCACAACCACAAACTGCACCCACATGAACAGCACTGGCCTATCAGGCACTGAGCCACAAGTGACATCACAAACACAAACTCCACCCACGTGACCAGCACTGCCCTATCAGGCACTGATTCGCAAATGGCATCACAACCACAAACTGCACCAACTTGACCAACACTGGCCTATCAGGCACTGAGCCACAAGTGACATCACAAACACAAACTCCACCCACATCACCAGCACTGGCCTATCAGGCACTCAGCCACAAGTGACATCACAAACACAAACTCCACCCACATCACCAGCACTGGCCTATCAGGCACTGAGCCACAAGTGACATCACAACCACAAACTGCAGCCACAGGACCAGCACTGGCCTATCAGGCACTGAGCCACAAGTGACCTCACAACCACAAAATGAACCCACGTGACCAGCACTGGCCTATCAGGCACTCAGCCACAAGTGACATCACAGACACAAACTGCAGCCACAGGACCAGCAATGTCCTATCAGGCACTGAACCACAAGTGACATCACAACCAAAAACTACACCCACATCACCAGCACTGGCCTATCAGGCACTGAGCCACAAGTGACATCACAAACACAAACTCCACCCACATCACCAGCACTGGCCTATCAGGCACTGAGCCACAAGTGACATCACAACCACAAACTCCACCCACATCACCAGCACTGACCTATCAGGCACTGAGCAACAAGTGACATCACAACCACAAACTGCACCCACGTGACCAGCACTGGCCTATCAGGCACTGATCCGCAAATGACATCACAACAACAAACTGCACCCACATGACCAGCACTGGCCTATCAGGCACTGAGCCACAAGTGACATCACAAACACAAACTGCACACACAGGACCAGCACTGGCCTATCAGGCACTGAGCCACAAGTGACATCACAACCACAAACTCCACCCACATCACCAGCAGTGGCCTATCAGGCACTGAGCCACAAGTGACATCACAATCACAAACTGCACCCACATGAACAGGACTGGCCTATCAGGCACTGAGCCACAAGTGACATCACAAACACAAACTGCACACACATCACCAGCACTGGCCTATCAGGCACTGAGCCACAAGTGACATCACAACCACAAACTGCAGCCACATCACCAGCACTGGCCTATCAGGCACTGAGCCACAAGTGACATCACAAACACAAACTGCAGCCATGTGACCAACACTGGCCTATCAGGCACTGAGCCACAAGTGACATCACAACCACAAACTGCAGCCATGTGACCAGCACTGGCCTATCAGGCACTGATCCGCAAATGACATCACAACAACAAACTGCACCCACGTGACCAGCACTGGCCTATCAGGCACTGAGCCACAAGTGACATCACAAACACAAACTCCACCAACAGCACCAGCACTGGCCTATCAGGCACTGAGCCACAAGTGACATCACAAACACAAACTGCAGCCACATCACCAGCACTGGCCTATCAGGCACTCAGCCACAAGTGAACTCACAAACACAAACTGCACCCACACCACCAGCACTGGCCTATCAGGCACTGAGCCACAAGTGACATCACAAACACAAACTTCACCCACATCACCAGCACTGGCCTATCAGGCACTGAGCCACAAGTGACATCACAAACACAAACTGCAGCCACATGAACAGCACTGCCTATCAGGCACTCAGCCACAAGTGACATCACAAACACAAACTCCACCCACATGACCAGCACTGGCCTATCAGGCACTGAGCCACAACTGACATCACAAACACAAACTGCACCCACGTGACCAGCACTGGCCTATCAGGCACTGAGCCACAAGTGACATCACAAACACAAACTGCACCCACATGACCAGCACTGGCCTATCAGGCACTGAGCCACAAGTGACATCACAAACACAAACTCCACCCACGTGACCAGCACTGGCCTATCAGGCACTGAGCCACAAGTGACATCACAAACACAAACTCCACCCACATCACCAGCACTGGCCTATCAGGCACTGAGCCACAAGTGACCTCACAACCAGAAGCTCCACCCACATCACCAGCACTGGCCTATCAGGCACTGAGCCACAAGTGACCTCACAACCAGAAGCTCCACCCACATCACCAGCACTGGCCTATCAGGCACTCAGCCACAAGTGACATCACAAACACAAACTGTACCCACGTGACCAGCACTGGCCTATCAGGCACTGAGCCACAAGTGACATCACAAACACAAACTCCACCAACAGCACCAGCACTGGCCTATCAGGCACTGAGCCACAAGTGACATCACAAACACAAACTGCACCCACATGAACAGCACTGGCCTATCAGGCACTGAGCCACAAGTGACATCACAAACACAAACTGCAGCCACGTGACCAACACTGGCCTATCAGGCACTGAGCCACAAGTCACCTCACAACCACAAACTGCAGCCATGTGACCAACACTGGCCTATCAGGCACTGAGCCACAAGTGACATCACAATAACAAACTGCAGCCAAATCACCAGCACTGGCCTATCAGGCACTGAGCCACAAGTGACATCACAAGGACAAAATTAACCCACGTGACCAGCACTGGCCTATCAGGCACTCAGCCACAAGTGACCTCACAAGGACAAAATTAACCCACGTGACCAGCACTGGCCTATCAGGCACTCAGCCACAAGTGACATCACAACCACAAACTGCAGCCACAGGACCAGTAATGTCCCATCAGGCACGGAGCCACAAGTGACCTCACAGCCACAAACTGCACCCACATCACCAGCACTGGCCTATCAGGCACTGAGCCACAAGTGACATCACAAACACAAAATGCAGCCATGTGACCAACACTGGCCTATCAGGCTCTGAGCCACAAGTGACCTGACAACCACAAACTGCACCCACATGACCAGCACTGGCCTATCAGGCACTGAGCCACAAGTGACATCACAAACACAAACTGCACCCACGTGACCAGCACTGGCCTATCAGGCACTCAGCCAAAAGTGACCTCACAGCCACAAAATGAACCCACGTGACCAGCACTGGCCTATCAGGCACTCAGCCACAAGTGACATCACAACCACAAACTGCAGCCACATGACCAGCACTGGCCTATCAGGCACTGAGCCACAAGTGACATCACAAACACAAACTCCACCCACACCACCAGCACTGGCCTATCAGGCACTGAGCCACAAGTGACATCACAACCACAAACTCTATCCACATGACCAGCACCGGCCTATCAGGCACTGAGCCACAAGTGACATCACAAACACAAACTCCACCCACAGGAGCAGCACTGGCTTATCAGGCACTGAGCCACAAGTGACATCACAACCACAAACTGCAGCCACATGAACAGCACTGCCTATCAGGCACTGATACAACAATGACATCACAAACACAAACTCCACCCACATGACCAGCACTGGCCTATCAGGCACTGAGCCACAACTGACATCACAAACACAAACTGCACCCACGTGACCAGCACTGGCCTATCAGGCACTGAGCCACAAGTGACATCACAAACACAAACTGCACCCACATGACCAGCACTGGCCTATCAGGCACTGAGCCACAAGTGACATCACAAACACAAACTCCACCCACGTGACCAGCACTGGCCTATCAGGCACTGAGCCACAAGTGACATCACAAACACAAACTCCACCCACATCACCAGCACTGGCCTATCAGGCACTGAGCCACAAGTGACCTCACAACCAGAAGCTCCACCCACATCACCAGCACTGGCCTATCAGGCACTGAGCCACAAGTGACCTCACAACCAGAAGCTCCACCCACATCACCAGCACTGGCCTATCAGGCACTCAGCCACAAGTGACATCACAAATATAAACTGCAGCCACATGACCAGCACTGGCCTATCAGGCACTCAGCCACAAGTGACATCACAAACACAAACTGCACACACAGGACCAGCACTGGCCTATCAGGCACTCAGCCACAAGTGACATCACAACCACAAACTGCACACACAGGACCAGCACTGGCCTATCAGGCACTGAGCCACAAGTGACATCACAAACACAAACTGCAGCCATGTGACCAACACTGGCCTATCAGGCACTGAGCCACAAGTGACATCACAAACACAAACTCCACCCACACCACCAGCACTGGCCTATCAGGCACTGAGCCACAAGTGACATCACAAACACAAACTCCACCCACATCACCAGCACTGGCCTATCAGGCACTGAGCCACAACTGACATCACAAACACAAACTCCACCCACATCAGCAGCACTGGCCTATCAGGCACTGAGCCACAAGTGACCTCACAACCACAGACTGCAGCCACATGACCAGCACTGGCCTATCAGGCACTCAGCCACAAGTGACCTCACAACCACAAACTGCACCCACATGACCAGCACTGGCCTATCAGGCACTGAGCCACAAGTGACATCACAAACACAAACTGCACCCACATCACCAGCACTGGC
Organism: Apteryx mantelli; assembly: GCF_036417845.1. Taxonomy (NCBI): domain Eukaryota; kingdom Metazoa; phylum Chordata; class Aves; order Apterygiformes; family Apterygidae; genus Apteryx; species Apteryx mantelli. The sequence continues at coordinate 1,088,436 of NW_027118782.1, read as the reverse complement.
CTATCAGGCACTCAGCCACAAGTGACATCACAGCCACAAAATGAACCCACGTGACCAGCACTGGCCTATCAGGCATTCAGCCACAAGTGACATCACAACCACAAACTGCAGCCACATGACCAGCACTGGCCTATCAGGCACTGAGCCACAAGTGACATCACAAACACAAACTGCAGCCATGTGACCAACACTGGCCTATCAGGCACTGAGCCACAAGTGACATCACAAACACAAACTGCACCCACATCACCAGCACCGGCCCATCAGGCTCTGAGCCACAAGTGACCTGACAACCACAAACTGCACCCACATGAACAGCACTGGCCTATCAGGCACTGAGCCACAAGTGACATCACAAACACAAACTCCACCCACATGACCAGCATTGGCCTATCAGGCACTGAGCCACAAGTGACATCACAAACACAAACTGCACCCACATGACCAGCAATGTCCTATCAGGCACTGAGCCACAAGTGACATCACAAACACAAACTCCACCCACATGACCAGCACTGGCCTATCAGGCACTGAGCCACAAGTGACATCACAAACACAAACTCCACCCACATGACCAGCACTGGCCTATCAGGCACTGAGCCACAAGTGACATCACAAACACATACTGCAGCCATGTGACCAACACTGGCCTATCAGGCACTGAGCCACAAGTCACCTCACAACCACAAACTGCAGCCATGTGACCAACACTGGCCTATCAGGCACTGAGCCACAAGTGACATCACAACCACAAACTGCACCCACATGACCAGCACTGGCCTATCAGGCACTCAGCCACAAGTGACCTCACAAGGACAAAATTAACCCACGTGACCAGCACTGGCCTATCAGGCACTGAGCCACAAGTGACATCACAACCACAAACTGCAGCCACAGGACCAGCAATGTCCCATCAGGCACTGAGCCACAAGTGACCTCACAGCCACAAACTGCACCCACATCACCAGCACTGGCCTATCAGGCACTGAGCCACAAGTGACATCACAAACACAAACTGCACACACAGGACCAGCACTGGCCTATCAGGCACTGAGCCACAAGTGACATCACAGTCACAAACTCCACCCACATCAGCAGTACTGGCCCATCAGGCACTGAGCCACAAGTGACATCACAAACACAAACTGCAGCCAAATCACCAGCACTGGCCTATCAGGCACTGAGCCACAAGTGACATCACAAACACAAACTGCAGCCACATCACCAGCACTGGCCTATCAGGCACTCAGCCACAAGTGACATCACAAACACAAACTCCACCCACACCACCAGCACTGGCCTATCAGGCACTGATTCGCAAATGGCATCACAACCACAAACTGCACCAACTTGACCAGCACTGGCCTATCAGGCACTGAGCCACAAGTGACATCACAAACACAAACTGCACCCACATCACCAGCACTGGCCTATCAGGCACTGAGCCACAAGTGACATCACAACCACAAACTGCAGCCACAGGACCAGCAATGTCCTATCAGGCACTGAACCACAAGTGACATCACAACCAAAAACTGCACCCACATCACCAGCACTTGCCTATCAGGCACTGATCCGCAAATGACATCACAACAACAAACTGCACCCACGTGACCAGCACTGGCCTATCAGGCACTGAGCCACAAGTGACATCACAATCACAAACTGCACCCACGTAACCAGCACTGGCCTATCAGGCACTGAGCCACAAGTGACATCACAAACACAAACTCCACCCACATCACCAGCACTGGCCTGTCAGGCACTGAGCCACAAGTGACATCACAAACACAAACTCCACCCACATCACCAGCACTGGCCTATCAGGCACTGAGCGACAAGTGACATCACAAACACAAACTGCAGCCATGTGATCAACACTGGCCTATCAGGCTCTGAGCCACAAGTGACCTGAAAACCACAAACTGCACCCACATGACCAGCACTGGCCTATCAGGCACTGAGCCACAAGTGACATCACAAACACAAACTCCACCCACATCACCAGCACTGGCCTATCAGGCACTGAGCCACAAGTGACATCATAAACACAAACTCCACCCGCAGGACCAGCACTGGCCTATCAGGCACTCAGCCACAAGTGACATCACAACCACAAACTGCACACACAGGACCAGCACTGGCCTATCAGGCACTGAGCCACAAGTGACATCACAACCACAAACTGCAGCCATGTGACCAGCACTGGCCTATCAGGCACTGAGCCACAAGTGACATCACAAACACAAACTCCACCCACATGACCAGCACTGGCCTATCAGGCACTCAGCCACAAGTGACATCACAAATATAAACTGCAGCCACATGACCAGCACTGGCCTATCAGGCACTCAGCCACAAGTGACATCACAAACACAAACTGCACACACAGGACCAGCACTGGCCTATCAGGCACTCAGCCACAAGTGACATCACAACCACAAACTGCACACACAGGACCAGCACTGGCCTATCAGGCACTGAGCCACAAGTGACATCACAAACACAAACTGCAGCCATGTTACCAACACTGGCCTATCAGGCACTGAGCCACAAGTGACATCACAAACACAAACTCCACCCACACCACCAGCACTGGCCTATCAGGCACTGAGCCACAAGTGACATCACAAACACAAACTCCACCCACATCACCAGCACTGGCCTATCAGGCACTGAGCCACAACTGACATCACAAACACAAACTCCACCCACATCAGCAGCACTGGCCTATCAGGCACTGAGCCACAAGTGACCTCACAACCACAGACTGCAGCCACATGACCAGCACTGGCCTATCAGGCACTCAGCCACAAGTGACCTCACAACCACAAACTGCACCCACATGACCAGCACTGGCCTATCAGGCACTGAGCCACAAGTGACATCACAAACACAAACTGCACCCACATCACCAGCACTGGCCTATCAGGCACTCAGCCACAAGTGACATCACAGCCACAAAATGAACCCACGTGACCAGCACTGGCCTATCAGGCACTCAGCCACAAGTGACATCACAACCACAAACTGCAGCCACATGACCAGCACTGGCCTATCAGGCACTGAGCCACAAGTGACATCACAAACACAAACTGCAGCCATGTGACCAACACTGGCCTATCAGGCACTGAGCCACAAGTGACATCACAAACACAAACTGCACCCACATCACCAGCACCGGCCCATCAGGCTCTGAGCCACAAGTGACCTGACAACCACAAACTGCACCCACATGAACAGCACTGGCCTATCAGGCACTCAGCCACAAGTGACACCACAAACACAAACTGCACCCCCAGGACCAGCATTGGCCTATCAGGCACTGAGCCACAAGTGACATCACAAACACAAACTGCACCCACATGACCAGCAATGTCCTATCAGGCACTGAGCCACAAGTGACATCACAAACACAAACTCCACCCACATGACCAGCACTGGCCTATCAGGCACTGAGCCACAAGTGACATCACAAACACATACTGCAGCCATGTGACCAACACTGGCCTATCAGGCACTGAGCCACAAGTCACCTCACAACCACAAACTGCAGCCATGTGACCAACACTGGCCTATCAGGCACTGAGCCACAAGTGACATCACAACCACAAACTGCACCCACATGACCAGCACTGGCCTATCAGGCACTCAGCCACAAGTGACCTCACAAGGACAAAATTAACCCACGTGACCAGCACTGGCCTATCAGGCACTGAGCCACAAGTGACATCACAACCACAAACTGCAGCCACAGGACCAGCAATGTCCCATCAGGCACTGAGCCACAAGTGACCTCACAGCCACAAACTGCACCCACATCACCAGCACTGGCCTATCAGGCACTGAGCCACAAGTGACATCACAAACACAAACTGCACACACAGGACCAGCACTGGCCTATCAGGCACTGAGCCACAAGTGACATCACAGTCACAAACTCCACCCACATCAGCAGTACTGGCCCATCAGGCACTGAGCCACAAGTGACATCACAAACACAAACTGCAGCCAAATCACCAGCACTGGCCTATCAGGCACTGAGCCACAAGTGACATCACAAACACAAACTGCAGCCACATCACCAGCACTGGCCTATCAGGCACTCAGCCACAAGTGACATCACAAACACAAACTCCACCCACACCACCAGCACTGGCCTATCAGGCACTGATTCGCAAATGGCATCACAACCACAAACTGCACCAACTTGACCAGCACTGGCCTATCAGGCACTGAGCCACAAGTGACATCACAAACACAAACTCCACCCACACCACCAGCACTGGCCTATCAGGCACTGAGCCACAAGTGACATCACAACCACAAACTCTATCCACATGACCAGCACCGGCCTATCAGGCACTGAGCCACAAGTGACATCACAAACACAAACTCCACCCACAGGAGCAGCACTGGCTTATCAGGCACTGAGCCACAAGTGACATCACAACCACAAATTGCACCCACATGAACAGCACTGGCCTATCAGGCACTGATACAACAATGACATCACAACAACAAACTGCACCCACGTGACCAGCACTGGCCTATCAGGCACTGAGCCACAAGTGACATCACAACCAAAAACTGCACCCACATCACCAGCACTGGCCTATCAGGCACTGAGCCACAAGTGACATCACAAACACAAACTGCACCCACATGACCAGCACTGGCCTATCAGGCACTGAGCCACAAGTGACATCACAAACACAAACTCCACCCACATCACCAGCACTGGCCTATCAGGCACTGAGCCACAAGTGACCTCACAACCACAGACTGCAGCCACATGACCAGCACTGGCCTATCAGGCACTCAGCCACAAGTGACATCACAAACACAAACTCCACCCACATCACCAGCACTGGCCTATCAGGCACTGAACCACAAGTGACATCAAAACCACAAACTGCACACACAGGACCAGCACTGGCCTATCAGGCACTGAGCCACAAGTGTCCTGACAACCACAAACTGCACCCACGTGACCAGCACTGGCCTATCAGGCACTGAGCCACAAGTGACATCACAAACACAAACTCCACCCACATCACCAGCACTGGCCTATCAGGCACTGAGCCACAAGTGACCTAACAACCACAAAATGAACCCACGTGACCAGCACTGGCCTATCAGGCACTCAGCCACAAGTGACATCACAAACACAAACTGCACCCACATCACCAGCACTGGCCTATCAGGCACTGAGCCACAAGTGACATCACAAACACAAACTGCAGCCACAGGACCAGCAATGTCCTATCAGGCACTGAACCACAAGTGACATCACAACCAAAAACTGCACCCACATCACCAGCACTTGCCTATCAGGCACTGATCCGCAAATGACATCACAACAACAAACTGCACCCACGTGACCAGCACTGGCCTATCAGGCACTGAGCCACAAGTGACATCACAATCACAAACTGCACCCACGTAACCAGCACTGGCCTATCAGGCACTGAGCCACAAGTGACATCACAAACACAAACTGCAGCCACATGACCAGCACTGGCCTGTCAGGCACTCAGCCACAAGTGACATCACAAACACAAACTCCACCCACATCACCAGCACTGGCCTATCAGGCACTGAGCCACAAGTGACATCACAAACACAAACTGCAGCCATGTGATCAACACTGGCCTATCAGGCTCTGAGCCACAAGTGACCTGAAAACCACAAACTGCACCCACATGACCAGCACTGGCCTATCAGGCACTGAGCCACAAGTGACATCACAAACACAAACTCCACCCACATCACCAGCACTGGCCTATCAGGCACTGAGCCACAAGTGACATCATAAACACAAACTCCACCCACATGACCAGCACTGGCCTATCAGGCACTGAGCCACAAGTGACATCACAACCACAAACTGCACACACAGGACCAGCACTGGCCTATCAGGCACTGAGCCACAAGTGACATCACAACCACAAACTGCAGCCATGTGACCAGCACTGGCCTATCAGGCACTGAGCCACAAGTGACATCACAAACACAAACTCCACCCACATGACCAGCACTGGCCTATCAGGCACTCAGCCACAAGTGACATCACAAATATAAACTGCAGCCACATGACCAGCACTGGCCTATCAGGCACTCAGCCACAAGTGACATCACAAACACAAACTGCACACACAGGACCAGCACTGGCCTATCAGGCACTCAGCCACAAGTGACATCACAACCACAAACTGCACACACAGGACCAGCACTGGCCTATCAGGCACTGAGCCACAAGTGACATCACAAACACAAACTGCAGCCATGTGACCAACACTGGCCTATCAGGCACTGAGCCACAAGTGACATCACAAACACAAACTCCACCCACACCACCAGCACTGGCCTATCAGGCACTGAGCCACAAGTGACATCACAAACACAAACTCCACCCACATCACCAGCACTGGCCTATCAGGCACTGAGCCACAACTGACATCACAAACACAAACTCCACCCACATCAGCAGCACTGGCCTATCAGGCACTGAGCCACAAGTGACCTCACAACCACAGACTGCAGCCACATGACCAGCACTGGCCTATCAGGCACTCAGCCACAAGTGACCTCACAACCACAAACTGCACCCACATGAACAGCACTGGCCTATCAGGCACTGAGCCACAAGTGACATCACAAACACAAACTCCACCCACGTGACCAGCACTGCCCTATCAGGCACTGATTCGCAAATGGCATCACAACCACAAACTGCACCAACTTGACCAACACTGGCCTATCAGGCACTGAGCCACAAGTGACATCACAAACACAAACTCCACCCACATCACCAGCACTGGCCTATCAGGCACTCAGCCACAAGTGACATCACAGACACAAACTGCAGCCACAGGACCAGCAATGTCCTATCAGGCACTGAACCACAAGTGACATCACAACCAAAAACTACACCCACATCACCAGCACTGGCCTATCAGGCACTGAGCCACAAGTGACATCACAAACACAAACTCCACCCACATCACCAGCACTGGCCTATCAGGCACTGAGCCACAAGTGACATCACAACCACAAACTCCACCCACATCACCAGCACTGACCTATCAGGCACTGAGCAACAAGTGACATCACAACCACAAACTGCACCCACGTGACCAGCACTGGCCTATCAGGCACTGATCCGCAAATGACATCACAACAACAAACTGCACCCACATGACCAGCACTGGCCTATCAGGCACTGAGCCACAAGTGACATCACAAACACAAACTGCACACACAGGACGAGCACTGGCCTATCAGGCACTGAGCCACAAGTGACATCACAACCACAAACTCCACCCACATCACCAGCAGTGGCCTATCAGGCACTGAGCCACAAGTGACATCACAATCACAAACTGCACCCACATGAACAGGACTGGCCTATCAGGCACTGAGCCACAAGTGACATCACAAACACAAACTGCACACACATCACCAGCACTGGCCTATCAGGCACTGAGCCACAAGTGACATCACAACCACAAACTGCAGCCACATCACCAGCACTGGCCTATCAGGCACTGAGCCACAAGTGACATCACAAACACAAACTGCAGCCATGTGACCAACACTGGCCTATCAGGCACTGAGCCACAAGTGACATCACAACCACAAACTGCAGCCATGTGATCAGCACTGGCCTATCAGGCACTGATCCGCAAATGACATCACAACAACAAACTGCACCCACGTGACCAGCACTGGCCTATCAGGCACTGAGCCACAAGTGACATCACAAACACAAACTCCACCAACAGCACCAGCACTGGCCTATCAGGCACTGAGCCACAAGTGACATCACAAACACAAACTGCAGCCACATCACCAGCACTGGCCTATCAGGCACTCAGCCACAAGTGAACTCACAAACACAAACTGCACCCACACCACCAGCACTGGCCTATCAGGCACTGAGCCACAAGTGACATCACAAACACAAACTTCACCCACATCACCAGCACTGGCCTATCAGGCACTGAGCCACAAGTGACATCACAAACACAAACTGCAGCCACATGAACAGCACTGCCTATCAGGCACTCAGCCACAAGTGACATCACAAACACAAACTCCACCCACATGACCAGCACTGGCCTATCAGGCACTGAGCCACAACTGACATCACAAACACAAACTGCACCCACTTGACCAGCACTGGCCTATCAGGCACTCAGCCACAAGTGACATCACAAACACAAACTGCACCCACATGACCAGCACTGGCCTATCAGGCACTGAGCCACAAGTGACATCACAAACACAAACTCCACCCACGTGACCAGCACTGGCCTATCAGGCACTGAGCCACAAGTGACATCACAAACACAAACTCCACCCACATCACCAGCACTGGCCTATCAGGCACTGAGCCACAAGTGACCTCACAACCAGAAGCTCCACCCACATCACCAGCACTGGCCTATCAGGCACTCAGCCACAAGTGACATCACAAACACAAACTGTACCCACGTGACCAGCACTGGCCTATCAGGCACTGAGCCACAAGTGACATCACAAACACAAACTCCACCAACAGCACCAGCACTGGCCTATCAGGCACTGAGCCACAAGTGACATCACAAACACAAACTGCACCCACATGAACAGCACTGGCCTATCAGGCACTGAGCCACAAGTGACATCACAAACACAAACTGCAGCCACGTGACCAACACTGGCCTATCAGGCACTGAGCCACAAGTCACCTCACAACCACAAACTGCAGCCATGTGACCAACACTGGCCTATCAGGCACTGAGCCACAAGTGACATCACAACCACAAACTGCACCCACATGACCAGCACTGGCCTATCAGGCACTCAGCCACAAGTGACCTCACAAGGACAAAATTAACCCACGTGACCAGCACTGGCCTATCAGGCACTCAGCCACAAGTGACATCACAACCACAAACTGCAGCCACAGGACCAGTAATGTCCCATCAGGCACGGAGCCACAAGTGACCTCACAGCCACAAACTGCACCCACATCACCAGCACTGGCCTATCAGGCACTGAGCCACAAGTGACATCACAAACACAAAATGCAGCCATGTGACCAACACTGGCCTATCAGGCTCTGAGCCACAAGTGACCTGACAACCACAAACTGCACCCACATGACCAGCACTGGCCTATCAGGCACTCAGCCAAAAGTGACCTCACAGCCACAAAATGAACCCACGTGACCAGCACTGGCCTATCAGGCACTCAGCCACAAGTGACATCACAACCACAAACTGCAGCCACATGACCAGCACTGGCCTATCAGGCACTGAGCCACAAGTGACATCACAAACACAAACTGCAGCCATGTGACCAACACTGGCCTATCAGGCACTGAGCCACAAGTGACATCACAAACACAAACTGCACCCACATCACCAGCACTGGCCCATCAGGCTCTGAGCCACAAGTGACCTGACAACCACAAACTGCACCCACATGAACAGCACTGGCCTATCAGGCACTGAGCCACAAGTGACATCACAAACACAAACTCCACCCACATGACCAGCATTGGCCTATCAGGCACTGAGCCACAAGTGACATCACAAACACAAACTGCACCCACATGACCAGCAATGTCCTATCAGGCACTGAGCCACAAGTGACATCACAAACACAAACTCCACCCACATGACCAGCACTGGCCTATCAGGCACTGAGCCACAAGTGACATCACAAACACATACTGCAGCCATGTGACCAACACTGGCCTATCAGGCACTGAGCCACAAGTCACCTCACAACCACAAACTGCAGCCATGTGACCAACACTGGCCTATCAGGCACTGAGCCACAAGTGACATCACAACCACAAACTGCACCCACATGACCAGCACTGGCCTATCAGGCACTCAGCCACAAGTGACCTCACAAGGACAAAATTAACCCACGTGACCAGCACTGGCCTATCAGGCACTGAGCCACAAGTGACATCACAACCACAAACTGCAGCCACAGGACCAGCAATGTCCCATCAGGCACTGAGCCACAAGTGACCTCACAGCCACAAACTGCACCCACATCACCAGCACTGGCCTATCAGGCACTGAGCCACAAGTGACATCACAAACACAAACTGCACACACAGGACCAGCACTGGCCTATCAGGCACTGAGCCACAAGTGACATCACAGTCACAAACTCCACCCACATCAGCAGTACTGGCCCATCAGGCACTGAGCCACAAGTGACATCACAAACACAAACTGCAGCCAAATCACCAGCACTGGCCTATCAGGCACTGAGCCACAAGTGACATCACAAACACAAACTGCAGCCACATCACCAGCACTGGCCTATCAGGCACTCAGCCACAAGTGACATCACAAACACAAACTCCACCCACACCACCAGCACTGGCCTATCAGGCACTGATTCGCAAATGGCATCACAACCACAAACTGCACCAACTTGACCAGCACTGGCCTATCAGGCACTGAGCCACAAGTGACATCACAAACACAAACTCCACCCACACCACCAGCACTGGCCTATCAGGCACTGAGCCACAAGTGACATCACAACCACAAACTCTATCCACATGACCAGCACCGGCCTATCAGGCACTGAGCCACAAGTGACATCACAAACACAAACTCCACCCACAGGAGCAGCACTGGCTTATCAGGCACTGAGCCACAAGTGACATCACAACCACAAATTGCACCCACATGAACAGCACTGGCCTATCAGGCACTGATACAACAATGACATCACAACAACAAACTGCACCCACGTGACCAGCACTGGCCTATCAGGCACTGAGCCACAAGTGACATCACAACCAAAAACTGCACCCACATCACCAGCACTGGCCTATCAGGCACTGAGCCACAAGTGACATCACAAACACAAACTGCACCCACATGACCAGCACTGGCCTATCAGGCACTGAGCCACAAGTGACATCACAAACACAAACTCCACCCACATCACCAGCACTGGCCTATCAGGCACTGAGCCACAAGTGACCTCACAACCACAGACTGCAGCCACATGACCAGCACTGGCCTATCAGGCACTCAGCCACAAGTGACATCACAAACACAAACTCCACCCACATCACCAGCACTGGCCTATCAGGCACTGAACCACAAGTGACATCAAAACCACAAACTGCACACACAGGACCAGCACTGGCCTATCAGGCACTGAGCCACAAGTGTCCTGACAACCACAAACTGCACCCACGTGACCAGCACTGGCCTATCAGGCACTGAGCCACAAGTGACATCACAAACACAAACTCCACCCACATCACCAGCACTGGCCTATCAGGCACTGAGCCACAAGTGACCTAACAACCACAAAATGAACCCACGTGACCAGCACTGGCCTATCAGGCACTCAGCCACAAGTGACATCACAAACACAAACTGCACCCACATCACCAGCACTGGCCTATCAGGCACTGAGCCACAAGTGACATCACAACCACAAACTGCAGCCACAGGACCAGCAATGTCCTATCAGGCACTGAACCACAAGTGACATCACAACCAAAAACTGCACCCACATCACCAGCACTTGCCTATCAGGCACTGATCCGCAAATGACATCACAACAACAAACTGCACCCACGTGACCAGCACTGGCCTATCAGGCACTGAGCCACAAGTGACATCACAATCACAAACTGCACCCACGTAACCAGCACTGGCCTATCAGGCACTGAGCCACAAGTGACATCACAAACACAAACTGCAGCCACATGACCAGCACTGGCCTGTCAGGCACTGAGCCACAAGTGACATCACAAACACAAACTCCACCCACATCACCAGCACTGGCCTATCAGGCACTGAGCGACAAGTGACATCACAAACACAAACTGCAGCCATGTGATCAACACTGGCCTATCAGGCTCTGAGCCACAAGTGACCTGAAAACCACAAACTGCACCCACATGACCAGCACTGGCCTATCAGGCACTGAGCCACAAGTGACATCACAAACACAAACTCCACCCACATCACCAGCACTGGCCTATCAGGCACTGAGCCACAAGTGACATCATAAACACAAACTCCACCCACATGACCAGCACTGGCCTATCAGGCACTGAGCCACAAGTGACATCACAACCACAAACTGCACACACAGGACCAGCACTGGCCTATCAGGCACTGAGCCACAAGTGACATCACAACCACAAACTGCAGCCATGTGACCAGCACTGGCCTATCAGGCACTGAGCCACAAGTGACATCACAAACACAAACTCCACCCACATGACCAGCACTGGCCTATCAGGCACTCAGCCACAAGTGACATCACAAATATAAACTGCAGCCACATGACCAGCACTGGCCTATCAGGCACTCAGCCACAAGTGACATCACAAACACAAACTGCACACACAGGACCAGCACTGGCCTATCAGGCACTCAGCCACAAGTGACATCACAACCACAAACTGCACACACAGGACCAGCACTGGCCTATCAGGCACTGAGCCACAAGTGACATCACAAACACAAACTGCAGCCATGTGACCAACACTGGCCTATCAGGCACTGAGCCACAAGTGACATCACAAACACAAACTCCACCCACACCACCAGCACTGGCCTATCAGGCACTGAGCCACAAGTGACATCACAAACACAAACTCCACCCACATCACCAGCACTGGCCTATCAGGCACTGAGCCACAACTGACATCACAAACACAAACTCCACCCACATCAGCAGCACTGGCCTATCAGGCACTGAGCCACAAGTGACCTCACAACCACAGACTGCAGCCACATGACCAGCACTGGCCTATCAGGCACTCAGCCACAAGTGACCTCACAACCACAAACTGCACCCACATGAACAGCACTGGCCTATCAGGCACTGAGCCACAAGTGACATCACAAACACAAACTCCACCCACGTGACCAGCACTGCCCTATCAGGCACTGATTCGCAAATGGCATCACAACCACAAACTGCACCAACTTGACCAACACTGGCCTATCAGGCACTGAGCCACAAGTGACATCACAACCACAAACTCCACCCACATCACCAGCACTGGCCTATCAGGCACTCAGCCACAAGTGACATCACAGACACAAACTGCAGCCACAGGACCAGCAATGTCCTATCAGGCACTGAACCACAAGTGACATCACAACCAAAAACTACACCCACATCACCAGCACTGGCCTATCAGGCACTGAGCCACAAGTGACATCACAAACACAAACTCCACCCACATCACCAGCACTGGCCTATCAGGCACTGAGCCACAAGTGACATCACAACCACAAACTCCACCCACATCACCAGCACTGACCTATCAGGCACTGAGCAACAAGTGACATCACAACCACAAACTGCACCCACGTGACCAGCACTGGCCTATCAGGCACTGATCCGCAAATGACATCACAACAACAAACTGCACCCACATGACCAGCACTGGCCTATCAGGCACTGAGCCACAAGTGACATCACAAACACAAACTGCACACACAGGACGAGCACTGGCCTATCAGGCACTGAGCCACAAGTGACATCACAACCACAAACTCCACCCACATCACCAGCAGTGGCCTATCAGGCACTGAGCCACAAGTGACATCACAATCACAAACTGCACCCACATGAACAGGACTGGCCTATCAGGCACTGAGCCACAAGTGACATCACAAACACAAACTGCACACACATCACCAGCACTGGCCTATCAGGCACTGAGCCACAAGTGACATCACAACCACAAACTGCAGCCACATCACCAGCACTGGCCTATCAGGCACTGAGCCACAAGTGACATCACAAACACAAACTGCAGCCATGTGACCAACACTGGCCTATCAGGCACTGAGCCACAAGTGACATCACAACCACAAACTGCAGCCATGTGATCAGCACTGGCCTATCAGGCACTGATCCGCAAATGACATCACAACAACAAACTGCACCCACGTGACCAGCACTGGCCTATCAGGCACTGAGCCACAAGTGACATCACAAACACAAACTCCACCAACAGCACCAGCACTGGCCTATCAGGCACTGAGCCACAAGTGACATCACAAACACAAACTGCAGCCACATCACCAGCACTGGCCTATCAGGCACTCAGCCACAAGTGAACTCACAAACACAAACTGCACCCACACCACCAGCACTGGCCTATCAGGCACTGAGCCACAAGTGACATCACAAACACAAACTTCACCCACATCACCAGCACTGGCCTATCAGGCACTGAGCCACAAGTGACATCACAAACACAAACTGCAGCCACATGAACAGCACTGCCTATCAGGCACTCAGCCACAAGTGACATCACAAACACAAACTCCACCCACATGACCAGCACTGGCCTATCAGGCACTGAGCCACAACTGACATCACAAACACAAACTGCACCCACGTGACCAGCACTGGCCTATCAGGCACTGAGCCACAAGTGACATCACAAACACAAACTGCACCCACATGACCAGCACTGGCCTATCAGGCACTGAGCCACAAGTGACATCACAAACACAAACTCCACCCACGTGACCAGCACTGGCCTATCAGGCACTGAGCCACAAGTGACATCACAAACACAAACTCCACCCACATCACCAGCACTGGCCTATCAGGCACTGAGCCACAAGTGACCTCACAACCAGAAGCTCCACCCACATCACCAGCACTGGCCTATCAGGCACTCAGCCACAAGTGACATCACAAACACAAACTGTACCCACGTGACCAGCACTGGCCTATCAGGCACTGAGCCACAAGTGACATCACAAACACAAACTCCACCAACAGCACCAGCACTGGCCTATCAGGCACTGAGCCACAAGTGACATCACAAACACAAACTGCACCCACATGAACAGCACTGGCCTATCAGGCACTGAGCCACAAGTGACATCACAAACACAAACTGCAGCCACGTGACCAACACTGGCCTATCAGGCACTGAGCCACAAGTCACCTCACAACCACAAACTGCAGCCATGTGACCAACACTGGCCTATCAGGCACTGAGCCACAAGTGACATCACAACCACAAACTGCACCCACATGACCAGCACTGGCCTATCAGGCACTCAGCCACAAGTGACCTCACAAGGACAAAATTAACCCACGTGACCAGCACTGGCCTATCAGGCACTCAGCCACAAGTGACATCACAACCACAAACTGCAGCCACAGGACCAGTAATGTCCCATCAGGCACGGAGCCACAAGTGACCTCACAGCCACAAACTGCACCCACATCACCAGCACTGGCCTATCAGGCACTGAGCCACAAGTGACATCACAAACACAAAATGCAGCCATGTGACCAACACTGGCCTATCAGGCTCTGAGCCACAAGTGACCTGACAACCACAAACTGCACCCACATGACCAGCACTGGCCTATCAGGCACTCAGCCAAAAGTGACCTCACAGCCACAAAATGAACCCACGTGACCAGCACTGGCCTATCAGGCACTCAGCCACAAGTGACATCACAACCACAAACTGCAGCCACATGACCAGCACTGGCCTATCAGGCACTGAGCCACAAGTGACATCACAAACACAAACTGCAGCCATGTGACCAACACTGGCCTATCAGGCACTGAGCCACAAGTGACATCACAAACACAAACTGCACCCACATCACCAGCACTGGCCCATCAGGCTCTGAGCCACAAGTGACCTGACAACCACAAACTGCACCCACATGAACAGCACTGGCCTATCAGGCACTGAGCCACAAGTGACATCACAAACACAAACTCCACCCACATGACCAGCATTGGCCTATCAGGCACTGAGCCACAAGTGACATCACAAACACAAACTGCACCCACATGACCAGCAATGTCCTATCAGGCACTGAGCCACAAGTGACATCACAAACACAAACTCCACCCACATGACCAGCACTGGCCTATCAGGCACTGAGCCACAAGTGACATCACAAACACATACTGCAGCCATGTGACCAACACTGGCCTATCAGGCACTGAGCCACAAGTCACCTCACAACCACAAACTGCAGCCATGTGACCAACACTGGCCTATCAGGCACTGAGCCACAAGTGACATCACAACCACAAACTGCACCCACATGACCAGCACTGGCCTATCAGGCACTCAGCCACAAGTGACCTCACAAGGACAAAATTAACCCACGTGACCAGCACTGGCCTATCAGGCACTGAGCCACAAGTGACATCACAACCACAAACTGCAGCCACAGGACCAGCAATGTCCCATCAGGCACTGAGCCACAAGTGACCTCACAGCCACAAACTGCACCCACATCACCAGCACTGGCCTATCAGGCACTGAGCCACAAGTGACATCACAAACACAAACTGCACACACAGGACCAGCACTGGCCTATCAGGCACTGAGCCACAAGTGACATCACAGTCACAAACTCCACCCACATCAGCAGTACTGGCCCATCAGGCACTGAGCCACAAGTGACATCACAAACACAAACTGCAGCCAAATCACCAGCACTGGCCTATCAGGCACTGAGCCACAAGTGACATCACAAACACAAACTGCAGCCACATCACCAGCACTGGCCTATCAGGCACTCAGCCACAAGTGACATCACAAACACAAACTCCACCCACACCACCAGCACTGGCCTATCAGGCACTGATTCGCAAATGGCATCACAACCACAAACTGCACCAACTTGACCAGCACTGGCCTATCAGGCACTGAGCCACAAGTGACATCACAAACACAAACTCCACCCACACCACCAGCACTGGCCTATCAGGCACTGAGCCACAAGTGACATCACAACCACAAACTCTATCCACATGACCAGCACCGGCCTATCAGGCACTGAGCCACAAGTGACATCACAAACACAAACTCCACCCACAGGAGCAGCACTGGCTTATCAGGCACTGAGCCACAAGTGACATCACAACCACAAATTGCACCCACATGAACAGCACTGGCCTATCAGGCACTGATACAACAATGACATCACAACAACAAACTGCACCCACGTGACCAGCACTGGCCTATCAGGCACTGAGCCACAAGTGACATCACAACCAAAAACTGCACCCACATCACCAGCACTGGCCTATCAGGCACTGAGCCACAAGTGACATCACAAACACAAACTGCACCCACATGACCAGCACTGGCCTATCAGGCACTGAGCCACAAGTGACATCACAAACACAAACTCCACCCACATCACCAGCACTGGCCTATCAGGCACTGAGCCACAAGTGACCTCACAACCACAGACTGCAGCCACATGACCAGCACTGGCCTATCAGGCACTCAGCCACAAGTGACATCACAAACACAAACTCCACCCACATCACCAGCACTGGCCTATCAGGCACTGAACCACAAGTGACATCAAAACCACAAACTGCACACACAGGACCAGCACTGGCCTATCAGGCACTGAGCCACAAGTGTCCTGACAACCACAAACTGCACCCACGTGACCAGCACTGGCCTATCAGGCACTGAGCCACAAGTGACATCACAAACACAAACTCCACCCACATCACCAGCACTGGCCTATCAGGCACTGAGCCACAAGTGACCTAACAACCACAAAATGAACCCACGTGACCAGCACTGGCCTATCAGGCACTCAGCCACAAGTGACATCACAAACACAAACTGCACCCACATCACCAGCACTGGCCTATCAGGCACTGAGCCACAAGTGACATCACAACCACAAACTGCAGCCACAGGACCAGCAATGTCCTATCAGGCACTGAACCACAAGTGACATCACAACCAAAAACTGCACCCACATCACCAGCACTTGCCTATCAGGCACTGATCCGCAAATGACATCACAACAACAAACTGCACCCACGTGACCAGCACTGGCCTATCAGGCACTGAGCCACAAGTGACATCACAATCACAAACTGCACCCACGTAACCAGCACTGGCCTATCAGGCACTGAGCCACAAGTGACATCACAAACACAAACTGCAGCCACATGACCAGCACTGGCCTGTCAGGCACTGAGCCACAAGTGACATCACAAACACAAACTCCACCCACATCACCAGCACTGGCCTATCAGGCACTGAGCGACAAGTGACATCACAAACACAAACTGCAGCCATGTGATCAACACTGGCCTATCAGGCTCTGAGCCACAAGTGACCTGAAAACCACAAACTGCACCCACATGACCAGCACTGGCCTATCAGGCACTGAGCCACAAGTGACATCACAAACACAAACTCCACCCACATCACCAGCACTGGCCTATCAGGCACTGAGCCACAAGTGACATCATAAACACAAACTCCACCCACATGACCAGCACTGGCCTATCAGGCACTGAGCCACAAGTGACATCACAACCACAAACTGCACACACAGGACCAGCACTGGCCTATCAGGCACTGAGCCACAAGTGACATCACAACCACAAACTGCAGCCATGTGACCAGCACTGGCCTATCAGGCACTGAGCCACAAGTGACATCACAAACACAAACTCCACCCACATGACCAGCACTGGCCTATCAGGCACTCAGCCACAAGTGACATCACAAATATAAACTGCAGCCACATGACCAGCACTGGCCTATCAGGCACTCAGCCACAAGTGACATCACAAACACAAACTGCACACACAGGACCAGCACTGGCCTATCAGGCACTCAGCCACAAGTGACATCACAACCACAAACTGCACACACAGGACCAGCACTGGCCTATCAGGCACTGAGCCACAAGTGACATCACAAACACAAACTGCAGCCATGTGACCAACACTGGCCTATCAGGCACTGAGCCACAAGTGACATCACAAACACAAACTCCACCCACACCACCAGCACTGGCCTATCAGGCACTGAGCCACAAGTGACATCACAAACACAAACTCCACCCACATCACCAGCACTGGCCTATCAGGCACTGAGCCACAACTGACATCACAAACACAAACTCCACCCACATCAGCAGCACTGGCCTATCAGGCACTGAGCCACAAGTGACCTCACAACCACAGACTGCAGCCACATGACCAGCACTGGCCTATCAGGCACTCAGCCACAAGTGACCTCACAACCACAAACTGCACCCACATGAACAGCACTGGCCTATCAGGCACTGAGCCACAAGTGACATCACAAACACAAACTCCACCCACGTGACCAGCACTGCCCTATCAGGCACTGATTCGCAAATGGCATCACAACCACAAACTGCACCAACTTGACCAACACTGGCCTATCAGGCACTGAGCCACAAGTGACATCACAAACACAAACTCCACCCACATCACCAGCACTGGCCTATCAGGCACTCAGCCACAAGTGACATCACAGACACAAACTGCAGCCACAGGACCAGCAATGTCCTATCAGGCACTGAACCACAAGTGACATCACAACCAAAAACTACACCCACATCACCAGCACTGGCCTATCAGGCACTGAGCCACAAGTGACATCACAAACACAAACTCCACCCACATCACCAGCACTGGCCTATCAGGCACTGAGCCACAAGTGACATCACAACCACAAACTCCACCCACATCACCAGCACTGACCTATCAGGCACTGAGCAACAAGTGACATCACAACCACAAACTGCACCCACGTGACCAGCACTGGCCTATCAGGCACTGATCCGCAAATGACATCACAACAACAAACTGCACCCACATGACCAGCACTGGCCTATCAGGCACTGAGCCACAAGTGACATCACAAACACAAACTGCACACACAGGACGAGCACTGGCCTATCAGGCACTGAGCCACAAGTGACATCACAACCACAAACTCCACCCACATCACCAGCAGTGGCCTATCAGGCACTGAGCCACAAGTGACATCACAATCACAAACTGCACCCACATGAACAGGACTGGCCTATCAGGCACTGAGCCACAAGTGACATCACAAACACAAACTGCACACACATCACCAGCACTGGCCTATCAGGCACTGAGCCACAAGTGACATCACAACCACAAACTGCAGCCACATCACCAGCACTGGCCTATCAGGCACTGAGCCACAAGTGACATCACAAACACAAACTGCAGCCATGTGACCAACACTGGCCTATCAGGCACTGAGCCACAAGTGACATCACAACCACAAACTGCAGCCATGTGATCAGCACTGGCCTATCAGGCACTGATCCGCAAATGACATCACAACAACAAACTGCACCCACGTGACCAGCACTGGCCTATCAGGCACTGAGCCACAAGTGACATCACAAACACAAACTCCACCAACAGCACCAGCACTGGCCTATCAGGCACTGAGCCACAAGTGACATCACAAACACAAACTGCAGCCACATCACCAGCACTGGCCTATCAGGCACTCAGCCACAAGTGAACTCACAAACACAAACTGCACCCACACCACCAGCACTGGCCTATCAGGCACTGAGCCACAAGTGACATCACAAACACAAACTTCACCCACATCACCAGCACTGGCCTATCAGGCACTGAGCCACAAGTGACATCACAAACACAAACTGCAGCCACATGAACAGCACTGCCTATCAGGCACTCAGCCACAAGTGACATCACAAACACAAACTCCACCCACATGACCAGCACTGGCCTATCAGGCACTGAGCCACAACTGACATCACAAACACAAACTGCACCCACGTGACCAGCACTGGCCTATCAGGCACTGAGCCACAAGTGACATCACAAACACAAACTGCACCCACATGACCAGCACTGGCCTATCAGGCACTGAGCCACAAGTGACATCACAAACACAAACTCCACCCACGTGACCAGCACTGGCCTATCAGGCACTGAGCCACAAGTGACATCACAAACACAAACTCCACCCACATCACCAGCACTGGCCTATCAGGCACTGAGCCACAAGTGACCTCACAACCAGAAGCTCCACCCACATCACCAGCACTGGCCTATCAGGCACTCAGCCACAAGTGACATCACAAACACAAACTGTACCCACGTGACCAGCACTGGCCTATCAGGCACTGAGCCACAAGTGACATCACAAACACAAACTCCACCAACAGCACCAGCACTGGCCTATCAGGCACTGAGCCACAAGTGACATCACAAACACAAACTGCACCCACATGAACAGCACTGGCCTATCAGGCACTGAGCCACAAGTGACATCACAAACACAAACTGCAGCCACGTGACCAACACTGGCCTATCAGGCACTGAGCCACAAGTCACCTCACAACCACAAACTGCAGCCATGTGACCAACACTGGCCTATCAGGCACTGAGCCACAAGTGACATCACAACCACAAACTGCACCCACATGACCAGCACTGGCCTATCAGGCACTCAGCCACAAGTGACCTCACAAGGACAAAATTAACCCACGTGACCAGCACTGGCCTATCAGGCACTCAGCCACAAGTGACATCACAACCACAAACTGCAGCCACAGGACCAGTAATGTCCCATCAGGCACGGAGCCACAAGTGACATCACAGCCACAAACTGCACCCACATCACCAGCACTGGCCTATCAGGCACTGAGCCACAAGTGACATCACAAACACAAAATGCAGCCATGTGACCAACACTGGCCTATCAGGCTCTGAGCCACAAGTGACCTGACAACCACAAACTGCACCCACATGACCAGCACTGGCCTATCAGGCACTCAGCCAAAAGTGACCTCACAGCCACAAAATGAACCCACGTGACCAGCACTGGCCTATCAGGCACTCAGCCACAAGTGACATCACAACCACAAACTGCAGCCACATGACCAGCACTGGCCTATCAGGCACTGAGCCACAAGTGACATCACAAACACAAACTGCAGCCATGTGACCAACACTGGCCTATCAGGCACTGAGCCACAAGTGACATCACAAACACAAACTGCACCCACATCACCAGCACTGGCCCATCAGGCTCTGAGCCACAAGTGACCTGACAACCACAAACTGCACCCACATGAACAGCACTGGCCTATCAGGCACTGAGCCACAAGTGACATCACAAACACAAACTCCACCCACGTGACCAGCACTGGCCTATCAGGCACTGAGCCACAAGTGACATCACAAACACAAACTCCACCCACATCACCAGCACTGGCCTATCAGGCACTGAGCCACAAGTGACCTCACAACCAGAAGCTCCACCCACATCACCAGCACTGGCCTATCAGGCACTCAGCCACAAGTGACATCACAAACACAAACTGTACCCACGTGACCAGCACTGGCCTATCAGGCACTGAGCCACAAGTGACATCACAAACACAAACTCCACCAACAGCACCAGCACTGGCCTATCAGGCACTGAGCCACAAGTGACATCACAAACACAAACTGCACCCACATGAACAGCACTGGCCTATCAGGCACTGAGCCACAAGTGACATCACAAACACAAACTGCAGCCACGTGACCAACACTGGCCTATCAGGCACTGAGCCACAAGTCACCTCACAACCACAAACTGCAGCCATGTGACCAACACTGGCCTATCAGGCACTGAGCCACAAGTGACATCACAACCACAAACTGCACCCACATGACCAGCACTGGCCTATCAGGCACTCAGCCACAAGTGACCTCACAAGGACAAAATTAACCCACGTGACCAGCACTGGCCTATCAGGCACTCAGCCACAAGTGACATCACAACCACAAACTGCAGCCACAGGACCAGTAATGTCCCATCAGGCACGGAGCCACAAGTGACCTCACAGCCACAAACTGCACCCACATCACCAGCACTGGCCTATCAGGCACTGAGCCACAAGTGACATCACAAACACAAAATGCAGCCATGTGACCAACACTGGCCTATCAGGCTCTGAGCCACAAGTGACCTGACAACCACAAACTGCACCCACATGACCAGCACTGGCCTATCAGGCACTCAGCCAAAAGTGACCTCACAGCCACAAAATGAACCCACGTGACCAGCACTGGCCTATCAGGCACTCAGCCACAAGTGACATCACAACCACAAACTGCAGCCACATGACCAGCACTGGCCTATCAGGCACTGAGCCACAAGTGACATCACAAACACAAACTGCAGCCATGTGACCAACACTGGCCTATCAGGCACTGAGCCACAAGTGACATCACAAACACAAACTGCACCCACATCACCAGCACTGGCCCATCAGGCTCTGAGCCACAAGTGACCTGACAACCACAAACTGCACCCACATGAACAGCACTGGCCTATCAGGCACTGAGCCACAAGTGACATCACAAACACAAACTCCACCCACATGACCAGCATTGGCCTATCAGGCACTGAGCCACAAGTGACATCACAAACACAAACTGCACCCACATGACCAGCAATGTCCTATCAGGCACTGAGCCACAAGTGACATCACAAACACAAACTCCACCCACATGACCAGCACTGGCCTATCAGGCACTGAGCCACAAGTGACATCACAAACACATACTGCAGCCATGTGACCAACACTGGCCTATCAGGCACTGAGCCACAAGTCACCTCACAACCACAAACTGCAGCCATGTGACCAACACTGGCCTATCAGGCACTGAGCCACAAGTGACATCACAACCACAAACTGCACCCACATGACCAGCACTGGCCTATCAGGCACTCAGCCACAAGTGACCTCACAAGGACAAAATTAACCCACGTGACCAGCACTGGCCTATCAGGCACTGAGCCACAAGTGACATCACAACCACAAACTGCAGCCACAGGACCAGCAATGTCCCATCAGGCACTGAGCCACAAGTGACCTCACAGCCACAAACTGCACCCACATCACCAGCACTGGCCTATCAGGCACTGAGCCACAAGTGACATCACAAACACAAACTGCACACACAGGACCAGCACTGGCCTATCAGGCACTGAGCCACAAGTGACATCACAGTCACAAACTCCACCCACATCAGCAGTACTGGCCCATCAGGCACTGAGCCACAAGTGACATCACAAACACAAACTGCAGCCAAATCACCAGCACTGGCCTATCAGGCACTGAGCCACAAGTGACATCACAAACACAAACTGCAGCCACATCACCAGCACTGGCCTATCAGGCACTCAGCCACAAGTGACATCACAAACACAAACTCCACCCACACCACCAGCACTGGCCTATCAGGCACTGATTCGCAAATGGCATCACAACCACAAACTGCACCAACTTGACCAGCACTGGCCTATCAGGCACTGAGCCACAAGTGACATCACAAACACAAACTCCACCCACACCACCAGCACTGGCCTATCAGGCACTGAGCCACAAGTGACATCACAACCACAAACTCTATCCACATGACCAGCACCGGCCTATCAGGCACTGAGCCACAAGTGACATCACAAACACAAACTCCACCCACAGGAGCAGCACTGGCTTATCAGGCACTGAGCCACAAGTGACATCACAACCACAAATTGCACCCACATGAACAGCACTGGCCTATCAGGCACTGATACAACAATGACATCACAACAACAAACTGCACCCACGTGACCAGCACTGGCCTATCAGGCACTGAGCCACAAGTGACATCACAACCAAAAACTGCACCCACATCACCAGCACTGGCCTATCAGGCACTGAGCCACAAGTGACATCACAAACACAAACTGCACCCACATGACCAGCACTGGCCTATCAGGCACTGAGCCACAAGTGACATCACAAACACAAACTCCACCCACATCACCAGCACTGGCCTATCAGGCACTGAGCCACAAGTGACCTCACAACCACAGACTGCAGCCACATGACCAGCACTGGCCTATCAGGCACTCAGCCACAAGTGACATCACAAACACAAACTCCACCCACATCACCAGCACTGGCCTATCAGGCACTGAACCACAAGTGACATCAAAACCACAAACTGCACACACAGGACCAGCACTGGCCTATCAGGCACTGAGCCACAAGTGTCCTGACAACCACAAACTGCACCCACGTGACCAGCACTGGCCTATCAGGCACTGAGCCACAAGTGACATCACAAACACAAACTCCACCCACATCACCAGCACTGGCCTATCAGGCACTGAGCCACAAGTGACCTAACAACCACAAAATGAACCCACGTGACCAGCACTGGCCTATCAGGCACTCAGCCACAAGTGACATCACAAACACAAACTGCACCCACATCACCAGCACTGGCCTATCAGGCACTGAGCCACAAGTGACATCACAACCACAAACTGCAGCCACAGGACCAGCAATGTCCTATCAGGCACTGAACCACAAGTGACATCACAACCAAAAACTGCACCCACATCACCAGCACTTGCCTATCAGGCACTGATCCGCAAATGACATCACAACAACAAACTGCACCCACGTGACCAGCACTGGCCTATCAGGCACTGAGCCACAAGTGACATCACAATCACAAACTGCACCCACGTAACCAGCACTGGCCTATCAGGCACTGAGCCACAAGTGACATCACAAACACAAACTGCAGCCACATGACCAGCACTGGCCTGTCAGGCACTGAGCCACAAGTGACATCACAAACACAAACTCCACCCACATCACCAGCACTGGCCTATCAGGCACTGAGCGACAAGTGACATCACAAACACAAACTGCAGCCATGTGATCAACACTGGCCTATCAGGCTCTGAGCCACAAGTGACCTGAAAACCACAAACTGCACCCACATGACCAGCACTGGCCTATCAGGCACTGAGCCACAAGTGACATCACAAACACAAACTCCACCCACATCACCAGCACTGGCCTATCAGGCACTGAGCCACAAGTGACATCATAAACACAAACTCCACCCACATGACCAGCACTGGCCTATCAGGCACTGAGCCACAAGTGACATCACAACCACAAACTGCACACACAGGACCAGCACTGGCCTATCAGGCACTGAGCCACAAGTGACATCACAACCACAAACTGCAGCCATGTGACCAGCACTGGCCTATCAGGCACTGAGCCACAAGTGACATCACAAACACAAACTCCACCCACATGACCAGCACTGGCCTATCAGGCACTCAGCCACAAGTGACATCACAAATATAAACTGCAGCCACATGACCAGCACTGGCCTATCAGGCACTCAGCCACAAGTGACATCACAAACACAAACTGCACACACAGGACCAGCACTGGCCTATCAGGCACTCAGCCACAAGTGACATCACAACCACAAACTGCACACACAGGACCAGCACTGGCCTATCAGGCACTGAGCCACAAGTGACATCACAAACACAAACTGCAGCCATGTGACCAACACTGGCCTATCAGGCACTGAGCCACAAGTGACATCACAAACACAAACTCCACCCACACCACCAGCACTGGCCTATCAGGCACTGAGCCACAAGTGACATCACAAACACAAACTCCACCCACATCACCAGCACTGGCCTATCAGGCACTGAGCCACAACTGACATCACAAACACAAACTCCACCCACATCAGCAGCACTGGCCTATCAGGCACTGAGCCACAAGTGACCTCACAACCACAGACTGCAGCCACATGACCAGCACTGGCCTATCAGGCACTCAGCCACAAGTGACCTCACAACCACAAACTGCACCCACATGAACAGCACTGGCCTATCAGGCACTGAGCCACAAGTGACATCACAAACACAAACTCCACCCACGTGACCAGCACTGCCCTATCAGGCACTGATTCGCAAATGGCATCACAACCACAAACTGCACCAACTTGACCAACACTGGCCTATCAGGCACTGAGCCACAAGTGACATCACAAACACAAACTCCACCCACATCACCAGCACTGGCCTATCAGGCACTCAGCCACAAGTGACATCACAGACACAAACTGCAGCCACAGGACCAGCAATGTCCTATCAGGCACTGAACCACAAGTGACATCACAACCAAAAACTACACCCACATCACCAGCACTGGCCTATCAGGCACTGAGCCACAAGTGACATCACAAACACAAACTCCACCCACATCACCAGCACTGGCCTATCAGGCACTGAGCCACAAGTGACATCACAACCACAAACTCCACCCACATCACCAGCACTGACCTATCAGGCACTGAGCAACAAGTGACATCACAACCACAAACTGCACCCACGTGACCAGCACTGGCCTATCAGGCACTGATCCGCAAATGACATCACAACAACAAACTGCACCCACATGACCAGCACTGGCCTATCAGGCACTGAGCCACAAGTGACATCACAAACACAAACTGCACACACAGGACGAGCACTGGCCTATCAGGCACTGAGCCACAAGTGACATCACAACCACAAACTCCACCCACATCACCAGCAGTGGCCTATCAGGCACTGAGCCACAAGTGACATCACAATCACAAACTGCACCCACATGAACAGGACTGGCCTATCAGGCACTGAGCCACAAGTGACATCACAAACACAAACTGCACACACATCACCAGCACTGGCCTATCAGGCACTGAGCCACAAGTGACATCACAACCACAAACTGCAGCCACATCACCAGCACTGGCCTATCAGGCACTGAGCCACAAGTGACATCACAAACACAAACTGCAGCCATGTGACCAACACTGGCCTATCAGGCACTGAGCCACAAGTGACATCACAACCACAAACTGCAGCCATGTGATCAGCACTGGCCTATCAGGCACTGATCCGCAAATGACATCACAACAACAAACTGCACCCACGTGACCAGCACTGGCCTATCAGGCACTGAGCCACAAGTGACATCACAAACACAAACTCCACCAACAGCACCAGCACTGGCCTATCAGGCACTGAGCCACAAGTGACATCACAAACACAAACTGCAGCCACATCACCAGCACTGGCCTATCAGGCACTCAGCCACAAGTGAACTCACAAACACAAACTGCACCCACACCACCAGCACTGGCCTATCAGGCACTGAGCCACAAGTGACATCACAAACACAAACTTCACCCACATCACCAGCACTGGCCTATCAGGCACTGAGCCACAAGTGACATCACAAACACAAACTGCAGCCACATGAACAGCACTGCCTATCAGGCACTCAGCCACAAGTGACATCACAAACACAAACTCCACCCACATGACCAGCACTGGCCTATCAGGCACTGAGCCACAACTGACATCACAAACACAAACTGCACCCACGTGACCAGCACTGGCCTATCAGGCACTGAGCCACAAGTGACATCACAAACACAAACTGCACCCACATGACCAGCACTGGCCTATCAGGCACTGAGCCACAAGTGACATCACAAACACAAACTCCACCCACGTGACCAGCACTGGCCTATCAGGCACTGAGCCACAAGTGACATCACAAACACAAACTCCACCCACATCACCAGCACTGGCCTATCAGGCACTGAGCCACAAGTGACCTCACAACCAGAAGCTCCACCCACATCACCAGCACTGGCCTATCAGGCACTCAGCCACAAGTGACATCACAAACACAAACTGTACCCACGTGACCAGCACTGGCCTATCAGGCACTGAGCCACAAGTGACATCACAAACACAAACTCCACCAACAGCACCAGCACTGGCCTATCAGGCACTGAGCCACAAGTGACATCACAAACACAAACTGCACCCACATGAACAGCACTGGCCTATCAGGCACTGAGCCACAAGTGACATCACAAACACAAACTGCAGCCACGTGACCAACACTGGCCTATCAGGCACTGAGCCACAAGTCACCTCACAACCACAAACTGCAGCCATGTGACCAACACTGGCCTATCAGGCACTGAGCCACAAGTGACATCACAACCACAAACTGCACCCACATGACCAGCACTGGCCTATCAGGCACTCAGCCACAAGTGACCTCACAAGGACAAAATTAACCCACGTGACCAGCACTGGCCTATCAGGCACTCAGCCACAAGTGACATCACAACCACAAACTGCAGCCACAGGACCAGTAATGTCCCATCAGGCACGGAGCCACAAGTGACATCACAGCCACAAACTGCACCCACATCACCAGCACTGGCCTATCAGGCACTGAGCCACAAGTGACATCACAAACACAAAATGCAGCCATGTGACCAACACTGGCCTATCAGGCTCTGAGCCACAAGTGACCTGACAACCACAAACTGCACCCACATGACCAGCACTGGCCTATCAGGCACTCAGCCAAAAGTGACCTCACAGCCACAAAATGAACCCACGTGACCAGCACTGGCCTATCAGGCACTCAGCCACAAGTGACATCACAACCACAAACTGCAGCCACATGACCAGCACTGGCCTATCAGGCACTGAGCCACAAGTGACATCACAAACACAAACTGCAGCCATGTGACCAACACTGGCCTATCAGGCACTGAGCCACAAGTGACATCACAAACACAAACTGCACCCACATCACCAGCACTGGCCCATCAGGCTCTGAGCCACAAGTGACCTGACAACCACAAACTGCACCCACATGAACAGCACTGGCCTATCAGGCACTGAGCCACAAGTGACATCACAAACACAAACTCCACCCACATGACCAGCATTGGCCTATCAGGCACTGAGCCACAAGTGACATCACAAACACAAACTGCACCCACATGACCAGCAATGTCCTATCAGGCACTGAGCCACAAGTGACATCACAAACACAAACTCCACCCACATGACCAGCACTGGCCTATCAGGCACTGAGCCACAAGTGACATCACAAACACATACTGCAGCCATGTGACCAACACTGGCCTATCAGGCACTGAGCCACAAGTCACCTCACAACCACAAACTGCAGCCATGTGACCAACACTGGCCTATCAGGCACTGAGCCACAAGTGACATCACAACCACAAACTGCACCCACATGACCAGCACTGGCCTATCAGGCACTCAGCCACAAGTGACCTCACAAGGACAAAATTAACCCACGTGACCAGCACTGGCCTATCAGGCACTCAGCCACAAGTGACATCACAACCACAAACTGCAGCCACAGGACCAGCAATGTCCCATCAGGCACTGAGCCACAAGTGACCTCACAGCCACAAACTGCACCCACATCACCAGCACTGGCCTATCAGGCACTGAGCCACAAGTGACATCACAAACACAAACTGCACACACAGGACCAGCACTGGCCTATCAGGCACTGAGCCACAAGTGACATCACAGTCACAAACTCCACCCACATCAGCAGTACTGGCCCATCAGGCACTGAGCCACAAGTGACATCACAAACACAAACTGCAGCCAAATCACCAGCACTGGCCTATCAGGCACTGAGCCACAAGTGACATCACAAACACAAACTGCAGCCACATCACCAGCACTGGCCTATCAGGCACTCAGCCACAAGTGACATCACAAACACAAACTCCACCCACACCACCAGCACTGGCCTATCAGGCACTGATTCGCAAATGGCATCACAACCACAAACTGCACCAACTTGACCAGCACTGGCCTATCAGGCACTGAGCCACAAGTGACATCACAAACACAAACTCCACCCACACCACCAGCACTGGCCTATCAGGCACTGAGCCACAAGTGACATCACAACCACAAACTCTATCCACATGACCAGCACCGGCCTATCAGGCACTGAGCCACAAGTGACATCACAAACACAAACTGCAGCCATGTGACCAACACTGGCCTATCAGGCACTGAGCCACAAGTGACATCACAAACACAAACTGCAGCCACATGACCAGCACTGGCCTATCAGGCACTGAGCCACAAGTGACATCACAAACACAAACTCCACCCACATGACCAGCACTGGCCTATCAGGCACTGAGCCACAAGTGACATCACAAACACAAACTCCACCCACATCACCAGCACTGGCCTATCAGGCACTGAGCCACAAGTGACATCACAACCACAAACTGCAGCCATGTGACCAACACTGGCCTATCAGGCACTGAGCCACAAGTGACATCACAAACACAAACTCCACCCACATCACCAGCACTGGCCTATCAGGCACTGAGCCACAAGTGACATCACAACCACAAATTGCACCCACATGAACAGCACTGGCCTATCAGGCACTGATACAACAATGACATCACAAGAACAAACTGCACCCACGTGACCAGCACTGGCCTATCAGGCACTGAGCCACAAGTGACATCACAACCAAAAACTGCACCCACATCACCAGCACTGGCCTATCAGGCACTGAGCCACAAGTGACATCACAAACACAAACTCCACCCACATGACCAGCACTGGCCTATCAGGCACTGAGCCACAAGTGACATCACAAACACAAACTCCACCCACATCACCAGCACTGGCCTATCAGGCACTGAGCCACAAGTGACCTCACAACCACAGACTGCAGCCACATGACCAGCACTGGCCTATCAGGCACTCAGCCACAAGTGACATCACAAACACAAACTCCACCCACATCACCAGCACTGGCCTATCAGGCACTGAACCACAAGTGACATCAAAACCACAAACTGCACACACAGGACCAGCACTGGCCTATCAGGCACTGAGCCACAAGTGTCCTGACAACCACAAACTGCACCCACGTGACCAGCACTGGCCTATCAGGCACTGAGCCACAAGTGACATCACAAACACAAACTCCACCCACATCACCAGCACTGGCCTATCAGGCACTCAGCCACAAGTGACCTAACAACCACAAAATGAACCCACGTGACCAGCACTGGCCTATCAGGCACTCAGCCACAAGTGACATCACAAACACAAACTGCACCCACATCACCAGCACTGGCCTATCAGGCACTGAGCCACAAGTGACATCACAACCACAAACTGCAGCCACAGGACCAGCAATGTCCTATCAGGCACTGAACCACAAGAGACATCACAACCAAAAACTGCACCCACATCACCAGCACTTGCCTATCAGGCACTGATCCGCAAATGACATCACAACAACAAACTGCACCCACGTGACCAGCACTGGCCTATCAGGCACTGAGCCACAAGTGACATCACAATCACAAACTGCACCCACGTAACCAGCACTGGCCTATCAGGCACTGAGCCACAAGTGACATCACAAACACAAACTGCACCCACATGACCAGCACTGGCCTGTCAGGCACTGAGCCACAAGTGACATCACAAACACAAACTCCACCCACATCACCAGCACTGGCCTATCAGGCACTGAGCCACAAGTGACATCACAAACACAAACTGCAGCCATGTGATCAACACTGGCCTATCAGGCTCTGGGCCACAAGTGACCTGAAAACCACAAACTGCACCCACATGACCAGCACTGGCCTATCAGGCACTGAGCCACAAGTGACATCACAAACACAAACTCCACCCACATCACCAGCACTGGCCTATCAGGCACTGAGCCACAAGTGACATCATAAACACAAACTCCACCCACATGACCAGCACTGGCCTATCAGGCACTCAGCCACAAGTGACATCACAACCACAAACTGCACACACAGGACCAGCACTGGCCTATCAGGCACTGAGCCACAAGTGACATCACAACCACAAACTGCAGCCATGTGACCAACACTGGCCTATCAGGCACTGAGCCACAAGTGACATCACAACCACAAACTGCACCCACATCACCAGCACTGGCCCATCAGGCTCTGAGCCACAAGTGACATCACAACCACAAACTGCACCCACATGAACAGCACTGGCCTATCAGGCACTGAGCCACAAGTGACATCACAAACACAAACTCCACCCACATGACCAGCATTGGCCTATCAGGCACTGAGCCACAAGTGACATCACAAACACAAACTGCAGCCACAGGACCAGCAATGTCCTATCAGGCACTGAGCCACAAGTGACATCACAAACACAAACTGCAGCCATGTGAGCAACACTGGCCTATCAGGCCCTGAGCCACAAGTGACCTGACAACCAAAAACTGCACCCACATGAACAGCACTGGCCTATCAGGCACTGAGCCACAAGTGACATCACAAACACAAACTCCACCCACGTGACCAGCACAGGCCTATCAGGCACTGAGCCACAAGTGACATCACAAACACAAACTGCAGCCATGTGACCAGCACTGGCCTATCAGGCACTGAGCCACAAGTGACATCACAATCACAAATTTCAGCCACAGGACCAGCACTGGACTATCAGGCACTCAGCCACAAGTGACATCACAAATACAAACTGCAGGCACATCACCAGCACTGGCCTATCAGGCACTGAGCCACAAGTGACATCACAAACACAAACTCCACCCACATCACCAGCACTGGCCTATCAGGCACTCAGCCACAAGTGACATCACAACCACAAACTGCACCCACTGGACAAGCAGTGGCCTGTCAGGCACTGAGCCACAAGTGACATCACAAACACAAACTCCACCCACAGGAGCAGCATGGCCTCTCACGCACTGAGCCACAAGTGACATCACAAACACAAACTGCAGCCACATGACCAGCATTGGCCTATCAGGCACTCAGCCACAAGTGACATCACAACCACAAACTGCACACACAGGACCAGCACTGGCCTATCAGGCACTGAGCCACAAGTGATATCACAAACACAAACTCCACCCACATGACCAGCATTGGCCTATCAGGCACTGAGCCACAAGTGACATCACAAACACAAACTGCAGCCACAGGACCAGCAATGTCCTATCAGGCACTGAGCCACAAGTGACATCACAAACACAAACTCCACCCACATCACCAGCACTGGCCTATCAGGCACTCAGCCACAAGTGACATCACAAACACATACTGCAGCCATGTGACCAACACTGGCCTATCAGGCACTGAGCCACAAGTGACATCACAACCACAAACTGCACCCACATGACCAGCACTGGCCTATCAGGCACTCAGCCACAAGTGACCTCACAAGGACAAAATTAAACCACGTGACCAGCACTGGCCTATCAGGCACTCAGCCACAAGTGACATCACAACCACAAACTGCAGCCACAGGACCAGCAATGTCCCATCAGGCACTGAGCCACAAGTGACCTCACAAACACAAACTGCACCCACATCACCAGCACTGGCCTATCAGGCACTGAGCCACAAGTGACATCACAAACACAAAATGCAGCCATCTGACCAACACTGGCCTATCAGGCTCTGAGCCACAAGTGACCTGACAACCACAAACTGTACCCACATGACCAGCACTGGCCTATCAGGCACTCAGCCAAAAGTGACCTCACGGCCACAAAATGAACCCACGTGACCAGCACTGGCCTATCAGGCACTCAGCCACAAGTGACATCACAACCACAAACTCCACCCACAGGAGCAGCATGGCCTCTCACGCACTGAACCACAAGTGACATCACAAACACAAACTGCAGCCATGTGACCAGCACTGGCCTATCAGGCACTGAGCCACAAGTGACATCACAAACACAAACTCCACCCACGTGACCAGCACTGGCCTATCAGGCACTGATCCGCAAATGGCATCACAACAACAAACTGCACCCACGTGACCAGCACTGGCCTATCAGGCACTGAGCCACAAGTGACATCACAAACACAAACTCCACCCACATCACCAGCACTGGCCTATCAGGCACTGAGCCACAAGTGACATCATAAACACAAACTCCACCCACATCACCAGCACTGGCCTATCAGGCACTGAGCCACAAGTGACATCACAAACACAAACTCCACCCACATCACCAGCACTGGCCTATCAGGCACTCAGCCACAAGTGACATCATAAACACAAACTCCACCCACATGACCAGCACTGGCCTATCAGGCACTCAGCCACAAGTGACATCACAAATATAAACTGCACCCACATGACCAGCACTGGCCTCTCAGGCACTCAGCCACAAGTGAAATCACAAACACAAACTGCACCCACTTGACCAGCACTGGCCTATCAGGCACTGAGCCACAAGTGACCTCACAACCACAAACTCCACCCACATCACCAGCACTGGCCTATCAGGCACTGAGCCACAAGTGACATCACAACCACAAACTGCACCCACATCACCAGCACTGGCCTATCAGGCACTGAGCCACAAGTGACATCACAAACACAAACTGCAGCCATGTGACCAACACTGGCCTATCAGGCACTGAGCCACAAGTGACATCACAAACACAAACTGCAGCCACATGACCAGCACTGGCCTATCAGGCACTGAGCCACAAGTGACATCACAAACACAAACTCCACCCACATCACCAGCACTGGCCTATCAGGCACTGAGCCACAAGTGACATCACAAACACAAACTCCACCCACATCACCAGCACTGGCCTATCAGGCACTGAGCCACAAGTGACATCACAACCACAAACTGCAGCCATGTGACCAACACTGGCCTATCAGGCACTGAGCCACAAGTGACATCACAAACACAAACTCCACCCACATCACCAGCACTGGCCTATCAGGCACTCAGCCACAAGTGACATCACAAACACAAACTCCACCCACATCACCAGCACTGGCCTATCAGGCACTGAGCCACAAGTGACCTCACAACCACAGACTGCACCCACATGACCAGCACTGGCCTATCAGGCACTCAGCCACAAGTGACCTCACAACCACAAACTGCAGCCACAGGACCAGCACTGGCCTATCAGGCACTCAGCCACAAGTGACATCACAAACACAAACTGCAGCCATGTGAGCAACACTGGCCTATCAGGCCCTGAGCCACAAGTGACCTGACAACCAAAAACTGCACCCACATGACCAGCACTGGCCTATCAGGCACTGAGCCACAAGTGACAAAACAAACACAAACTGCAGCCACGTGACCAGCACAGGCCTATCAGGCACTGAGCCACAAGTGACATCACAAACACAAACTGCAGCCATGTGACCAGCACTGGCCTATCAGGCACTGAGCCACAAGTGACATCACAACCACAAACTGCAGACATGTGACCAGCACTGGCCTATCAGGCACTGAGCCACAAGTGACATCACAATCACAAATTTCAGCCACAGGACCAGCACTGGACTATCAGGTACTCAGCCACAAGTGACATCACAAATACAAACTGCAGCCACATCACCAGCACTGGCCTATCAGGCACTGAGCCACAAGTGACATCACAAACACAAACTCCACCCACATCACCAGCACTGGCCTATCAGGCACTCAGCCACAAGTGACATCACAACCACAAACTGCACCCACTGGACAAGCAGTGGCCTGTCAGGCACTGAGCCACAAGTGACATCACAAACACAAACTCCACCCACAGGAGCAGCATGGCCTCTCACGCACTGAGCCACAAGTGACATCACAAACACAAACTGCAGCCACATGACCAGCATTGGCCTATCAGGCACTCAGCCACAAGTGACATCACAACCACAAACTGCACACACAGGACCAGCACTGGCCTATCAGGCACTGAGCCACAAGTGACATCACAAACACAAACTCCACCCACATGACCAGCATTGGCCTATCAGGCACTGAGCCACAAGTGACATCACAAACACAAACTGCAGCCACAGGACCAGCAATGTCCTATCAGGCACTGAGCCACAAGTGACATCACAAACACAAACTCCACCCACATGACCAGCACTGGCCTATCAGGCACTGAGCCACAAGTGACATCACAAACACATACTGCAGCCATGTGACCAACACTGGCCTATCAGGCACTCAGCCACAAGTGACATCACAACCACAAACTGCAGCCATGTGACCAACACTGGCCTATCAGGCACTGAGCCACAAGTGACATCACAACCACAAACTGCACCCACATGACCAGCACTGGCCTATCAGGCACTCAGCCACAAGTGACCTCACAAGGACAAAATTAACCCACGTGACCAGCACTGGCCTATCAGGCACTCAGCCACAAGTGACATCACAACCACAAACTGCAGCCACAGGACCAGCAATGTCCCATCAGGCACTGAGCCACAAGTGACCTCACAAACACAAACTGCACCCACATCACCAGCACTGGCCTATCAGGCACTGAGCCACAAGTGACATCACAAACACAAAATGCAGCCATCTGACCAACACTGGCCTATCAGGCTCTGAGCCACAAGTGACCTGACAACCACAAACTGTACCCACATGACCAGCACTGGCCTATCAGGCACTCAGCCAAAAGTGACCTCACAGCCACAAAATGAACCCACGTGACCAGCACTGGCCTATCAGGCACTCAGCCACAAGTGACATCACAACCACAAACTCCACCCACAGGAGCAGCATGGCCTCTCACGCACTGAACCACAAGTGACATCACAAACACAAACTGCAGCCATGTGACCAGCACTGGCCTATCAGGCACTGAGACACAAGTGACATCACAAACACAAACTCCACCCACGTGACCAGCACTGGCCTATCAGGCACTGATCCGCAAATGGCATCACAACAACAAACTGCACCCACGTGACCAGCACTGGCCTATCAGGCACTGAGCCACAAGTGACATCACAAACACAAACTCCACCCACATCACCAGCACTGGCCTATCAGGCACTGAGCCACAAGTGACATCATAAACACAAACTCCACCCACATCACCAGCACTGGCCTATCAGGCACTGAGCCACAAGTGACATCACAAACACAAACTCCACCCACATCACCAGCACTGGCCTATCAGGCACTCAGCCACAAGTGACATCATAAACACAAACTCCACCCACATGACCAGCACTGGCCTATCAGGCACTCAGCCACAAGTGACATCACAAATATAAACTGCACCCACATGACCAGCACTGGCCTATCAGGCTCTGAGCCACAAGTGAAATCACAAACACAAACTGCACCCACTTGACCAGCACTGGCCTATCAGGCACTGAGCCACAAGTGACCTCACAACCACAAACTCCACCCACATCACCAGCACTGGCCTATCAGGCACTGAGCCACAAGTGACATCACAACCACAAACTGCAGCCACATCACCAGCACTGGCCCATCAGGCTCTGAGCCACAAGTGACATCACAAACACAAACTGCAGCCATGTGACCAACACTGGCCTATCAGGCACTGAGCCACAAGTGACATCACAAACACAAACTGCAGCCACATGACCAGCACTGGCCTATCAGGCACTGAGCCACAAGTGACATCACAAACACAAACTCCACCCACATCACCAGCACTGGCCTATCAGGCACTGAGCCACAAGTGACATCACAAACACAAACTCCACCCACATCACCAGCACTGGCCTATCAGGCACTGAGCCACAAGTGACATCACAACCACAAACTGCAGCCATGTGACCAACACTGGCCTATCAGGCACTGAGCCACAAGTGACATCACAAACACAAACTCCACCCACATCACCAGCACTGGCCTATCAGGCACTCAGCCACAAGTGACATCACAAACACAAACTCCACCCACATCACCAGCACTGGCCTATCAGGCACTGAGCCACAAGTGACCTCACAACCACAGACTGCACCCACATGACCAGCACTGGCCTATCAGGCACTCAGCCACAAGTGACCTCACAACCACAAACTGCAGCCACAGGACCAGCACTGGCCTATCAGGCACTGAGCCACAAGTGACCTCACAACCACAGACTGCACCCACATGACCAGCACTGGCCTATCAGGCACTCAGCCACAAGTGACATCACAAACACAAACTGCAGACATGTGACCAGCACTGGCCTATCAGGCACTGAGCCACAAGTGACATCACAATCACAAATTTCAGCCACAGGACCAGCACTGGACTATCAGGCACTCAGCCACAAGTGACATCACAAATACAAACTGCAGCCACATCACCAGCACTGGCCTATCAGGCACTGAGCCACAAGTGACATCACAAACACAAACTCCACCCACATCACCAGCACTGGCCTATCAGGCACTCAGCCACAAGTGACATCACAACCACAAACTGCACCCACTGGACAAGCAGTGGCCTGTCAGGCACTGAGCCACAAGTGACATCACAAACACAAACTCCACCCACAGGAGCAGCATGGCCTCTCACGCACTGAGCCACAAGTGACATCACAAACACAAACTGCACCCACATCACCAGCACTGGCCCATCAGGCTCTGAGCCACAAGTGACCTGACAACCACAAACTGCACCCACATGAACAGCACTGGCCTATCAGGCACTGAGCCACAAGTGACATCACAAACACAAACTCCACCCACATGACCAGCATTGGCCTATCAGGCACTGAGCCACAAGTGACATCACAAACACAAACTGCACCCACATGACCAGCAATGTCCTATCAGGCACTGAGCCACAAGTGACATCACAAACACAAACTCCACCCACATGACCAGCACTGGCCTATCAGGCACTGAGCCACAAGTGACATCACAAACACATACTGCAGCCATGTGACCAACACTGGCCTATCAGGCACTGAGCCACAAGTCACCTCACAACCACAAACTGCAGCCATGTGACCAACACTGGCCTATCAGGCACTGAGCCACAAGTGACATCACAACCACAAACTGCACCCACATGACCAGCACTGGCCTATCAGGCACTCAGCCACAAGTGACCTCACAAGGACAAAATTAACCCACGTGACCAGCACTGGCCTATCAGGCACTCAGCCACAAGTGACATCACAACCACAAACTGCAGCCACAGGACCAGCAATGTCCCATCAGGCACTGAGCCACAAGTGACCTCACAGCCACAAACTGCACCCACATCACCAGCACTGGCCTATCAGGCACTGAGCCACAAGTGACATCACAAACACAAACTGCACACACAGGACCAGCACTGGCCTATCAGGCACTGAGCCACAAGTGACATCACAGTCACAAACTCCACCCACATCAGCAGTACTGGCCCATCAGGCACTGAGCCACAAGTGACATCACAAACACAAACTGCAGCCAAATCACCAGCACTGGCCTATCAGGCACTGAGCCACAAGTGACATCACAAACACAAACTGCAGCCACATCACCAGCACTGGCCTATCAGGCACTGAGCCACAAGTGACATCACAAACACAAACTCCACCCACACCACCAGCACTGGCCTATCAGGCACTGAGCCACAAGTGACATCACAACCACAAACTCTATCCACATGACCAGCACCGGCCTATCAGGCACTGAGCCACAAGTGACATCACAAACACAAACTCCACCCACAGGAGCAGCACTGGCTTATCAGGCACTGAGCCACAAGTGACATCACAACCACAAATTGCACCCACATGAACAGCACTGGCCTATCAGGCACTGATACAACAATGACATCACAACAACAAACTGCACCCACGTGACCAGCACTGGCCTATCAGGCACTGAGCCACAAGTGACATCACAACCAAAAACTGCACCCACATCACCAGCACTGGCCTATCAGGCACTGAGCCACAAGTGACATCACAAACACAAACTCCACCCACATGACCAGCACTGGCCTATCAGGCACTGAGCCACAAGTGACATCACAAACACAAACTCCACCCACATCACCAGCACTGGCCTATCAGGCACTGAGCCACAAGTGACCTCACAACCACAGACTGCAGCCACATGACCAGCACTGGCCTATCAGGCACTCAGCCACAAGTGACATCACAAACACAAACTCCACCCACATCACCAGCACTGGCCTATCAGGCACTGAACCACAAGTGACATCAAAACCACAAACTGCACACACAGGACCAGCACTGGCCTATCAGGCACTGAGCCACAAGTGTCCTGACAACCACAAACTGCACCCACGTGACCAGCACTGGCCTATCAGGCACTGAGCCACAAGTGACATCACAAACACAAACTCCACCCACATCACCAGCACTGGCCTATCAGGCACTGAGCCACAAGTGACCTAACAACCACAAAATGAACCCACGTGACCAGCACTGGCCTATCAGGCACTCAGCCACAAGTGACATCACAAACACAAACTGCACCCACATCACCAGCACTGGCCTATCAGGCACTGAGCCACAAGTGACATCACAACCAGAAGCTCCACCCACATCACCAGCACTGGCCTATCAGGCACTGAACCACAAGTGACATCACAACCAAAAACTGCACCCACATCACCAGCACTTGCCTATCAGGCACTGATCCGCAAATGACATCACAACAACAAACTGCACCCACGTGACCAGCACTGGCCTATCAGGCACTGAGCCACAAGTGACATCACAATCACAAACTGCACCCACGTAACCAGCACTGGCCTATCAGGCACTGAGCCACAAGTGACATCACAAACACAAACTGCAGCCACATGACCAGCACTGGCCTGTCAGGCACTGAGCCACAAGTGACATCACAAACACAAACTCCACCCACATCACCAGCACTGGCCTATCAGGCACTGAGCGACAAGTGACATCACAAACACAAACTGCAGCCATGTGATCAACACTGGCCTATCAGGCTCTGAGCCACAAGTGACCTGAAAACCACAAACTGCACCCACATGACCAGCACTGGCCTATCAGGCACTGAGCCACAAGTGACATCACAAACACAAACTCCACCCACATCACCAGCACTGGCCTATCAGGCACTGAGCCACAAGTGACATCATAAACACAAACTCCACCCACATGACCAGCACTGGCCTATCAGGCACTCAGCCACAAGTGACATCACAACCACAAACTGCACACACAGGACCAGCACTGGCCTATCAGGCACTGAGCCACAAGTGACATCACA
Organism: Apteryx mantelli; assembly: GCF_036417845.1. Taxonomy (NCBI): domain Eukaryota; kingdom Metazoa; phylum Chordata; class Aves; order Apterygiformes; family Apterygidae; genus Apteryx; species Apteryx mantelli. The sequence continues at coordinate 1,046,813 of NW_027118782.1, read as the reverse complement.
ACCACAAACTGCAGCCATGTGACTAACACTGGCCTATCAGGCACTGAGCCACAAGTGACATCACAACCACAAACTGCACCCACATCACCAGCACTGGCCCATCAGGCTCTGAGCCACAAGTGACATCACAACCACAAACTGCACCCACATGAACAGCACTGGCCTATCAGGCACTGAGCCACAAGTGACATCACAACCACAAACTCCACCCACATGACCAGCACTGGCCTATCAGGCACTGAGCCACAAGTGACATCACAAACACAAACTGCAGCCACAGGACCAGCAATGTCCTATCAGGCACTGAGCCACAAGTGACATCACAAACACAAACTGCAGCCATGTGACCAGCACTGGCCTATCAGGCACTGAGCCACAAGTGACATCACAAACACAAACTGCAGACATGTGACCAGCACTGGCCTATCAGGCACTGAGCCACAAGTGACATCACAATCACAAATTTCAGCCACAGGACCAGCACTGGACTATCAGGCACTCAGCCACAAGTGACATCACAAATACAAACTGCAGCCACATCACCAGCACTGGCCTCTCAGGCACTGAGCCACAAGTGACATCACAAACACAAACTCCACCCACATCACCAGCACTGGCCTATCAGGCACTCAGCCACAAGTGACATCACAACCACAAACTGCACCCACTTGACCAGCACTGGCCTATCAGGCACTGAGCCACAAGTGACATCACAAACACAAACTCCACCCACAGGAGCAGCATGGCCTCTCACGCACTGAGCCACAAGTGACATCACAAACACAAACTGCAGCCACATGACCAGCATTGGCCTATCAGGCACTCAGCCACAAGTGACATCACAACCACAAACTGCACACACAGGACCAGCACTGGCCTATCAGGCACTGAGCCACAAGTGACATCACAAACACAAACTCCACCCACATGACCAGCATTGGCCTATCAGGCACTGAGCCACAAGTGACATCACAAACACAAACTGCAGCCACAGGACCAGCAATGTCCTATCAGGCACTGAGCCACAAGTGACATCACAAACACAAACTCCACCCACATCACCAGCACTGGCCTATCAGGCACTCAGCCACAAGTGACATCACAAACACATACTGCAGCCATGTGACCAACACTGGCCTATCAGGCACTGAGCCACAAGTGACATCACAACCACAAACTGCACCCACATGACCAGCACTGGCCTATCAGGCACTCAGCCACAAGTGACCTCACAAGGACAAAATTAACCTACGTGACCAGCACTGGCCTATCAGGCACTCAGCCACAAGTGACATCACAACCACAAACTGCAGCCACAGGACCAGCAATGTCCCATCAGGCACTGAGCCACAAGTGACCTCACAAACACAAACTGCACCCACATCACCAGCACTGGCCTATCAGGCACTGAGCCACAAGTGACATCACAAACACAAAATGCAGCCATCTGACCAACACTGGCCTATCAGGCTCTGAGCCACAAGTGACCTGACAACCACAAACTGTACCCACATGACCAGCACTGGCCTATCAGGCACTCAGCCAAAAGTGACCTCACGGCCACAAAATGAACCCACGTGACCAGCACTGGCCTATCAGGCACTCAGCCACAAGTGACATCACAACCACAAACTCCACCCACAGGAGCAGCATGGCCTCTCACGCACTGAACCACAAGTGACATCACAAACACAAACTGCAGCCATGTGACCAGCACTGGCCTATCAGGCACTGAGCCACAAGTGACATCACAAACACAAACTCCACCCACGTGACCAGCACTGGCCTATCAGGCACTGATCCGCAAATGGCATCACAACAACAAACTGCACCCACGTGACCAGCACTGGCCTATCAGGCACTGAGCCACAAGTGACATCACAAACACAAACTCCACCCACATCACCAGCACTGGCCTATCAGGCACTGAGCCACAAGTGACATCATAAACACAAACTCCACCCACATCACCAGCACTGGCCTATCAGGCACTGAGCCACAAGTGACATCACAAACACAAACTCCACCCACATCACCAGCACTGGCCTATCAGGCACTGAGCCACAAGTGACATCACCAACACAAACTCCACCCACGTGACCAGCACTGGCCTATCAGGCACTGATCCGCAAATGACATCACAACAACAAACTGTACCCACGTGACCAGCACTGGCCTATCAGGCACTGAGCCACAAGTGACATCACAAACTCCACCAACAGCACCAGCACTGGCCTATCAGGCACTGAGCCACAAGTGACATCATAAACACAAACTCCACCCACAGGACCAGCACTGGCCTATCAGGCACTGAGCCAAAAGTGACATCACAAACAAAAACTGCACACACATATGCAGCACTGGCCTATCACGCATTGAGCCACAAGTGACATCACAAACACAAACTCCACCCACATCACCAGCACTGGCCTATCAGGCACTGAGCCACAAGTGACATCACAAACACAAACTGCAGCCATGTGACCAACACTGGCCTATCAGGCTCTGAGCCACAAGTGACATCACAACCACAAACTGCACCCACATGACCAGCACTGGCCTATCAGGCACTGAGCCACAAGTGACATCACAACCACAAACTCCACCCACATGACCAGCACTGGCCTATCAGGCACTGAGCCACAAGTGACATCACAACCACAAACTGCACCCACATGACCAGCACTGGCCTATCAGGCACTGAGCCACAAGTGACATCACAAACACAAACTCCACCCACATCACCAGCACTGGCCTATCAGGCACTGATCCGCAAATGACATCACAACAACAAACTGTACCCACGTGACCAGCACTGGCCTATCAGGCACTGAGCCACAAGTGACATCACAAACACAAACTCCACCAACAGCACCAGCACTGGCCTATCAGGCACTGAGCCACAAGTGACATCATAAACACAAACTCCACCCACAGGACCAGCACTGGCCTATCAGGCACTCAGCCACAAGTGACCTCACAACCACAAACTGCACACACATGAACAGCACTGGCCTATCAGGCACTGAGCCACAAGTGACATCACAAACACAAACTCCACCCACGTGACCAGCACTGCCCTATCAGGCACTGAGCCACAAGTGACATCACAATCACAAATTTCAGCCACAGGACCAGCACTGGCCTATGAGGCACTGAGCCACAAGTGACATCACAAACACAAACTTCACCAACAGCACCAGCACTGGCCTATCAGGCACTGAGCCACAAGTGACATCACAAACACAAACTGCACCCACATGAACAGCACTGGCCTATCAGGCACTGAGCCACAAGTGACATCACAAACACAAACTCCACCCACATGACCAGCATTGGCCTATCAGGCACTGAGCCACAAGTGACATCACAAACACAAACTCCACCCACATCACCAGCACTGGCCTATCAGGCTCTGAGCCACAAGTGACCTGACAACCACAAACTCCACCCACATGACCAGCACTGGCCTATCAGGCACTCAGCCACAAGTGACATCACAACCACAAACTGCAGCCATGTGACCAACACTGGCCTATCAGGCACTGAGCCACAAGTGACATCACAACCACAAACTGCACCCACATGACCAGCACTGGCCTATCAGGCACTCAGCCACAAGTGACCTCACAAGGACAAAATGAACCCACGTGACCAGCACTGGCCTATCAGGCACTCAGCCACAAGTGACATCACAACCACAAACTGCAGCCACAGGACCAGCAATGACCCATCAGGCACTGAGCCACAAGTGACATCACAAACACAAACTGCAGCCATGTGACCAACACTGGCCTATCAGGCACTGAGCCACAAGTGACATCACAACCACAAACTGCACCCACATCACCAGCACTGGCCTATCAGGCACTCAGCCACAAGTGACCTCACAAGGACAAAATTAACCCACGTGACCAGCACTGGCCTATCAGGCACTCAGCCACAAGTGACATCACAACCACAAACTGCAGCCACAGGACCAGCAATGTCCCATCAGGCACTGAGCCACAAGTGACCTCACAGCCACAAACTGCACCCACATCACCAGCACTGGCCTATCAGGCACTCAGCCACAAGTGACATCACAAACACAAAATGCAGCCATGTGACCAACACTGGCCTATCAGGCTCTGAGCCACAAGTGACCTGACAACCACAAACTGCACCCACATGACCAGCACTGGCCTATCAGGCACTGAGCCACAAGTGACATCACAAACACAAAATGCACCCACATGAACAGCACTGGCCTATCAGGCACTCAGCCAAAAGTGACCTCACAGCCACAAAATGAACCCACGTGACCAGCACTGGCCTATCAGGCACTCAGCCACAAGTGACATCACAACCACAAAATGCAGCCACAGGACCAGCAATGTCCTATCAGGCACTGAGCCACAAGTGACATCACAAACACAAACTGCAGCCATGTGAACAACACTGGCCTATCAGGCACTGAGCCACAAGTGACATCACAAACACAAACTGCACCCACATCACCAGCACTGGCCTATCAGGCACTGATCCGCAAATGACATCACAACAACAAACTGCACCCACATGACCAGCACTGGCCTATCAGGCACTGAGCCACAAGTGACATCACAAACACAAACTCCACCCACAGGATCAGCACTGGCCTATCAGGCACTGAGCCACAAGTGACATCACAATCACAAACTGCACCCACATGAACAGGACTGGCCTATCAGGCACTGAGCCACAAGTGACATCACAAACACAAACTGCACACACATCACCAGCACTGGCCTATCAGGCACTGAGCCACAAGTGACATCACAACCACAAACTGCAGCCATGTGACCAGCACTGGCCTATCAGGCACTGATCCGCAAATGACATCACAACAACAAACTGCACCCACGTGACCAGCACTGGCCTATCAGGCACCGAGCCACAAGTGACATCACAAACACAAACTCCACCAACAGCACCAGCACTGGCCTATCAGGCACTGAGCCACAAGTGACATCACAAACACAAACTGCAGCCACATCACCAGCACTGGCCTATCAGGCACTCAGCCACAAGTGACATCACAAACACAAACTCCACCCACATCACCAGCACTGGCCTATCAGGCACTGAGCCACAAGTGACATCACAAACACAAACTGCAGCCACAGGACCAGCAATGTCCTATCAGGCACTGAGCCACAAGTGACATCACAAACACAAACTCCACCCACATGACCAGCACTGGCCTATCAGGCACTGAGCCACAACTGACATCACAAACACAAACTGCAGCCACATGACCAGCACTGGCCTATCAGGCACTCAGCCACAAGTGACATCACAACCACAAACTGCACCCACGTGACCAGCACTGGCCTATCAGGCACTGAGCCACAAGTGACCTCACAACCACAAACTGCAGCCACATGACCAGCACTGGCCTATCAGGCACTGAGCCACAAGTGACATCACAAACACAAACTCCACCCACGTGACCAGCACTGGCCTATCAGGCACTGATCCGCAAATGACATCACAACAACAAACTGTACCCACGTGACCAGCACTGGCCTATCAGGCACTGAGCCACAAGTGACATCACAAACACAAACTCCACCAACAGCACCAGCACTGGCCTATCAGGCACTGAGCCACAAGTGACATCATAAACACAAACTCCACCCACAGGACCAGCACTGGCCTATCAGGCACTCAGCCACAAGTGACATCAAAACCACAAACTGCACACACATGACCAGCACTGGCCTATCAGGCACTCAGCCACAAGTGACATCACAAACACAAACTCCACCCACATCACCAGCACTGGCCTATCAGGCACTGAGCCACAAGTGACATCACAAACACAAACTGCAGCCATGTGACCAACACTGGCCTATCAGGCTCTGAGCCACAAGTGACATCACAACCACAAACTGCACCCACATGACCAGCACTGGCCTATCAGGCACTGAGCCACAAGTGACATCACAAACACAAACTCCACCCACATGACCAGCACTGGCCTATCAGGCACTGAGCCACAAGTGACATCACAAACACAAACTCCACCAACAGCACCAGCACTGGCCTATCAGGCACTGAGCCACAAGTGACATCACAAACACAAACTCCACCCACAGGAGCAGCATGGCCTCTCACGCACTGAGCCACAAGTGACATCACAACCACAAACTGCACACACAGGACCAGCACTGGCCTATCAGGCACTCAGCCACAAGTGACATCACAGACACAAACTGCAGCCATGTGACCAACACTGGCCTATCAGGCACTGAGCCACAAGTGACATCACAACCACAAACTGCACCCACATGACCAGCACTGGCCTATCAGGCTCTGAGCCACAAGTGACCTGACAACCACAAACTGCACCCACATGAACAGCACTGGCCTATCAGGCACTGAGCCACAAGTGACATCACAAACACAAACTCCACCCACATGACCAGCATTGGCCTATCAGGCACTGAGCCACAAGTGACATCACAAACACAAACTCCACCCACATCACCAGCACTGGCCTATCAGGCACTGAGCCACAAGTGACATCACAAACACAAACTCCACCCACATGACCAGCACTGGCCTATCAGGCACTGAGCCACAAGTGACATCACAACCACAAACTGCAGCCATGTGACCAACACTGGCCTATCAGGCACTGAGCCACAAGTGACATCACAAACACAAACTGCACCCACATGACCAGCACTGGCCTATCAGGCACTCAGCCACAAGTGACCTCACAAGGACAAAATTAACCCACGTGACCAGCACTGGCCTATCAGGCACTCAGCCACAAGTGACATCACAACCACAAACTGCAGCCACAGGACCAGCAATGTCCCATCAGGCACTGAGCCACAAGTGACCTCACAGCCACAAACTGCACCCACATCACCAGCACTGGCCTATCAGGCACTGAGCCACAAGTGACATCACAAACACAAAATGCAGCCATGTGACCAACACTGGCCTATCAGGCTCTGAGCCACAAGTGACCTGACAACCACAAACTGCACCCACATGACCAGCACTGGCCTATCAGGCACTGAGCCACAAGTGACATCACAAACACAAACTGCAGCCATGTGACCAACACTGGCCTATCAGGCACTGAGCCACAAGTGACATCACAACCACAAACTGCACCCACATGACCAGCACTGGCCTATCAGGCACTCAGCCACAAGTGACCTCACAAGGACAAAATTAACCCACGTGACCAGCACTGGCCTATCAGGCACTGAGCCACAAGTGACATCACAACCACAAACTGCAGCCACAGGACCAGCAATGTCCCATCAGGCACTGAGCCACAAGTGACCTCACAGCCACAAACTGCACCCACATCACCAGCACTGGCCTATCAGGCACTGAGCCACAAGTGACATCACAAACACAAAATGCAGCCATGTGACCAACACTGGCCTATCAGGCTCTGAGCCACAAGTGACCTGACAACCACAAACTGCACCCACATGACCAGCACTGGCCTATCAGGCACTGAGCCACAAGTGACATCACAAACACAAAATGCACCCACATGAACAGCACTGGCCTATCAGGCACTCAGCCAAAAGTGACCTCACAGCCACAAAATGAACCCACGTGACCAGCACTGGCCTATCAGGCACTCAGCCACAAGTGACATCACAACCACAAAATGCAGCCACAGGACCAGCAATGTCCTATCAGGCACTGAGCCACAAGTGACATCACAAACACAAACTGCAGCCATGTGAACAACACTGGCCTATCAGGCACTGAGCCACAAGTGACATCACAAACACAAACTGCACCCACATCACCAGCACTGGCCTATCAGGCACTCAGCCACAACTGACATCACAAACACAAACTGCAGCCATGTGACCAACACTGGCCTATCAGGCTCTGAGCCACAAGTGACATCACAAACACAAACTGCACCCACATGACCAGCACTGGCCTATCAGGCACTGAGCCACAAGTGACATCACAAACACAAACTCCACCCACATGACCAGCACTGGCCTATCAGGCACTGAGCCACAAGTGACATCACAAACACAAACTCCACCCACATCACCAGCACTGGCCTATCAGGCACTGAGCCACAAGTGACATCACAAACACAAACTGCACCCACAGGACAAGCACTGGCCTATCAGGCACTGAGCCACAAGTGACATCACAAACACAAACTGCAGCCATGTGAGCAACACTGGCCTATCAGGCACTGAGCCACAAGTGACATCACAACCACAAACTGCACCCACATGACCAGCACTGGCCTATCAGGCACTGAACCACAAGTGACCTCACAATCACAAATTTCAACCACAGGACCAGCACTGGACTATCAGGCACTGAGCCACAAGTGACATCACAGCCACCAACAGCAGCCATGGGCCTAGCACTGGCCTAGCAGGCACTGAGCCACAAGTGACCTCACAACCACAAACAGCAGCCATGGGCCTAGCACTGGCCTGTCAGGAACTGAGCCACAAGTGACCTCACAACCACAAACAGCACCCAGGCACCTAGCACTGGCCTATCAGGCACTGAGCCACAAGTGACATCACAACCACAAACTCCACCAACAGCACCAGCACTGGCCTATCAGGCACTGAGCCACAAGTGACATCACAAACACAAACTCCACCCACAGGAGCAGCATGGCCTCTCATGCACTGAGCCACAAGTGACATCACAACCACAAACTGCACACACAGGACCAGCACTGGCCTATCAGGCACTCAGCCACAAGTGACATCACAGACACAAACTGCAGCCATGTGACCAACACTGGCCTATCAGGCACTGAGCCACAAGTGACATCACAACCACAAACTGCACCCACATGACCAGCACTGGCCTATCAGGCTCTGAGCCACAAGTGACCTGACAACCACAAACTGCACCCACATGAACAGCACTGGCCTATCAGGCACTGAGCCACAAGTGACATCACAAACACAAACTCCACCCACATGACCAGCATTGGCCTATCAGGCACTGAGCCACAAGTGACATCACAAACACAAACTCCACCCACATCACCAGCACTGGCCTATCAGGCACTGAGCCACAAGTGACATCACAAACACAAACTCCACCAACAGCACCAGCACTGGCCTAACAGGCACTCAGCCACAAGTGACATCACAAACACAAACTGCAGCCATGTGAGCAACACTGGCCTATCAGGCACTGAGCCACAAGTGACATCACAACCACAAACTGCACCCACATGACTACCACTGGCCTATCAGGCACTGAGCCACAAGTGACCTCACAATCACAAATTTCAGCCACAGGACCAGCACTGGCCTATCAGGCACTGAGCCACAAGTGACATCACAAACACAAACTCCACCCACATGACCAGCACTGGCCTATCAGGCACTGAGCCACAAGTGACATCACAAACACAAACTCCACCCACAGGAGCAGCATGGCCTCTCACGCACTGAGCCACAAGTGACATCACAACCACAAACTGCACACACAGGACCAGCACTGGCCTATCAGGCACTCAGCCACAAGTGACATCACAGACACAAACTGCAGCCATGTGACCAACACTGGCCTATCAGGCACTGTGCCACAAGTGACATCACAACCACAAACTGCACCCACATGACCAGCACTGGCCTATCAGGCTCTGAGCCACAAGTGACCTGACAACCACAAACTGCACCCACATGAACAGCACTGGCCTATCAGGCACTGAGCCACAAGTGACATCACAAACACAAACTCCACCCACATGACCAGCATTGGCCTATCAGGCACTGAGCCACAAGTGACATCACAAACACAAACTCCACCCACATCACCAGCACTGGCCTATCAGGCACTGAGCCACAAGTGACATCACAACCACAAACTGCAGCCACAGGACCAGCAATGTCCCATCAGGCACTGAGCCACAAGTGACCTCACAGCCACAAACTGCACCCACATCACCAGCACTGGCCTATCAGGCACTGAGCCACAAGTGACATCACAAACACAAAATGCAGCCATGTGACCAACACTGGCCTATCAGGCTCTGAGCCACAAGTGACCTGACAACCACAAACTGCACCCACATGACCAGCACTGGCCTATCAGGCACTGAGCCACAAGTGACATCACAAACACAAACTGCAGCCATGTGACCAACACTGGCCTATCAGGCTCTGAGCCACAAGTGACATCACAACCACAAACTGCACCCACATGACCAGCACTGGCCTATCAGGCACTCAGCCACAAGTGACCTCACAAGGACAAAATTAACCCACGTGACCAGCACTGGCCTATCAGGCACTGAGCCACAAGTGACATCACAACCACAAACTGCAGCCACAGGACCAGCACTGGCCTATCAGGCACTGAGCCACAAGTGACATCACAACCACAAAATGCAGCCACAGGACCAGCAATGTCCTATCAGGCACTGAGCGACAAGTGACATCACAACCACAGAATACACCCATGTGACCAGCACTGGCCTATCAGGCACTGAGCCACAAGTGACATCACAAACACAAACTGCAGCCATGTGACCAACACTGGCCTATCAGGCACTCAGCCACAAGTGACATCACAACCACAAACTGCACACACATCACCAGCACTGGCCTATCAGGCACTGAGCCACAAGTGACATCACAAACACAAACTGCAGCCATGTGACCAGCACTGGCCTATCAGGCACTGATCTGCAAATGACATCACAACAACAAACTGCACCCACGTGACCAGCACTGGCCTATCAGGCACTGAGCCACAAGTGACATCACAAACACAAAATGCAGCCATGTGACCAACACTGGCCTATCAGGCTCTGAGCCACAAGTGACCTGACAACCACAAACTGCACCCACATGACCAGCACTGGCCTATCAGGCACTGAGCCACAAGTGACATCACAAACACAAACTGCAGCCATGTGACCAACACTGGCCTATCAGGCTCTGAGCCACAAGTGACATCACAACCACAAACTGCACCCACATGACCAGCACTGGCCTATCAGGCACTCAGCCACAAGTGACCTCACAAGGACAAAATTAACCCACGTGACCAGCACTGGCCTATCAGGCACTGAGCCACAAGTGACATCACAACCACAAACTGCAGCCACAGGACCAGCACTGGCCTATCAGGCACTGAGCCACAAGTGACATCACAACCACAAAATGCAGCCACAGGACCAGCAATGTCCTATCAGGCACTGAGCGACAAGTGACATCACAACCACAGAATACACCCATGTGACCAGCACTGGCCTATCAGGCACTGAGCCACAAGTGACATCACAAACACAAACTGCAGCCATGTGACCAACACTGGCCTATCAGGCACTCAGCCACAAGTGACATCATAAACACAAACTCCACCCACAGGACCAGCACTGGCCTATCAGGCACTGAGCCAAAAGTGACATCACAAACAAAAACTGCACACACATATGCAGCACTGGCCTATCACGCATTGAGCCACAAGTGACATCACAAACACAAACTCCACCCACATCACCAGCACTGGCCTATCAGGCACTGAGCCACAACTGACATCACAAACACAAACTGCAGCCATGTGACCAACACTGGCCTATCAGGCTCTGAGCCACAAGTGACATCACAACCACAAACTGCACCCACATGACCAGCAATGTCCCATCAGGCACTGAGCCACAAGTGACCTCACAGCCACAAACTGCACCCACATCACCAGCACTGGCCTATCAGGCACTCAGCCACAAGTGACATCACAAACACAAAATGCAGCCATGTGACCAACACTGGCCTATCAGGCTCTGAGCCACAAGTGACCTGACAACCACAAACTGCACCCACATGACCAGCACTGGCCTATCAGGCACTGAGCCACAAGTGACATCACAAACACAAAATGCACCCACATGAACAGCACTGGCCTATCAGGCACTCAGCCAAAAGTGACCTCACAGCCACAAAATGAACCCACGTGACCAGCACTGGCCTATCAGGCACTCAGCCACAAGTGACATCACAACCACAAAATGCAGCCACAGGACCAGCAATGTCCTATCAGGCACTGAGCCACAAGTGACATCACAAACACAAACTGCAGCCATGTGAACAACACTGGCCTATCAGGCACTGAGCCACAAGTGACATCACAAACACAAACTGCACCCACATCACCAGCACTGGCCTATCAGGCACTGATCCGCAAATGACATCACAACAACAAACTGCACCCACATGACCAGCACTGGCCTATCAGGCACTGAGCCACAAGTGACATCACAAACACAAACTCCACCCACGTGACCAGCACTGGCCTATCAGGCACTGAGCCACAAGTGACCTCACAACCACAAGCTCCACCCACATCACCAGCACTGGCCTATCAGGCACTGAGCCACAAGTGACATCACAAACACAAACTCAAGCCATGTGAGCAACACTGGCCTATCAGGCACTGAGCCACAAGTGACATCACAACCACAAACTGCACCCACATGACCAGCACTGGCCTATCAGGCACTCAGCCACAAGTGACATCACCAACACAAACTCCACCCACGTGACCAGCACTGGCCTATCAGGCACTGATCCGCAAATGACATCACAACAACAAACTGTACCCACGTGACCAGCACTGGCCTATCAGGCACTGAGCCACAAGTGACATCACAAACTCCACCAACAGCACCAGCACTGGCCTATCAGGCACTGAGCCACAAGTGACATCATAAACACAAACTCCACCCACAGGACCAGCACTGGCCTATCAGGCACTGAGCCAAAAGTGACATCACAAACAAAAACTGCACACACATATGCAGCACTGGCCTATCACGCATTGAGCCACAAGTGACATCACAAACACAAACTCCACCCACATCACCAGCACTGGCCTATCAGGCACTGAGCCACAACTGACATCACAAACACAAACTGCAGCCATGTGACCAACACTGGCCTATCAGGCTCTGAGCCACAAGTGACATCACAACCACAAACTGCACCCACATGACCAGCACTGGCCTATCAGGCACTGAGCCACAAGTGACATCACAACCACAAACTGCACCCACATGACCAGCACTGGCCTATCAGGCACTGAGCCACAAGTGACATCACAACCACAAACTGCACCCACATGACCAGCACTGGCCTATCAGGCACTGAGCCACAAGTGACATCACAAACACAAACTCCACCCACATCACCAGCACTGGCCTATCAGGCACTGATCCGCAAATGACATCACAACAACAAACTGTACCCACGTGACCAGCACTGGCCTATCAGGCACTGAGCCACAAGTGACATCACAAACACAAACTCCACCAACAGCACCAGCACTGGCCTATCAGGCACTGAGCCACAAGTGACATCATAAACACAAACTCCACCCACAGGACCAGCACTGGCCTATCAGGCACTCAGCCACAAGTGACATCAAAACCACAAACTGCACACACATGACCAGCACTGGCCTATCAGGCACTCAGCCACAAGTGACCTCACAACCACAAACTGCACCCACATGAACAGCACTGGCCTATCAGGCACTGAGCCACAAGTGACATCACAAACACAAACTCCACCCACGTGACCAGCACTGCCCTATCAGGCACTGAGCCACAAGTGACATCACAATCACAAATTTCAGCCACAGGACCAGCACTGGCCTATGAGGCACTGAGCCACAAGTGACATCACAAACACAAACTTCACCAACAGCACCAGCACTGGCCTATCAGGCACTGAGCCACAAGTGACATCACAAACACAAACTGCACCCACATGAACAGCACTGGCCTATCAGGCACTGAGCCACAAGTGACATCACAAACACAAACTCCACCCACATGACCAGCATTGGCCTATCAGGCACTGAGCCACAAGTGACATCACAAACACAAACTCCACCCACATCACCAGCACTGGCCTATCAGGCTCTGAGCCACAAGTGACCTGACAACCACAAACTCCACCCACATGACCAGCACTGGCCTATCAGGCACTCAGCCACAAGTGACATCACAACCACAAACTGCAGCCATGTGACCAACACTGGCCTATCAGGCACTGAGCCACAAGTGACATCACAACCACAAACTGCACCCACATGACCAGCACTGGCCTATCAGGCACTCAGCCACAAGTGACCTCACAAGGACAAAATGAACCCACGTGACCAGCACTGGCCTATCAGGCACTCAGCCACAAGTGACATCACAACCACAAACTGCAGCCACAGGACCAGCAATGACCCATCAGGCACTGAGCCACAAGTGACATCACAAACACAAACTGCAGCCATGTGACCAACACTGGCCTATCAGGCACTGAGCCACAAGTGACATCACAACCACAAACTGCACCCACATCACCAGCACTGGCCTATCAGGCACTCAGCCACAAGTGACCTCACAAGGACAAAATTAACCCACGTGACCAGCACTGGCCTATCAGGCACTCAGCCACAAGTGACATCACAACCACAAACTGCAGCCACAGGACCAGCAATGTCCCATCAGGCACTGAGCCACAAGTGACCTCACAGCCACAAACTGCACCCACATCACCAGCACTGGCCTATCAGGCACTCAGCCACAAGTGACATCACAAACACAAAATGCAGCCATGTGACCAACACTGGCCTATCAGGCTCTGAGCCACAAGTGACCTGACAACCACAAACTGCACCCACATGACCAGCACTGGCCTATCAGGCACTGAGCCACAAGTGACATCACAAACACAAAATGCACCCACATGAACAGCACTGGCCTATCAGGCACTCAGCCAAAAGTGACCTCACAGCCACAAAATGAACCCACGTGACCAGCACTGGCCTATCAGGCACTCAGCCACAAGTGACATCACAACCACAAAATGCAGCCACAGGACCAGCAATGTCCTATCAGGCACTGAGCCACAAGTGACATCACAAACACAAACTGCAGCCATGTGAACAACACTGGCCTATCAGGCACTGAGCCACAAGTGACATCACAAACACAAACTGCACCCACATCACCAGCACTGGCCTATCAGGCACTGATCCGCAAATGACATCACAACAACAAACTGCACCCACATGACCAGCACTGGCCTATCAGGCACTGAGCCACAAGTGACATCACAAACACAAACTCCACCCACAGGATCAGCACTGGCCTATCAGGCACTGAGCCACAAGTGACATCACAATCACAAACTGCACCCACATGAACAGGACTGGCCTATCAGGCACTGAGCCACAAGTGACATCACAAACACAAACTGCACACACATCACCAGCACTGGCCTATCAGGCACTGAGCCACAAGTGACATCACAACCACAAACTGCAGCCATGTGACCAGCACTGGCCTATCAGGCACTGATCCGCAAATGACATCACAACAACAAACTGCAGCCACGTGACCAGCACTGGCCTATCAGGCACCGAGCCACAAGTGACATCACAAACACA
This sequence comes from Apteryx mantelli, assembly GCF_036417845.1. Taxonomy (NCBI): domain Eukaryota; kingdom Metazoa; phylum Chordata; class Aves; order Apterygiformes; family Apterygidae; genus Apteryx; species Apteryx mantelli. Next base: position 1,031,354 of record NW_027118782.1, on the reverse strand, counting down.
AACTCCACCAACAGCACCAGCACTGGCCTATCAGGCACTGAGCCACAAGTGACATCACAAACACAAACTGCAGCCACATCACCAGCACTGGCCTATCAGGCACTCAGCCACAAGTGACATCACAAACACAAACTCCACCCACATCACCAGCACTGGCCTATCAGGCACTGAGCCACAAGTGACATCACAAACACAAACTGCAGCCACAGGACCAGCAATGTCCTATCAGGCACTGAGCCACAAGTGACATCACAAACACAAACTCCACCCACATGACCAGCACTGGCCTATCAGGCACTGAGCCACAACTGACATCACAAACACAAACTGCAGCCACATGACCAGCACTGGCCTATCAGGCACTCAGCCACAAGTGACATCACAACCACAAACTGCACCCACGTGACCAGCACTGGCCTATCAGGCACTGAGCCACAAGTGACCTCACAACCACAAACTGCAGCCACATGACCAGCACTGGCCTATCAGGCACTGAGCCACAAGTGACATCACAAACACAAACTCCACCCACGTGACCAGCACTGGCCTATCAGGCACTGATCCGCAAATGACATCACAACAACAAACTGTACCCACGTGACCAGCACTGGCCTATCAGGCACTGAGCCACAAGTGACATCACAAACACAAACTCCACCAACAGCACCAGCACTGGCCTATCAGGCACTGAGCCACAAGTGACATCATAAACACAAACTCCACCCACAGGACCAGCACTGGCCTATCAGGCACTCAGCCACAAGTGACATCAAAACCACAAACTGCACACACATGACCAGCACTGGCCTATCAGGCACTCAGCCACAAGTGACATCACAAACACAAACTCCACCCACATCACCAGCACTGGCCTATCAGGCACTGAGCCACAAGTGACATCACAAACACAAACTGCAGCCATGTGACCAACACTGGCCTATCAGGCTCTGAGCCACAAGTGACATCACAACCACAAACTGCACCCACATGACCAGCACTGGCCTATCAGGCACTGAGCCACAAGTGACATCACAAACACAAACTCCACCCACATGACCAGCACTGGCCTATCAGGCACTGAGCCACAAGTGACATCACAAACACAAACTCCACCAACAGCACCAGCACTGGCCTATCAGGCACTGAGCCACAAGTGACATCACAAACACAAACTCCACCCACAGGAGCAGCATGGCCTCTCACGCACTGAGCCACAAGTGACATCACAACCACAAACTGCACACACAGGACCAGCACTGGCCTATCAGGCACTCAGCCACAAGTGACATCACAGACACAAACTGCAGCCATGTGACCAACACTGGCCTATCAGGCACTGAGCCACAAGTGACATCACAACCACAAACTGCACCCACATGACCAGCACTGGCCTATCAGGCTCTGAGCCACAAGTGACCTGACAACCACAAACTGCACCCACATGAACAGCACTGGCCTATCAGGCACTGAGCCACAAGTGACATCACAAACACAAACTCCACCCACATGACCAGCATTGGCCTATCAGGCACTGAGCCACAAGTGACATCACAAACACAAACTCCACCCACATCACCAGCACTGGCCTATCAGGCACTGAGCCACAAGTGACATCACAAACACAAACTCCACCCACATGACCAGCACTGGCCTATCAGGCACTGAGCCACAAGTGACATCACAACCACAAACTGCAGCCATGTGACCAACACTGGCCTATCAGGCACTGAGCCACAAGTGACATCACAAACACAAACTGCACCCACATGACCAGCACTGGCCTATCAGGCACTCAGCCACAAGTGACCTCACAAGGACAAAATTAACCCACGTGACCAGCACTGGCCTATCAGGCACTCAGCCACAAGTGACATCACAACCACAAACTGCAGCCACAGGACCAGCAATGTCCCATCAGGCACTGAGCCACAAGTGACCTCACAGCCACAAACTGCACCCACATCACCAGCACTGGCCTATCAGGCACTGAGCCACAAGTGACATCACAAACACAAAATGCAGCCATGTGACCAACACTGGCCTATCAGGCTCTGAGCCACAAGTGACCTGACAACCACAAACTGCACCCACATGACCAGCACTGGCCTATCAGGCACTGAGCCACAAGTGACATCACAAACACAAACTGCAGCCATGTGACCAACACTGGCCTATCAGGCACTGAGCCACAAGTGACATCACAACCACAAACTGCACCCACATGACCAGCACTGGCCTATCAGGCACTCAGCCACAAGTGACCTCACAAGGACAAAATTAACCCACGTGACCAGCACTGGCCTATCAGGCACTCAGCCACAAGTGACATCACAACCACAAACTGCAGCCACAGGACCAGCAATGTCCCATCAGGCACTGAGCCACAAGTGACCTCACAGCCACAAACTGCACCCACATCACCAGCACTGGCCTATCAGGCACTGAGCCACAAGTGACATCACAAACACAAAATGCAGCCATGTGACCAACACTGGCCTATCAGGCTCTGAGCCACAAGTGACCTGACAACCACAAACTGCACCCACATGACCAGCACTGGCCTATCAGGCACTGAGCCACAAGTGACATCACAAACACAAAATGCACCCACATGAACAGCACTGGCCTATCAGGCACTCAGCCAAAAGTGACCTCACAGCCACAAAATGAACCCACGTGACCAGCACTGGCCTATCAGGCACTCAGCCACAAGTGACATCACAACCACAAAATGCAGCCACAGGACCAGCAATGTCCTATCAGGCACTGAGCCACAAGTGACATCACAAACACAAACTGCAGCCATGTGAACAACACTGGCCTATCAGGCACTGAGCCACAAGTGACATCACAAACACAAACTGCACCCACATCACCAGCACTGGCCTATCAGGCACTCAGCCACAACTGACATCACAAACACAAACTGCAGCCATGTGACCAACACTGGCCTATCAGGCTCTGAGCCACAAGTGACATCACAAACACAAACTGCACCCACATGACCAGCACTGGCCTATCAGGCACTGAGCCACAAGTGACATCACAAACACAAACTCCACCCACATGACCAGCACTGGCCTATCAGGCACTGAGCCACAAGTGACATCACAACCACAAACTGCACCCACATCACCAGCACTGGCCTATCAGGCACTGAGCCACAAGTGACATCACAAACACAAACTGCACCCACAGGACAAGCACTGGCCTATCAGGCACTGAGCCACAAGTGACATCACAAACACAAACTGCAGCCATGTGAGCAACACTGGCCTATCAGGCACTGAGCCACAAGTGACATCACAACCACAAACTGCACCCACATGACCAGCACTGGCCTATCAGGCACTGAACCACAAGTGACCTCACAATCACAAATTTCAACCACAGGACCAGCACTGGACTATCAGGCACTGAGCCACAAGTGACATCACAGCCACCAACAGCAGCCATGGGCCTAGCACTGGCCTAGCAGGCACTGAGCCACAAGTGACCTCACAACCACAAACAGCAGCCATGGGCCTAGCACTGGCCTGTCAGGAACTGAGCCACAAGTGACCTCACAACCACAAACAGCACCCAGGCACCTAGCACTGGCCTATCAGGCACTGAGCCACAAGTGACATCACAACCACAAACTCCACCAACAGCACCAGCACTGGCCTATCAGGCACTGAGCCACAAGTGACATCACAAACACAAACTCCACCCACAGGAGCAGCATGGCCTCTCATGCACTGAGCCACAAGTGACATCACAACCACAAACTGCACACACAGGACCAGCACTGGCCTATCAGGCACTCAGCCACAAGTGACATCACAGACACAAACTGCAGCCATGTGACCAACACTGGCCTATCAGGCACTGAGCCACAAGTGACATCACAACCACAAACTGCACCCACATGACCAGCACTGGCCTATCAGGCTCTGAGCCACAAGTGACCTGACAACCACAAACTGCACCCACATGAACAGCACTGGCCTATCAGGCACTGAGCCACAAGTGACATCACAAACACAAACTCCACCCACATGACCAGCATTGGCCTATCAGGCACTGAGCCACAAGTGACATCACAAACACAAACTCCACCCACATCACCAGCACTGGCCTATCAGGCACTGAGCCACAAGTGACATCACAAACACAAACTCCACCAACAGCACCAGCACTGGCCTAACAGGCACTCAGCCACAAGTGACATCACAAACACAAACTGCAGCCATGTGAGCAACACTGGCCTATCAGGCACTGAGCCACAAGTGACATCACAACCACAAACTGCACCCACATGACTACCACTGGCCTATCAGGCACTGAGCCACAAGTGACCTCACAATCACAAATTTCAGCCACAGGACCAGCACTGGCCTATCAGGCACTGAGCCACAAGTGACATCACAAACACAAACTGCACCCACATGACCAGCACTGGCCTATCAGGCACTGAGCCACAAGTGACATCACAACCACAAACTGCACCCACATCACCAGCACTGGCCCATCAGGCTCTGAGCCACAAGTGACCTGACAACCACAAACTGCACCCACATGAACAGCACTGGCCTATCAGGCACTGAGCCACAAGTGACATCACAAACACAAACTGCAGCCACATGACCAGCACTGGCCTATCAGGCACTGAGCCACAAGTGACATCACAACCACAAACTCCACCCACATCATCAGCACTGTTCTATCAGGCACTGAGCCACAAGTGACCTCACAACCACAAACTGCACCCACATCACGGGCACTGGCCTATCAGGCACTGAGCCACAAGTGACATCACAAACACAAACTGCAGCCATGTGAGCAACACTGGCCTATCAGGCACTGAGCCACAAGTGACATCACAACCACAAACTGCACCCACATGACCAGCACTGGCCTATCAGGCACTGAGCCACAAGTGACATCACAAACACAAACTCCACCCACGTGACCAGCACTGGCCTATCAGGCACTGAGCCACAAGTGACATCACAAACACAAACTTCACCCACATCACCAGCACTGGCCTATCAGGCACTCAGCCACAAGTGAACTCACAAACAGAAACTCCACCAACAGCACCAGCACTGGCCTATCAGGCACTGAGCCACAAGTGACATCACAAACACAAACTGCAGCCATGTGAGCAACACTGGCCTATCAGGGACTGAGCCACAAGTGACATCACAACCACAAACTGCACCCACATGACTACCACTGGCCTATCAGGCACTGAGCCACAAGTGACCTCACAATCACAAATTTCAGCCACAGGACCAGCACTGGCCTATCAGGCACTGAGCCACAAGTGACATCACAAACACAAACTCCACCCACATGACCAGCACTGGCCTATCAGGCACTGAGCCACAAGTGACATCACAAACACAAACTCCACCCACAGGAGCAGCATGGCCTCTCACGCACTGAGCCACAAGTGACATCACAACCACAAACTGCACACACAGGACCAGCACTGGCCTATCAGGCACTCAGCCACAAGTGACATCACAACCACAAACTGCAGCCATGTGACCAACACTGGCCTATCAGGCACTGAGCCACAAGTGACATCACAACCACAAACTGCACCCACATGACCAGCACTGGCCTATCAGGCTCTGAGCCACAAGTGACCTGACAACCACAAACTGCACCCACATGAACAGCACTGGCCTATCAGGCACTGAGCCACAAGTGACATCACAAACACAAACTCCACCCACATGACCAGCATTGGCCTATCAGGCACTGAGCCACAAGTGACATCACAACCACAAACTCCACCCACATGAACAGCACTGGCCTATCAGGCACTGAGCCACAAGTGACATCACAACCACAAACTGCAGCCACAGGACCAGCAATGTCCCATCAGGCACTGAGCCACAAGTGACCTCACAGCCACAAACTGCACCCACATCACCAGCACTGGCCTATCAGGCACTGAGCCACAAGTGACATCACAAACACAAAATGCAGCCATGTGACCAACACTGGCCTATCAGGCTCTGAGCCACAAGTGACATCACAAACACAAACTGCAGCCACAGGACCAGCACTGGCCTATCAGGCACTGAGCCACAAGTGACATCACAAACACAAACTGCAGCCATGTGACCAACACTGGCCTATCAGGCTCTGAGCCACAAGTGACATCACAACCACAAACTGCACCCACATGACCAGCACTGGCCTATCAGGCACTCAGCCACAAGTGACCTCACAAGGACAAAATGAACCCACGTGACCAGCACTGGCCTATCAGGCACTCAGCCACAAGTGACATCACAACCACAAACTGCAGCCACAGGACCAGCACTGGCCTATCAGGCACTGAGCCACAAGTGACATCACAACCACAAAATGCAGCCACAGGACCAGCAATGTCCTATCAGGCACTGAGCGACAAGTGACATCACAACCACAGAATACACCCATGTGACCAGCACTGGCCTATCAGGCACTCAGCCACAAGTGACATCACAACCACAAACTCCACCCACATGACCAGCACTGGCCTATCAGGCACTGAGCCACAAGTGACATCACAAACACAAACTGCACCCACTTGACCAGCACTGGCCTATCAGGCACTGAGCCACAAGTGACCTCACAACCACAAACTCCACCCACATCACCAGCACTGGCCTATCAGGCACTCAGCCACAAGTGACATCACAACCACAAACTGCAGCCACATGACCAGCACTGGCCTATCAGGCACTCAGCCACAAGTGACATCACAACCACAAACTGCACCCACATCACCAGCACTGGCCTATCAGGCACTCAGCCACAAGTGACATCACAACCACAAACTGCACCCACATGACCAGCACTGGCCTATCAGGCACTGAGCCACAAGTGACATCACAACCACAAACTCCACCCACATCACCAGCACTGGCCCATCAGGCTCTGAGCCACAAGTGACCTGACAACCACAAACTGCACCCACATGAACAGCACTGGCCTATCAGGCACTGAGCCACAAGTGACATCACAAACACAAACTCCACCCACATGACCAGCATTGGCCTATCAGGCACTGAGCCACAAGTGACATCACAAACACAAACTGCAGCCACAGGACCAGCAATGTCCTATCAGGCACTGAGCCACAAGTGACATCACAAACACAAACTCCACCCACATCACCAGCACTGGCCTATCAGGCACTGAGCCACAAGTGACATCACAAACACATACTGCAGCCATGTGACCAACACTGGCCTATCAGGCACTGAGCCACAAGTCACCTCACAACCACAAACTGCAGCCATGTGACCAACACTGGCCTATCAGGCACTGAGCCACAAGTGACATCACAACCACAAACTGCACCCACATGACCAGCACTGGCCTATCAGGCACTCAGCCACAAGTGACCTCACAAGGACAAAATTAACCCACGTGACCAGCACTGGCCTATCAGGCACTGAGCCACAAGTGACCTCACAACCACAGACTGCAGCCACATGACCAGCACTGGCCTATCAGGCACTCAGCCACAAGTGACCTCACAACCACAAACTGCACCCACATGACCAGCACTGGCCTATCAGGCACTGAGCCACAAGTGACATCACAAACACAAACTCCACCCACATCACCAGCACTGGCCTATCAGGCACTGAGCCACAAGTGACATCACAAACACAAACTGCAGCCATGTGACCAGCATTGGCCTATCAGGCACTGAGCCACAAGTGACATCACAAACACAAACTGCACACACATCACCAGCACTGGCCTATCAGGCACTGAGCCACAAGTGACATCACAAACACAAACTCCACCCACATCACGAGCACTGGCCTATCAGGCACTGAGCCACAAGTGACATCACAAACACAAACTGCAGCCATGTCACCAACACTGGCCTATCAGGCTCTGAGCCACAAGTGACATCACAACCACAAACTGCACCCACATCACCAGCATTGGCCTATCAGGCACTGAGCCACAAGTGACATCACAACCACAAACTCTATCCACATGACCAGCACTGGCCTATCAGGCACTGAGCCACAAGTGACATCACAAACACAAACTGCAGCCATGTGACCAACACTGGCCTATCAGGCCCTGAGCCACAAGTGACATCACAACCACAAACTGCAGCCACATGACCAGCACTGGCCTATCAGGCACTGAGCCACAAGTGACATCACAACCACAAACTGCACCCACATGACCAGCACTGGCCTATCAGGCACTGAGCCACAAGTGACATCACAACCACAAACTGCAGCCACATCACCAGCACTGGCCTATCAGGCACTGAGCCACAAGTGACATCACAAACACAAACTCCACCCACGTGACCAGCACTGGCCTATCAGGCACTGATCCGCAAATGACATCACAACAACAAACTGCACCCACGTGACCAGCACTGGCCTATCAGGCACTCAGCCACAAGTGACATCACAAACACAAACTGCACCCACATCACCAGCACTGGCCTATCAGGCACTGAGCCACAAGTGACATCACAAACACAAACTCCACCCACGTGACCAGCACTGGCCTATCAGGCACTGATCCGCAAATGACATCACAACAACAAACTGCACCCACGTGACCAGCACTGGCCTATCAGGCACTGAGCCAGAAGAGACATCACAACCACAAACTCCACCCACAGGACCAGCAGTGGCCTATCAGGCACTGAGCCACAAGTGACATCACAACCATAGACTCCACCCACATCACCAGCACTGGCCTATCAGGCACTCAGCCACAAGTGACCTCACAACCACAAACTGCAGCCACAGGACCAGCAATGTCCCATCAGGCACTGAGCCACAAGTGACCTCACAACCACAAACTGCACCCACATCACCAGCACTGGCCTATCAGGCACTGAGCTACAAGTGACATCACAAACACAAACTGAACCCACGTGACCAGCACTGGCCTATCAGGCACTCAGCCACAAGTGACATCACAACCACAAACTGCACCCACATGAACAGCACTGGCCTATCAGGCACTGAGCCACAAGTGACATCACAACCACAAACTGCACCCACATGACCAGCACTGGCCTATCAGGCACTGAGCCACAAGTGACATCACAAACACAAACTCCACCCACGTGACCAGCACTGGCCTATCAGGCACTGATCCGCAAATGACATCACAACAACAAACTGCAGCCATGTGACCAACACTGGCCTATCAGGCCCTGAGCCACAAGTGACATCACAACCACAAACTCTATCCACATGACCAGCACTGGCCTATCAGGCACTGAGCCACAAGTGACATCACAACCACAAACTCCACCCACATGACCAGCACTGGCCTATCAGGCACTGAGCCACAAGTAACATCACAACCACAAACTGCACCCACATGACCAGCACTGGCCTATCAGGCACTCAGCCACAAGTGACATCACAACCACAAACTGCAGCCACAGGACCAGCATTGGCCTATCAGGCACTGAGCCACAAGTGACATCACAACCACAAACTCCACCCACATCACCAGCACTGGCCTATCAGGCACTGAGCCACAAGTGACATCATAAAAACAAACTCCACCCACATCACCAGCACTGGCCTATCAGGCACTGAGCCACAAGTGACATCACAAACACAAACTCCACCCACGTGACCAGCACTGGCCTATCAGGCACTGATCCGCAAATGACATCACAACAACAAACTGCACCCACGTGACCAGCACTGGCCTATCAGGCACTGAGCCACAAGTGACATCAAAACCACAAACTGCACACACAGGACCAGCACTGGCCTATCAGGCCCTGAGCCACAAGTGACATCACAACCACAAACTGCACCCACATGACCAGCACTGGCCTATCAGGCACTGAGCCACAAGTGACATCACAATCACAAACTGCACCCACATCACCAGCACTGGCCTATCAGGCACTCAGCCACAAGTGACATCACAAACACAAACTGCAGCCGTGTGACCAACACTGGCCTATCAGGCACTGAGCCACAAGTGACATCACAACCACAAACTGCACCCACATGAACAGCACTGGCCTATCAGGCACTGAGCCACAAGTGACATCACAACCACAAACTGCAGCCACAGGACCAGCAATGTCCCATCAGGCACTGAGCCACAAGTGACCTCACAGCCACAAACTGCACCCACATCACCAGCACTGGCCTATCAGGCACTGAGCCACAAGTGACATCACAAACACAAAATGCAGCCATGTGACCAACACTGGCCTATCAGGCTCTGAGCCACAAGTGACATCACAAACACAAACTGCAGCCACAGGACCAGCACTGGCCTATCAGGCACTGAGCCACAAGTGACATCACAAACACAAACTGCAGCCATGTGACCAACACTGGCCTATCAGGCTCTGAGCCACAAGTGACATCACAACCACAAACTGCACCCACATGACCAGCACTGGCCTATCAGGCACTCAGCCACAAGTGACCTCACAAGGACAAAATGAACCCACGTGACCAGCACTGGCCTATCAGGCACTCAGCCACAAGTGACATCACAACCACAAACTGCAGCCACAGGACCAGCACTGGCCTATCAGGCACTGAGCCACAAGTGACATCACAACCACAAAATGCAGCCACAGGACCAGCAATGTCCTATCAGGCACTGAGCGACAAGTGACATCACAACCACAGAATACACCCATGTGACCAGCACTGGCCTATCAGGCACTCAGCCACAAGTGACATCACAACCACAAACTCCACCCACATGACCAGCACTGGCCTATCAGGCACTGAGCCACAAGTGACATCACAAACACAAACTGCACCCACTTGACCAGCACTGGCCTATCAGGCACTGAGCCACAAGTGACCTCACAACCACAAACTCCACCCACATCACCAGCACTGGCCTATCAGGCACTCAGCCACAAGTGACATCACAACCACAAACTGCAGCCACATGACCAGCACTGGCCTATCAGGCACTCAGCCACAAGTGACATCACAACCACAAACTGCACCCACATCACCAGCACTGGCCTATCAGGCACTCAGCCACAAGTGACATCACAACCACAAACTGCACCCACATGACCAGCACTGGCCTATCAGGCACTGAGCCACAAGTGACATCACAACCACAAACTCCACCCACATCACCAGCACTGGCCCATCAGGCTCTGAGCCACAAGTGACCTGACAACCACAAACTGCACCCACATGAACAGCACTGGCCTATCAGGCACTGAGCCACAAGTGACATCACAAACACAAACTCCACCCACATGACCAGCATTGGCCTATCAGGCACTGAGCCACAAGTGACATCACAAACACAAACTGCAGCCACAGGACCAGCAATGTCCTATCAGGCACTGAGCCACAAGTGACATCACAAACACAAACTCCACCCACATCACCAGCACTGGCCTATCAGGCACTGAGCCACAAGTGACATCACAAACACATACTGCAGCCATGTGACCAACACTGGCCTATCAGGCACTGAGCCACAAGTCACCTCACAACCACAAACTGCAGCCATGTGACCAACACTGGCCTATCAGGCACTGAGCCACAAGTGACATCACAAGGACAAAATTAACCCACGTGACCAGCACTGGCCTATCAGGCACTGAGCCACAAGTGACCTCACAACCACAGACTGCAGCCACATGACCAGCACTGGCCTATCAGGCACTCAGCCACAAGTGACCTCACAACCACAAACTGCACCCACATGACCAGCACTGGCCTATCAGGCACTGAGCCACAAGTGACATCACAAACACAAACTCCACCCACATCACCAGCACTGGCCTATCAGGCACTGAGCCACAAGTGACATCACAAACACAAACTGCAGCCATGTGACCAGCATTGGCCTATCAGGCACTGAGCCACAAGTGACATCACAAACACAAACTGCACACACATCACCAGCACTGGCCTATCAGGCACTGAGCCACAAGTGACATCACAAACACAAACTCCACCCACATCACGAGCACTGGCCTATCAGGCACTGAGCCACAAGTGACATCACAAACACAAACTGCAGCCATGTCACCAACACTGGCCTATCAGGCTCTGAGCCACAAGTGACATCACAACCACAAACTGCACCCACATCACCAGCATTGGCCTATCAGGCACTGAGCCACAAGTGACATCACAACCACAAACTCTATCCACATGACCAGCACTGGCCTATCAGGCACTGAGCCACAAGTGACATCACAAACACAAACTGCAGCCATGTGACCAACACTGGCCTATCAGGCCCTGAGCCACAAGTGACATCACAACCACAAACTGCAGCCACATGACCAGCACTGGCCTATCAGGCACTGAGCCACAAGTGACATCACAACCACAAACTGCACCCACATGACCAGCACTGGCCTATCAGGCACTGAGCCACAAGTGACATCACAACCACAAACTGCAGCCACATCACCAGCACTGGCCTATCAGGCACTGAGCCACAAGTGACATCACAAACACAAACTCCACCCACGTGACCAGCACTGGCCTATCAGGCACTGATCCGCAAATGACATCACAACAACAAACTGCACCCACGTGACCAGCACTGGCCTATCAGGCACTCAGCCACAAGTGACATCACAAACACAAACTGCACCCACATCACCAGCACTGGCCTATCAGGCACTGAGCCACAAGTGACATCACAAACACAAACTCCACCCACGTGACCAGCACTGGCCTATCAGGCACTGATCCGCAAATGACATCACAACAACAAACTGCACCCACGTGACCAGCACTGGCCTATCAGGCACTGAGCCAGAAGAGACATCACAACCACAAACTCCACCCACAGGACCAGCAGTGGCCTATCAGGCACTGAGCCACAAGTGACATCACAACCATAGACTCCACCCACATCACCAGCACTGGCCTATCAGGCACTCAGCCACAAGTGACCTCACAACCACAAACTGCAGCCACAGGACCAGCAATGTCCCATCAGGCACTGAGCCACAAGTGACCTCACAACCACAAACTGCACCCACATCACCAGCACTGGCCTATCAGGCACTGAGCTACAAGTGACATCACAAACACAAACTGAACCCACGTGACCAGCACTGGCCTATCAGGCACTCAGCCACAAGTGACATCACAACCACAAACTGCACCCACATGAACAGCACTGGCCTATCAGGCACTGAGCCACAAGTGACATCACAACCACAAACTGCACCCACATGACCAGCACTGGCCTATCAGGCACTGAGCCACAAGTGACATCACAAACACAAACTCCACCCACATCACCAGCACTGGCCTATCAGGCACTGATCCGCAAATGACATCACAACAACAAACTGCAGCCATGTGACCAACACTGGCCTATCAGGCCCTGAGCCACAAGTGACATCACAACCACAAACTCTATCCACATGACCAGCACTGGCCTATCAGGCACTGAGCCACAAGTGACATCACAACCACAAACTCCACCCACATGACCAGCACTGGCCTATCAGGCACTGAGCCACAAGTAACATCACAACCACAAACTGCACCCACATGACCAGCACTGGCCTATCAGGCACTCAGCCACAAGTGACATCACAACCACAAACTGCAGCCACAGGACCAGCATTGGCCTATCAGGCACTGAGCCACAAGTGACATCACAACCACAAACTCCACCCACATCACCAGCACTGGCCTATCAGGCACTGAGCCACAAGTGACATCATAAAAACAAACTCCACCCACATCACCAGCACTGGCCTATCAGGCACTGAGCCACAAGTGACATCACAACCACAAACTCCACCCACATCACCAGCACTGGCCTATCAGGCACTGAGCCACAAGTGACATCACAAACACAAACTCCACCCACGTGACCAGCACTGGCCTATCAGGCACTGATCCGCAAATGACATCACAACAACAAACTGCACCCACGTGACCAGCACTGGCCTATCAGGCACTGAGCCACAAGTGACATCAAAACCACAAACTGCACACACAGGACCAGCACTGGCCTATCAGGCCCTGAGCCACAAGTGACATCACAACCACAAACTGCACCCACATGACCAGCACTGGCCTATCAGGCACTGAGCCACAAGTGACATCACAATCACAAACTGCACCCACATCACCAGCACTGGCCTATCAGGCACTCAGCCACAAGTGACATCACAAACACAAACTGCAGCCGTGTGACCAACACTGGCCTATCAGGCACTGAGCCACAAGTGACATCACAACCACAAACTGCACCCACATCACCAGCACTGACCTATCAGGCACTGAGCCACAAGTGACATCACAACCACAAACTCCACCCACATCACCAGCACTGGCCTATCAGGCACTCAGCCACAAGTGACATCACAAACACAAACTCCACCCACGTGACCAGCACTGGCCTATCAGGCACTGATCCGCAAATGACATCACAACAACAAACTGCACCCACGTGACCAGCACTGGCCTATCAGGCACTGATCCGCAAATGACATCACAAACACAAACTGCAGCCACATCACCAGCACTGGCCTATCAGGCACTGAGCCACAAGTGACATCACAAACACAAACTCCACCCACATCACCAGCACTGGCCTATCAGGCACTGAGCCACAAGTGACATCATAAAAACAAACTCCACCCACATCACCAGCACTGGCCTATCAGGCACTGAGCCACAAGTGACATCACAACCACAAACTGCAGCCACAGGACCAGCATTGGCCTATCAGGCACTGAACCACAAGTGACATCACAAACACAAACTCCACCCACATCACCAGCACTGGCCTATCAGGCACTGACCCACAAGTGACATCATAAAAACAAACTCCACCCACATCACCAGCACTGGCCTATCAGGCACTGAGCCACAAGTGACATCACAACCACAAACTGCAGCCACATGACCAGCACTGGCCTATCAGGCACTGAGCCACAAGTGACATCACAAACACAAACTCCACCCACGTGACCAGCACTGGCCTATCAGGCACTGATCCGCAAATGACATCACAACCACAAACTGCAGCCACATCACCAGCACTGGCCTATCAGGCACTGAGCCACAAGTGACATCAAAACCACAAACTCCACCCACATCACCAGCACTGGCCTATCAGGCACTGAGCCACAAGTGACATCACAAACACAAACTCCAATCAACATCACCTGCACTGGCCTATCAGGCACTGAGCCACAAGTAACATCACAAACACAAACTGCACCCACATGACCAGCACTGGCCTATCAGGCACTGAGCCACAAGTGACATCACAAACACAAACTGCAGCCATGTGACCAACACTGGCCTATCAGGCCCTGAGCCACAAGTGACATCACAACCACAAACTGCACCCACATGACCAGCACTGGCCTATCAGGCACTGAGCCACAAGTGACATCACAACCACAAACTGCACCCACACCACCAGCACTGGCCTATCAGGCACTGATCCGCAAATGACATCACAACAACAAACTGCACCCACGTGACCAGCACTGGCCTATCAGGCACTCAGCCACAAGTGACATCACAAACACAAACTGCACCCACATCACCAGCACTGGCCTATCAGGCACTGAGCCACAAGTGACATCACAACCACAAACTGCACCCACGTGACCAGCACTGGCCTATCAGGCACTGAGCCACAAGTGACATCACAAACACAAACTCCACCCACGTGACCAGCACTGGCCTATCAGGCACTGATCCGCAAATGACATCACAACAACAAACTGCACCCACATGACCAGCACTGGCCTATCAGGCACTTAGCCAGAAGAGACATCACAACAACAAACTGCACCCACGTGACCAGCACTGCCCTATCAGGCACTCAGCCACAAGTGACATCACAACCACAAACTGCACCCACATGACCAGCACTGGCCTATCAGGCACTGAGCCACAAGTGACATCATAAACACAAACTCCACCCACATCACCAGCACTGGCCTATCAGGCACTGAGCCACAAGTGACATCACAACCACAAACTGCAGCCACATCACCAGCACTGGCCTATCAGGCACTGAGCCACAAGTGACATCACAAACACAAACTGCAGCCATGTGACCAGCACTGGCCTATCAGGCACTGAGCCACAAGTGACATCACAACCACAAACTGCACCCACACCACCAGCACTGGCCTATCAGGCACTGAGCCACAAGTGACATCACAAACACAATCTCCACCCACGTGACCAGCACTGGCCTATCAGGCACTGAGCCACAAGTGACATCACAACAACAAACTGCACCCACGTGACCAGCACTGGCCTATCAGGCACTCAGCCACAAGTGACATCACAACCACAAACTGCACACACAGGACGAGCACTGGCCTATCAGGCACTGAGCCACAAGTGACATCACAAACACAAACTCCACCCACATGAACAGCACTGGCCTATCAGGCACTGAGCCACAAGTGACATCACAATCACAAACTCCACCCACATCACCAGCACTGGCCTATCAGGCACTGAGCCACAAGTGACATCACAAACACAAACTGCAGCCATGTGACCAACACTGGCCTATCAGGCCCTGAGCCACAAGTGACATCACAACCACAAACTGCAGCCACATGACCAGCACTGGCCTATCAGGCACTGAGCCACAAGTGACATCACAACCACAAACTCCACCCACATCACCAGCACTGGCCTATCAGGCACTGAGCCACAAGTGACCTCACAAACACAAACTGCACCCACATGAACAGCACTGGCCTATCAGGCACTGAGCCACAAGTGACATCACAAACACAAACTGCACCCACTTCACCAACACTGGCCTATCAGGCCCTGAGCCACAAGTGACATCACAACCACAAAATGCACCCACATGACCAGCACTGGCCTATCAGGCACTGAGCCACAAGTGACATCACAAACACAAACTCCACCCACATCACCAGCACTGGCCTATCAGGCACTGAGCCACAAGTGACATCACAACCACAAACTGCACCCACATGACCAGCACTGGCCTATCAGGCACTGAGCCACAAGTGACATCACAAACACAAACTCCACCCACGTGACCAGCACTGGCCTATCAGGCACTGATCCGCAAATGACATCACAACAACAAACTGCACCCACGTGACCAGCACTGGCCTATCAGGCACTGAGCCACAAGTGACATCACAACCACAAACTGCACACACAGGACGAGCACTGGCCTATCAGGCCCTGAGCCACAAGTGACATCACAACCACAAAATGCACCCACATGACCAGCACTGGCCTATCAGGCACTGAGCCACAAGTGACATCACAACCATAGACTCCACCCACATCACCAGCACTGGCCTATCAGGCACTCAGCCACAAGTGACATCACAAACACAAAATGAACCCACATCACCAGCACTGGCCTATCAGGCACTGAGCCACAAGTGACATCACAAACACAAACTGCACCCACATCACCAGCACTGGCCTATCAGGCACTGATCCGCAAATGACATCACAACAACAAACTGCACCCACGTGACCAGCACTGGCCTATCAGGCACTGAGCCAGAAGAGACATCACAACCACAAACTCCACCCACAGGACCAGCAGTGGCCTATCAGGCACTGAGCCACAAGTGACATCACAACCATAGACTCCACCCACATCACCAGCACTGGCCTATCAGGCACTCAGCCACAAGTGACCTCACAACCACAAACTGCAGCCACAGGACCAGCAATGTCCCATCAGGCTCTGAGCCACAAGTGACCTGACAACCACAAACTGCACCCACATCACCAGCACTGGCCTATCAGGCACTGAGGCACAAGTGACCTCACAAACACAAACTGCAGCCACTTCACCAGCATTGGCCTATCAGGCACTGAGCCACAAGTGACATCACAAACACAAACTCCACCCACATCACCAGCACTGGCCTATCAGGCACTGAGCCACAAGTGACATCACAAACACATACTGCAGCCATGTGACCAACACTGGCCTATCAGGCACTAAGCCACAAGTCACCTCACAACCACAAACTGCAGCCATGTGACCAACACTGGCCTATCAGGCACTGAGCCACAAGTGACATCACAACCACAAACTGCACCCACATGACCAGCACTGGCCTATCAGGCACTCAGCCACAAGTGACCTCACAAGGACAAAATTAACCCACGTGACCAGCACTGGCCTATCAGGCACTGAGCCACAAGTGACCTCACAACCACAGACTGCAGCCACATGACCAGCACTGGCCTATCAGGCACTCAGCCACAAGTGACCTCACAACCACAAACTGCACCCACATGAACAGCACTGGCCTATCAGGCACTGAGCCACAAGTGACATCACAACCACAAACTGCAGCCACAGGACCAGCAATGTCCCATCAGGCACTGAGCCACAAGTGACCTCACAGCCACAAACTGCACCCACATCACCAGCACTGGCCTATCAGGCACTGAGCTACAAGTGACATCACAAACACAAAATGCAGCCATCTGACCAACACTGGCCTATCAGGCACTGAGCCACAAGTGACATCACAAACACAAACTCCACCCACATCACCAGCACTGGCCTATCAGGCACTGAGCCACAAGTGACATCACAAACACAAACTGCAGCCATGTGACCAGCATTGGCCTATCAGGCACTGAGCCACAAGTGACATCACAAACACAAACTGCACACACATCACCAGCACTGGCCTATCAGGCACTGAGCCACAAGTGACATCACAAACACAAACTCCACCCACATCACCAGCACTGGCCTATCAGGCACTGAGCCACAAGTGACATCACAAACACAAACTGCAGCCATGTCACCAACACTGGCCTATCAGGCTCTGAGCCACAAGTGACATCACAACCACAAACTGCACCCACATCACCAGCATTGGCCTATCAGGCACTGAGCCACAAGTGACATCACAGCCACAAACTGCAGCCACATGACCAGCACTGGCCTATCAGGCACTGAGCCACAAGTAACATCACAACCACAAACTGCACCCACATGACCAGCACTGGCCTATCAGGCACTGAGCCACAAGTGACATCACAACCACAAACTCTATCCACATGACCAGCACTGGCCTATCAGGCACTGAGCCACAAGTGACATCACAAACACAAACTGCAGCCATGTGACCAACACTGGCCTATCAGGCCCTGAGCCACAAGTGACATCACAACCACAAACTGCAGCCACATGACCAGCACTGGCCTATCAGGCACTGAGCCACAAGTGACATCACAACCACAAACTGCACCCACATGACCAGCACTGGCCTATCAGGCACTGAGCCACAAGTGACATCACAAACACAAACTCCACCCACGTGACCAGCACTGGCCTATCAGGCACTGATCCGCAAATGACATCACAACAACAAACTGCACCCACGTGACCAGCACTGGCCTATCAGGCACTGAGCCACAAGTGACATCACAAACACAAACTGCACCCACATCACCAGCACTGGCCTATCAGGCACTGAGCCACAAGTGACATCACAAACACAAACTCCACCCACAGGACCAGCAGTGGCCTATCAGGCACTGAACCACAAGTGACATCACAAACACAAACTCCACCCACATCACCAGCACTGGCCTATCAGGCACTGAGCCACAAGTGACATCATAAAAACAAACTCCACCCACATCACCAGCACTGGCCTATCAGGCACTGAGCCACAAGTGACATCACAACCACAAACTGCAGCCACATGACCAGCACTGGCCTATCAGGCACTGAGCCACAAGGGACATCACAAACACAAACTCCACCCACGTGACCAGCACTGGCCTATCAGGCACTGATCCGCAAATGACATCACAACAACAAACTGCACCCACGTGACCAGCACTGGCCTATCAGGCACTGAGCCACAAGTGACATCACAACCACAAACTCTATCCACATGACCAGCACTGGCCTATCAGGCACTGAGCCACAAGTGACATCACAATCACAAACTCGACCCACATGAACAGCACTGGCCTATCAGGCACTGAGCCACAAGTGACATCACAAACACAAACTGCAGCCATGTGACCAACACTGGCCTATCAGGCCCTGAGCCACAAGTGACATCACAACCACAAACTGCAGCCACGTGACCAGCACTGGCCTATCAGGCACTGAGCCACAAGTGACATCACAAACACAAACTCCACCCACATCACCAGCACTGGCCTATCAGGCACTGAGCCACAAGTAACATCACAAACACAAACTGCACCCACATGACCAGCACTGGCCTATCAGGCACTGAGCCACAAGTGACATCACAAACACAAACTGCAGCCATGTGACCAACACTGGCCTATCAGGCCCTGAGCCACAAGTGACATCACAACCACAAACTGCACCCACATGACCAGCACTGGCCTATCAGGCACTGAGCCACAAGTGACATCACAAACACAAACTCCACCCACACCACCAGCACTGGCCTATCAGGCACTGATCCGCAAATGACATCACAACATCAAACTGCACCCACGTGACCAGCACTGGCCTATCAGGCACTGAGCCACAAGTGACATCACAACCACAAACTGCACCCACATCACCAGCACTGGCCTATCAGGCACTGAGCCACAAGTGACATCACAACCACAAACTGCACCCACGTGACCAGCACTGGCCTATCAGGCACTGAGCCACAAGTGACATCACAAACACAAACTCCACCCACGTGACCAGCACTGGCCTATCAGGCACTGATCCGCAAATGACATCACAACAACAAACTGCACCCACATCACCAGCACTGGCCTATCAGGCACTTAGCCAGAAGAGACATCACAACAACAAACTGCACCCACGTGACCAGCACTGCCCTATCAGGCACTCAGCCACAAGTGACATCACAACCACAAACTGCACCCACATGACCAGCACTGGCCTATCAGGCACTGAGCCACAAGTGACATCATAAACACAAACTCCACCCACATCACCAGCACTGGCCTATCAGGCACTGAGCCACAAGTGACATCACAACCACAAACTGCAGCCACATGACCAGCACTGGCCTATCAGGCACTGAGCCACAAGTGACATCACAAACACAAACTGCAGCCATGTGACCAGCACTGGCCTATCAGGCACTGAGCCACAAGTGACATCACAACCACAAACTGCACCCACACCACCAGCACTGGCCTATCAGGCACTGAGCCACAAGTGACATCACAAACACAATCTCCACCCACGTGACCAGCACTGGCCTATCAGGCACTGAGCCACAAGTGACATCACAACAACAAACTGCACCCACGTGACCAGCACTGGCCTATCAGGCACTCAGCCACAAGTGACATCACAACCACAAACTGCACACACAGGACGAGCACTGGCCTATCAGGCACTGAGCCACAAGTGACATCACAAACACAAACTCCACCCACATCACCAGCACTGGCCTATCAGGCACTGAGCCACAAGTGACATCACAGTCACAAAATGCAGCCACATGACCAGCACTGGCCTATCAGGCACTCAGCCACAAGTGACATCACAACCACAAACTGCACCCACATGACCAGCACTGGCCTATCAGGCACTCAGCCACAAGTGACATCACAACCACAAACTGCAGCCACATGACCAGCACTGGCCTATCAGGCACTGAGCCACAAGTGACATCACAACCAGAAACTGCACCCACATCACCAGCACTGGCCCATCAGGCTCTGAGCCACAAGTGTCCTGACAACCACAAACTGCACCCACATGAACAGCACTGGCCTATCAGGCACTGAGCCACAAGTGACATCACAAACACAAACTCCACCCACATGACCAGCATTGGCCTATCAGGCACTGAGCCACAAGTGACATCACAAACACAAACTGCAGCCACAGGACCAGCAATGTCCTATCAGGCACTGAGCCACAAGTGACATCACAAACACAAACTCCACCCACATCACCAGCACTGGCCTATCAGGCACTGAGCCACAAGTGACATCACAAACACATACTGCAGCCATGTGACCAACACTGGCCTATCAGGCACTGAGCCACAAGTCACCTCACAACCACAAACTGCAGCCATGTGACCAACACTGGCCTATCAGGCACTGAGCCACAAGTGACATCACAACCACAAACTGCACCCACATGACCAGCACTGGCCTATCAGGCACTCAGCCACAAGTGACCTCACAAGGACAAAATTAACCCACGTGACCAGCACTGGCCTATCAGGCACTGAGCCACAAGTGACCTCACAACCACAGACTGCAGCCACATGACCAGCACTGGCCTATCAGGCACTCAGCCACAAGTGACATCACAACCACAAACTGCACCCACATGACCAGCACTGGCCTATCAGGCACTGAGCCACAAGTGACATCACAAACACAAACTCCACCCACATCACCAGCACTGGCCTATCAGGCACTCAGCCACAAGTGACATCACAACAACAAACTGCACCCACGTGACCAGCACTGGCCTATCAGGCACTCAGCCACAAGTGACATCACAACCACAAACTGCAGCCACAGGACCAGCAATGTCCCATCAGGCACTGAGCCACAAGTGACCTCACAGCCACAAACTGCACCCACATCACCAGCACTGGCCTATCAGGCACTGAGCCACAAGTGACATCACAAACACAAAATGCAGCCATGTGACCAACACTGGCCTATCAGGCTCTGAGCCACAAGTGACCTGACAACCACAAACTGCACCCACATGACCAGCACTGGCCTATCAGGCACTGAGCCACAAGTGACATCACAAACACAAACTGCAGCCATGTGACCAACACTGGCCTATCAGGCACTGAGCCACAAGTGACATCACAACCACAAACTGCACCCACATGACCAGCACTGGCCTATCAGGCACTCAGCCACAAGTGACCTCACAAGGACAAAATTAACCCACGTGACCAGCACTGGCCTATCAGGCACTCAGCCACAAGTGACATCACAACCACAAACTGCAGCCACAGGACCAGCAATGTCCCATCAGGCACTGAGCCACAAGTGACCTCACAGCCACAAACTGCACCCACATCACCAGCACTGGCCTATCAGGCACTGAGCCACAAGTGACATCACAAACACAAAATGCAGCCATGTGACCAACACTGGCCTATCAGGCTCTGAGCCACAAGTGACCTGACAACCACAAACTGCACCCACATGACCAGCACTGGCCTATCAGGCACTGAGCCACAAGTGACATCACAAACACAAAATGCACCCACATGAACAGCACTGGCCTATCAGGCACTCAGCCAAAAGTGACCTCACAGCCACAAAATGAACCCACGTGACCAGCACTGGCCTATCAGGCACTCAGCCACAAGTGACATCACAACCACAAAATGCAGCCACAGGACCAGCAATGTCCTATCAGGCACTGAGCCACAAGTGACATCACAAACACAAACTGCAGCCATGTGAACAACACTGGCCTATCAGGCACTGAGCCACAAGTGACATCACAAACACAAACTGCACCCACATCACCAGCACTGGCCTATCAGGCACTCAGCCACAACTGACATCACAAACACAAACTGCAGCCATGTGACCAACACTGGCCTATCAGGCTCTGAGCCACAAGTGACATCACAAACACAAACTGCACCCACATGACCAGCACTGGCCTATCAGGCACTGAGCCACAAGTGACATCACAAACACAAACTCCACCCACATGACCAGCACTGGCCTATCAGGCACTGAGCCACAAGTGACATCACAAACACAAACTCCACCCACATCACCAGCACTGGCCTATCAGGCACTGAGCCACAAGTGACATCACAAACACAAACTGCACCCACAGGACAAGCACTGGCCTATCAGGCACTGAGCCACAAGTGACATCACAAACACAAACTGCAGCCATGTGAGCAACACTGGCCTATCAGGCACTGAGCCACAAGTGACATCACAACCACAAACTGCACCCACATGACCAGCACTGGCCTATCAGGCACTGAACCACAAGTGACCTCACAATCACAAATTTCAACCACAGGACCAGCACTGGACTATCAGGCACTGAGCCACAAGTGACATCACAGCCACCAACAGCAGCCATGGGCCTAGCACTGGCCTAGCAGGCACTGAGCCACAAGTGACCTCACAACCACAAACAGCAGCCATGGGCCTAGCACTGGCCTGTCAGGAACTGAGCCACAAGTGACCTCACAACCACAAACAGCACCCAGGCACCTAGCACTGGCCTATCAGGCACTCAGCCACAAGTGACCTCACAACCACAAACTGCACCCACATGAACAGCACTGGCCTATCAGGCACTGAGCCACAAGTGACATCACAACCACAAACTGCAGCCACAGGACCAGCAATGTCCCATCAGGCACTGAGCCACAAGTGACCTCACAGCCACAAACTGCACCCACATCACCAGCACTGGCCTATCAGGCACTGAGCTACAAGTGACATCACAAACACAAAATGCAGCCATCTGACCAACACTGGCCTATCAGGCACTGAGCCACAAGTGACATCACAAACACAAACTCCACCCACATCACCAGCACTGGCCTATCAGGCACTGAGCCACAAGTGACATCACAAACACAAACTGCAGCCATGTGACCAGCATTGGCCTATCAGGCACTGAGCCACAAGTGACATCACAAACACAAACTGCACACACATCACCAGCACTGGCCTATCAGGCACTGAGCCACAAGTGACATCACAAACACAAACTCCACCCACATCACCAGCACTGGCCTATCAGGCACTGAGCCACAAGTGACATCACAAACACAAACTGCAGCCATGTCACCAACACTGGCCTATCAGGCTCTGAGCCACAAGTGACATCACAACCACAAACTGCACCCACATCACCAGCATTGGCCTATCAGGCACTGAGCCACAAGTGACATCACAGCCACAAACTGCAGCCACATGACCAGCACTGGCCTATCAGGCACTGAGCCACAAGTAACATCACAACCACAAACTGCACCCACATGACCAGCACTGGCCTATCAGGCACTGAGCCACAAGTGACATCACAACCACAAACTCTATCCACATGACCAGCACTGGCCTATCAGGCACTGAGCCACAAGTGACATCACAAACACAAACTGCAGCCATGTGACCAACACTGGCCTATCAGGCCCTGAGCCACAAGTGACATCACAACCACAAACTGCAGCCACATGACCAGCACTGGCCTATCAGGCACTGAGCCACAAGTGACATCACAACCACAAACTGCACCCACATGACCAGCACTGGCCTATCAGGCACTGAGCCACAAGTGACATCACAAACACAAACTCCACCCACGTGACCAGCACTGGCCTATCAGGCACTGATCCGCAAATGACATCACAACAACAAACTGCACCCACGTGACCAGCACTGGCCTATCAGGCACTGAGCCACAAGTGACATCACAAACACAAACTGCACCCACATCACCAGCACTGGCCTATCAGGCACTGAGCCACAAGTGACATCACAAACACAAACTCCACCCACAGGACCAGCAGTGGCCTATCAGGCACTGAACCACAAGTGACATCACAAACACAAACTCCACCCACATCACCAGCACTGGCCTATCAGGCACTGAGCCACAAGTGACATCATAAAAACAAACTCCACCCACATCACCAGCACTGGCCTATCAGGCACTGAGCCACAAGTGACATCACAACCACAAACTGCAGCCACATGACCAGCACTGGCCTATCAGGCACTGAGCCACAAGGGACATCACAAACACAAACTCCACCCACGTGACCAGCACTGGCCTATCAGGCACTGATCCGCAAATGACATCACAACAACAAACTGCACCCACGTGACCAGCACTGGCCTATCAGGCACTGAGCCACAAGTGACATCACAACCACAAACTCTATCCACATGACCAGCACTGGCCTATCAGGCACTGAGCCACAAGTGACATCACAATCACAAACTCGACCCACATGAACAGCACTGGCCTATCAGGCACTGAGCCACAAGTGACATCACAAACACAAACTGCAGCCATGTGACCAACACTGGCCTATCAGGCCCTGAGCCACAAGTGACATCACAACCACAAACTGCAGCCACGTGACCAGCACTGGCCTATCAGGCACTGAGCCACAAGTGACATCACAAACACAAACTCCACCCACATCACCAGCACTGGCCTATCAGGCACTGAGCCACAAGTAACATCACAAACACAAACTGCACCCACATGACCAGCACTGGCCTATCAGGCACTGAGCCACAAGTGACATCACAAACACAAACTGCAGCCATGTGACCAACACTGGCCTATCAGGCCCTGAGCCACAAGTGACATCACAACCACAAACTGCACCCACATGACCAGCACTGGCCTATCAGGCACTGAGCCACAAGTGACATCACAAACACAAACTCCACCCACACCACCAGCACTGGCCTATCAGGCACTGATCCGCAAATGACATCACAACATCAAACTGCACCCACGTGACCAGCACTGGCCTATCAGGCACTGAGCCACAAGTGACATCACAACCACAAACTGCACCCACATCACCAGCACTGGCCTATCAGGCACTGAGCCACAAGTGACATCACAACCACAAACTGCACCCACGTGACCAGCACTGGCCTATCAGGCACTGAGCCACAAGTGACATCACAAACACAAACTCCACCCACGTGACCAGCACTGGCCTATCAGGCACTGATCCGCAAATGACATCACAACAACAAACTGCACCCACATCACCAGCACTGGCCTATCAGGCACTTAGCCAGAAGAGACATCACAACAACAAACTGCACCCACGTGACCAGCACTGCCCTATCAGGCACTCAGCCACAAGTGACATCACAACCACAAACTGCACCCACATGACCAGCACTGGCCTATCAGGCACTGAGCCACAAGTGACATCATAAACACAAACTCCACCCACATCACCAGCACTGGCCTATCAGGCACTGAGCCACAAGTGACATCACAACCACAAACTGCAGCCACATGACCAGCACTGGCCTATCAGGCACTGAGCCACAAGTGACATCACAAACACAAACTGCAGCCATGTGACCAGCACTGGCCTATCAGGCACTGAGCCACAAGTGACATCACAACCACAAACTGCACCCACACCACCAGCACTGGCCTATCAGGCACTGAGCCACAAGTGACATCACAAACACAATCTCCACCCACGTGACCAGCACTGGCCTATCAGGCACTGAGCCACAAGTGACATCACAACAACAAACTGCACCCACGTGACCAGCACTGGCCTATCAGGCACTCAGCCACAAGTGACATCACAACCACAAACTGCACACACAGGACGAGCACTGGCCTATCAGGCACTGAGCCACAAGTGACATCACAAACACAAACTCCACCCACATCACCAGCACTGGCCTATCAGGCACTGAGCCACAAGTGACATCACAGTCACAAAATGCAGCCACATGACCAGCACTGGCCTATCAGGCACTCAGCCACAAGTGACATCACAACCACAAACTGCACCCACATGACCAGCACTGGCCTATCAGGCACTCAGCCACAAGTGACATCACAACCACAAACTGCAGCCACATGACCAGCACTGGCCTATCAGGCACTGAGCCACAAGTGACATCACAACCAGAAACTGCACCCACATCACCAGCACTGGCCCATCAGGCTCTGAGCCACAAGTGTCCTGACAACCACAAACTGCACCCACATGAACAGCACTGGCCTATCAGGCACTGAGCCACAAGTGACATCACAAACACAAACTCCACCCACATGACCAGCATTGGCCTATCAGGCACTGAGCCACAAGTGACATCACAAACACAAACTGCAGCCACAGGACCAGCAATGTCCTATCAGGCACTGAGCCACAAGTGACATCACAAACACAAACTCCACCCACATCACCAGCACTGGCCTATCAGGCACTGAGCCACAAGTGACATCACAAACACATACTGCAGCCATGTGACCAACACTGGCCTATCAGGCACTGAGCCACAAGTCACCTCACAACCACAAACTGCAGCCATGTGACCAACACTGGCCTATCAGGCACTGAGCCACAAGTGACATCACAACCACAAACTGCACCCACATGACCAGCACTGGCCTATCAGGCACTCAGCCACAAGTGACCTCACAAGGACAAAATTAACCCACGTGACCAGCACTGGCCTATCAGGCACTGAGCCACAAGTGACCTCACAACCACAGACTGCAGCCACATGACCAGCACTGGCCTATCAGGCACTCAGCCACAAGTGACATCACAACCACAAACTGCACCCACATGACCAGCACTGGCCTATCAGGCACTGAGCCACAAGTGACATCACAAACACAAACTCCACCCACATCACCAGCACTGGCCTATCAGGCACTCAGCCACAAGTGACATCACAACAACAAACTGCACCCACGTGACCAGCACTGGCCTATCAGGCACTCAGCCACAAGTGACATCACAACCACAAACTGCAGCCACAGGACCAGCAATGTCCCATCAGGCACTGAGCCACAAGTGACCTCACAGCCACAAACTGCACCCACATCACCAGCACTGGCCTATCAGGCACTGAGCCACAAGTGACATCACAAACACAAAATGCAGCCATGTGACCAACACTGGCCTATCAGGCTCTGAGCCACAAGTGACCTGACAACCACAAACTGCACCCACATGACCAGCACTGGCCTATCAGGCACTGAGCCACAAGTGACATCACAAACACAAACTGCAGCCATGTGACCAACACTGGCCTATCAGGCACTGAGCCACAAGTGACATCACAACCACAAACTGCACCCACATGACCAGCACTGGCCTATCAGGCACTCAGCCACAAGTGACCTCACAAGGACAAAATTAACCCACGTGACCAGCACTGGCCTATCAGGCACTCAGCCACAAGTGACATCACAACCACAAACTGCAGCCACAGGACCAGCAATGTCCCATCAGGCACTGAGCCACAAGTGACCTCACAGCCACAAACTGCACCCACATCACCAGCACTGGCCTATCAGGCACTGAGCCACAAGTGACATCACAAACACAAAATGCAGCCATGTGACCAACACTGGCCTATCAGGCTCTGAGCCACAAGTGACCTGACAACCACAAACTGCACCCACATGACCAGCACTGGCCTATCAGGCACTGAGCCACAAGTGACATCACAAACACAAAATGCACCCACATGAACAGCACTGGCCTATCAGGCACTCAGCCAAAAGTGACCTCACAGCCACAAAATGAACCCACGTGACCAGCACTGGCCTATCAGGCACTCAGCCACAAGTGACATCACAACCACAAAATGCAGCCACAGGACCAGCAATGTCCTATCAGGCACTGAGCCACAAGTGACATCACAAACACAAACTGCAGCCATGTGAACAACACTGGCCTATCAGGCACTGAGCCACAAGTGACATCACAAACACAAACTGCACCCACATCACCAGCACTGGCCTATCAGGCACTCAGCCACAACTGACATCACAAACACAAACTGCAGCCATGTGACCAACACTGGCCTATCAGGCTCTGAGCCACAAGTGACATCACAAACACAAACTGCACCCACATGACCAGCACTGGCCTATCAGGCACTGAGCCACAAGTGACATCACAAACACAAACTCCACCCACATGACCAGCACTGGCCTATCAGGCACTGAGCCACAAGTGACATCACAAACACAAACTCCACCCACATCACCAGCACTGGCCTATCAGGCACTGAGCCACAAGTGACATCACAAACACAAACTGCACCCACAGGACAAGCACTGGCCTATCAGGCACTGAGCCACAAGTGACATCACAAACACAAACTGCAGCCATGTGAGCAACACTGGCCTATCAGGCACTGAGCCACAAGTGACATCACAACCACAAACTGCACCCACATGACCAGCACTGGCCTATCAGGCACTGAACCACAAGTGACCTCACAATCACAAATTTCAACCACAGGACCAGCACTGGACTATCAGGCACTGAGCCACAAGTGACATCACAGCCACCAACAGCAGCCATGGGCCTAGCACTGGCCTAGCAGGCACTGAGCCACAAGTGACCTCACAACCACAAACAGCAGCCATGGGCCTAGCACTGGCCTGTCAGGAACTGAGCCACAAGTGACCTCACAACCACAAACAGCACCCAGGCACCTAGCACTGGCCTATCAGGCACTGAGCCACAAGTGACATCACAACCACAAACTCCACCAACAGCACCAGCACTGGCCTATCAGGCACTGAGCCACAAGTGACATCACAAACACAAACTCCACCCACAGGAGCAGCATGGCCTCTCATGCACTGAGCCACAAGTGACATCACAACCACAAACTGCACACACAGGACCAGCACTGGCCTATCAGGCACTCAGCCACAAGTGACATCACAGACACAAACTGCAGCCATGTGACCAACACTGGCCTATCAGGCACTGAGCCACAAGTGACATCACAACCACAAACTGCACCCACATGACCAGCACTGGCCTATCAGGCTCTGAGCCACAAGTGACCTGACAACCACAAACTGCACCCACATGAACAGCACTGGCCTATCAGGCACTGAGCCACAAGTGACATCACAAACACAAACTCCACCCACATGACCAGCATTGGCCTATCAGGCACTGAGCCACAAGTGACATCACAAACACAAACTCCACCCACATCACCAGCACTGGCCTATCAGGCACTGAGCCACAAGTGACATCACAAACACAAACTCCACCAACAGCACCAGCACTGGCCTAACAGGCACTCAGCCACAAGTGACATCACAAACACAAACTGCAGCCATGTGAGCAACACTGGCCTATCAGGCACTGAGCCACAAGTGACATCACAACCACAAACTGCACCCACATGACTACCACTGGCCTATCAGGCACTGAGCCACAAGTGACCTCACAATCACAAATTTCAGCCACAGGACCAGCACTGGCCTATCAGGCACTGAGCCACAAGTGACATCACAAACACAAACTCCACCCACATGACCAGCACTGGCCTATCAGGCACTGAGCCACAAGTGACATCACAAACACAAACTCCACCCACAGGAGCAGCATGGCCTCTCACGCACTGAGCCACAAGTGACATCACAACCACAAACTGCACACACAGGACCAGCACTGGCCTATCAGGCACTCAGCCACAAGTGACATCACAGACACAAACTGCAGCCATGTGACCAACACTGGCCTATCAGGCACTGTGCCACAAGTGACATCACAACCACAAACTGCACCCACATGACCAGCACTGGCCTATCAGGCTCTGAGCCACAAGTGACCTGACAACCACAAACTGCACCCACATGAACAGCACTGGCCTATCAGGCACTGAGCCACAAGTGACATCACAAACACAAACTGCAGCCACATCACCAGCACTGGCCTATCAGGCACTCAGCCACAAGTGACATCACAAACACAAACTCCACCCACATCACCAGCACTGGCCTATCAGGCACTGAGCCACAAGTGACATCACAAACACAAACTCCACCCACGTGACCAGCACTGGCCTATCAGGCACTGATCCGCAAATGACATCACAACAACAAACTGTACCCACGTGACCAGCACTGGCCTATCAGGCACTGAGCCACAAGTGACATCACAAACTCCACCAACAGCACCAGCACTGGCCTATCAGGCACTGAGCCACAAGTGACATCATAAACACAAACTCCACCCACAGGACCAGCACTGGCCTATCAGGCACTGAGCCAAAAGTGACATCACAAACAAAAACTGCACACACATATGCAGCACTGGCCTATCACGCATTGAGCCACAAGTGACATCACAAACACAAACTCCACCCACATCACCAGCACTGGCCTATCAGGCACTGAGCCACAACTGACATCACAAACACAAACTGCAGCCATGTGACCAACACTGGCCTATCAGGCTCTGAGCCACAAGTGACATCACAACCACAAACTGCACCCACATGACCAGCAATGTCCCATCAGGCACTGAGCCACAAGTGACCTCACAGCCACAAACTGCACCCACATCACCAGCACTGGCCTATCAGGCACTGAGCCACAAGTGACATCACAAACACAAAATGCAGCCATGTGACCAACACTGGCCTATCAGGCTCTGAGCCACAAGTGACCTGACAACCACAAACTGCACCCACATGACCAGCACTGGCCTATCAGGCACTGAGCCACAAGTGACATCACAAACACAAAATGCACCCACATGAACAGCACTGGCCTATCAGGCACTCAGCCAAAAGTGACCTCACAGCCACAAAATGAACCCACGTGACCAGCACTGGCCTATCAGGCACTCAGCCACAAGTGACATCACAACCACAAAATGCAGCCACAGGACCAGCAATGTCCTATCAGGCACTGAGCCACAAGTGACATCACAAACACAAACTGCAGCCATGTGAACAACACTGGCCTATCAGGCACTGAGCCACAAGTGACATCACAAACACAAACTGCACCCACATCACCAGCACTGGCCTATCAGGCACTGATCCGCAAATGACATCACAACAACAAACTGCACCCACATGACCAGCACTGGCCTATCAGGCACTGAGCCACAAGTGACATCACAAACACAAACTCCACCCACGTGACCAGCACTGGCCTATCAGGCACTGAGCCACAAGTGACCTCACAACCACAAGCTCCACCCACATCACCAGCACTGGCCTATCAGGCACTGAGCCACAAGTGACATCACAAACACAAACTGAAGCCATGTGAGCAACACTGGCCTATCAGGCACTGAGCCACAAGTGACATCACAACCACAAACTGCACCCACATGACCAGCACTGGCCTATCAGGCACTCAGCCACAAGTGACATCACCAACACAAACTCCACCCACGTGACCAGCACTGGCCTATCAGGCACTGATCCGCAAATGACATCACAACAACAAACTGTACCCACGTGACCAGCACTGGCCTATCAGGCACTGAGCCACAAGTGACATCACAAACTCCACCAACAGCACCAGCACTGGCCTATCAGGCACTGAGCCACAAGTGACATCATAAACACAAACTCCACCCACAGGACCAGCACTGGCCTATCAGGCACTGAGCCAAAAGTGACATCACAAACAAAAACTGCACACACATATGCAGCACTGGCCTATCACGCATTGAGCCACAAGTGACATCACAAACACAAACTCCACCCACATCACCAGCACTGGCCTATCAGGCACTGAGCCACAACTGACATCACAAACACAAACTGCAGCCATGTGACCAACACTGGCCTATCAGGCTCTGAGCCACAAGTGACATCACAACCACAAACTGCACCCACATGACCAGCACTGGCCTATCAGGCACTGAGCCACAAGTGACATCACAACCACAAACTGCACCCACATGACCAGCACTGGCCTATCAGGCACTGAGCCACAAGTGACATCACAACCACAAACTGCACCCACATGACCAGCACTGGCCTATCAGGCACTGAGCCACAAGTGACATCACAAACACAAACTCCACCCACATCACCAGCACTGGCCTATCAGGCACTGATCCGCAAATGACATCACAACAACAAACTGTACCCACGTGACCAGCACTGGCCTATCAGGCACTGAGCCACAAGTGACATCACAAACACAAACTCCACCAACAGCACCAGCACTGGCCTATCAGGCACTGAGCCACAAGTGACATCATAAACACAAACTCCACCCACAGGACCAGCACTGGCCTATCAGGCACTCAGCCACAAGTGACATCAAAACCACAAACTGCACACACATGACCAGCACTGGCCTATCAGGCACTCAGCCACAAGTGACCTCATAACCACAAACTGCACCCACATGAACAGCACTGGCCTATCAGGCACTGAGCCACAAGTGACATCACAAACACAAACTCCACCCACGTGACCAGCACTGCCCTATCAGGCACTGAGCCACAAGTGACATCACAATCACAAATTTCAGCCACAGGACCAGCACTGGCCTATGAGGCACTGAGCCACAAGTGACATCACAAACACAAACTTCACCAACAGCACCAGCACTGGCCTATCAGGCACTGAGCCACAAGTGACATCACAAACACAAACTGCACCCACATGAACAGCACTGGCCTATCAGGCACTGAGCCACAAGTGACATCACAAACACAAACTCCACCCACATGACCAGCATTGGCCTATCAGGCACTGAGCCACAAGTGACATCACAAACACAAACTCCACCCACATCACCAGCACTGGCCTATCAGGCTCTGAGCCACAAGTGACCTGACAACCACAAACTCCACCCACATGACCAGCACTGGCCTATCAGGCACTGAGCCACAAGTGACATCACAACCACAAACTGCAGCCATGTGACCAACACTGGCCTATCAGGCACTGAGCCACAAGTGACATCACAACCACAAACTGCACCCACATGACCAGCACTGGCCTATCAGGCACTCAGCCACAAGTGACCTCACAAGGACAAAATGAACCCACGTGACCAGCACTGGCCTATCAGGCACTCAGCCACAAGTGACATCACAACCACAAACTGCAGCCACAGGACCAGCAATGACCCATCAGGCACTGAGCCACAAGTGACATCACAAACACAAACTGCAGCCATGTGACCAACACTGGCCTATCAGGCACTGAGCCACAAGTGACATCACAACCACAAACTGCACCCACATCACCAGCACTGGCCTATCAGGCACTCAGCCACAAGTGACCTCACAAGGACAAAATTAACCCACGTGACCAGCACTGGCCTATCAGGCACTCAGCCACAAGTGACATCACAACCACAAACTGCAGCCACAGGACCAGCAATGTCCCATCAGGCACTGAGCCACAAGTGACCTCACAGCCACAAACTGCACCCACATCACCAGCACTGGCCTATCAGGCACTCAGCCACAAGTGACATCACAAACACAAAATGCAGCCATGTGACCAACACTGGCCTATCAGGCTCTGAGCCACAAGTGACCTGACAACCACAAACTGCACCCACATGACCAGCACTGGCCTATCAGGCACTGAGCCACAAGTGACATCACAAACACAAAATGCACCCACATGAACAGCACTGGCCTATCAGGCACTCAGCCAAAAGTGACCTCACAGCCACAAAATGAACCCACGTGACCAGCACTGGCCTATCAGGCACTCAGCCACAAGTGACATCACAACCACAAAATGCAGCCACAGGACCAGCAATGTCCTATCAGGCACTGAGCCACAAGTGACATCACAAACACAAACTGCAGCCATGTGAACAACACTGGCCTATCAGGCACTGAGCCACAAGTGACATCACAAACACAAACTGCACCCACATCACCAGCACTGGCCTATCAGGCACTGATCCGCAAATGACATCACAACAACAAACTGCACCCACATGACCAGCACTGGCCTATCAGGCACTGAGCCACAAGTGACATCACAAACACAAACTCCACCCACAGGATCAGCACTGGCCTATCAGGCACTGAGCCACAAGTGACATCACAATCACAAACTGCACCCACATGAACAGGACTGGCCTATCAGGCACTGAGCCACAAGTGACATCACAAACACAAACTGCACACACATCACCAGCACTGGCCTATCAGGCACTGAGCCACAAGTGACATCACAACCACAAACTGCAGCCATGTGACCAGCACTGGCCTATCAGGCACTGATCCGCAAATGACATCACAACAACAAACTGCAGCCACGTGACCAGCACTGGCCTATCAGGCACCGAGCCACAAGTGACATCACAAACACAAACTCCACCAACAGCACCAGCACTGGCCTATCAGGCACTGAGCCACAAGTGACATCACAAACACAAACTGCAGCCACATCACCAGCACTGGCCTATCAGGCACTCAGCCACAAGTGACATCACAAACACAAACTCCACCCACATCACCAGCACTGGCCTATCAGGCACTGAGCCACAAGTGACATCACAAACACAAACTGCAGCCACAGGACCAGCAATGTCCTATCAGGCACTGAGCCACAAGTGACATCACAAACACAAACTCCACCCACATGACCAGCACTGGCCTATCAGGCACTGAGCCACAACTGACATCACAAACACAAACTGCAGCCACATGACCAGCACTGGCCTATCAGGCACTCAGCCACAAGTGACATCACAACCACAAACTGCACCCACGTGACCAGCACTGGCCTATCAGGCACTGAGCCACAAGTGACCTCACAACCACAAACTGCAGCCACATGACCAGCACTGGCCTATCAGGCACTGAGCCACAAGTGACATCACAAACACAAACTCCACCCACGTGACCAGCACTGGCCTATCAGGCACTGATCCGCAAATGACATCACAACAACAAACTGTACCCACGTGACCAGCACTGGCCTATCAGGCACTGAGCCACAAGTGACATCACAAACACAAACTCCACCAACAGCACCAGCACTGGCCTATCAGGCACTGAGCCACAAGTGACATCATAAACACAAACTCCACCCACAGGACCAGCACTGGCCTATCAGGCACTCAGCCACAAGTGACATCAAAACCACAAACTGCACACACATGACCAGCACTGGCCTATCAGGCACTCAGCCACAAGTGACATCACAAACACAAACTCCACCCACATCACCAGCACTGGCCTATCAGGCACTGAGCCACAAGTGACATCACAAACACAAACTGCAGCCATGTGACCAACACTGGCCTATCAGGCTCTGAGCCACAAGTGACATCACAACCACAAACTGCACCCACATGACCAGCACTGGCCTATCAGGCACTGAGCCACAAGTGACATCACAAACACAAACTCCACCCACATGACCAGCACTGGCCTATCAGGCACTGAGCCACAAGTGACATCACAAACACAAACTCCACCAACAGCACCAGCACTGGCCTATCAGGCACTGAGCCACAAGTGACATCACAAACACAAACTCCACCCACAGGAGCAGCATGGCCTCTCACGCACTGAGCCACAAGTGACATCACAACCACAAACTGCACACACAGGACCAGCACTGGCCTATCAGGCACTCAGCCACAAGTGACATCACAGACACAAACTGCAGCCATGTGACCAACACTGGCCTATCAGGCACTGAGCCACAAGTGACATCACAACCACAAACTGCACCCACATGACCAGCACTGGCCTATCAGGCTCTGAGCCACAAGTGACCTGACAACCACAAACTGCACCCACATGAACAGCACTGGCCTATCAGGCACTGAGCCACAAGTGACATCACAAACACAAACTCCACCCACATGACCAGCATTGGCCTATCAGGCACTGAGCCACAAGTGACATCACAAACACAAACTCCACCCACATCACCAGCACTGGCCTATCAGGCACTGAGCCACAAGTGACATCACAAACACAAACTCCACCCACATGACCAGCACTGGCCTATCAGGCACTGAGCCACAAGTGACATCACAAACACAAACTGCAGCCATGTGACCAACACTGGCCTATCAGGCACTGAGCCACAAGTGACATCACAAACACAAACTGCACCCACATGACCAGCACTGGCCTATCAGGCACTCAGCCACAAGTGACCTCACAAGGACAAAATTAACCCACGTGACCAGCACTGGCCTATCAGGCACTCAGCCACAAGTGACATCACAACCACAAACTGCAGCCACAGGACCAGCAATGTCCCATCAGGCACTGAGCCACAAGTGACCTCACAGCCACAAACTGCACCCACATCACCAGCACTGGCCTATCAGGCACTGAGCCACAAGTGACATCACAAACACAAAATGCAGCCATGTGACCAACACTGGCCTATCAGGCTCTGAGCCACAAGTGACCTGACAACCACAAACTGCACCCACATGACCAGCACTGGCCTATCAGGCACTGAGCCACAAGTGACATCACAAACACAAACTGCAGCCATGTGACCAACACTGGCCTATCAGGCACTGAGCCACAAGTGACATCACAACCACAAACTGCACCCACATGACCAGCACTGGCCTATCAGGCACTCAGCCACAAGTGACCTCACAAGGACAAAATTAACCCACGTGACCAGCACTGGCCTATCAGGCACTCAGCCACAAGTGACATCACAACCACAAACTGCAGCCACAGGACCAGCAATGTCCCATCAGGCACTGAGCCACAAGTGACCTCACAGCCACAAACTGCACCCACATCACCAGCACTGGCCTATCAGGCACTGAGCCACAAGTGACATCACAAACACAAACTGCAGCCATGTGAACAACACTGGCCTATCAGGCACTGAGCCACAAGTGACATCACAAACACAAACTGCACCCACATCACCAGCACTGGCCTATCAGGCACTCAGCCACAACTGACATCACAAACACAAACTGCAGCCATGTGACCAACACTGGCCTATCAGGCTCTGAGCCACAAGTGACATCACAAACACAAACTGCACCCACATGACCAGCACTGGCCTATCAGGCACTGAGCCACAAGTGACATCACAAACACAAACTCCACCCACATGACCAGCACTGGCCTATCAGGCACTGAGCCACAAGTGACATCACAACCACAAACTGCACCCACATCACCAGCACTGGCCTATCAGGCACTGAGCCACAAGTGACATCACAAACACAAACTGCAGCCATGTGAGCAACACTGGCCTATCAGGCACTGAGCCACAAGTGACATCACAACCACAAACTGCACCCACATGACCAGCACTGGCCTATCAGGCACTGAAGCACAAGTGACCTCACAATCACAAATTTCAACCACAGGACCAGCACTGGACTATCAGGCACTGAGCCACAAGTGACATCACAGCCACCAACAGCAGCCATGGGCCTAGCACTGGCCTAGCAGGCACTGAGCCACAAGTGACCTCACAACCACAAACAGCAGCCATGGGCCTAGCACTGGCCTGTCAGGAACTGAGCCACAAGTGACCTCACAACCACAAACAGCACCCAGGCACCTAGCACTGGCCTATCAGGCACTGAGCCACAAGTGACATCACAACCACAAACTCCACCAACAGCACCAGCACTGGCCTATCAGGCACTGAGCCACAAGTGACATCACAAACACAAACTCCACCCACAGGAGCAGCATGGCCTCTCATGCACTGAGCCACAAGTGACATCACAACCACAAACTGCACACACAGGACCAGCACTGGCCTATCAGGCACTCAGCCACAAGTGACATCACAGACACAAACTGCAGCCATGTGACCAACACTGGCCTATCAGGCACTGAGCCACAAGTGACATCACAACCACAAACTGCACCCACATGACCAGCACTGGCCTATCAGGCTCTGAGCCACAAGTGACCTGACAACCACAAACTGCACCCACATGAACAGCACTGGCCTATCAGGCACTGAGCCACAAGTGACATCACAAACACAAACTCCACCCACATGACCAGCATTGGCCTATCAGGCACTGAGCCACAAGTGACATCACAAACACAAACTCCACCCACATCACCAGCACTGGCCTATCAGGCACTGAGCCACAAGTGACATCACAAACACAAACTCCACCAACAGCACCAGCACTGGCCTAACAGGCACTCAGCCACAAGTGACATCACAAACACAAACTGCAGCCATGTGAGCAACACTGGCCTATCAGGCACTGAGCCACAAGTGACATCACAACCACAAACTGCACCCACATGACTACCACTGGCCTATCAGGCACTGAGCCACAAGTGACCTCACAATCACAAATTTCAGCCACAGGACCAGCACTGGCCTATCAGGCACTGAGCCACAAGTGACATCACAAACACAAACTGCACCCACATGACCAGCACTGGCCTATCAGGCACTGAGCCACAAGTGACATCACAACCACAAACTGCACCCACATCACCAGCACTGGCCCATCAGGCTCTGAGCCACAAGTGACCTGACAACCACAAACTGCACCCACATGAACAGCACTGGCCTATCAGGCACTGAGCCACAAGTGACATCACAAACACAAACTGCAGCCACATGACCAGCACTGGCCTATCAGGCACTGAGCCACAAGTGACATCACAACCACAAACTCCACCCACATCATCAGCACTGTTCTATCAGGCACTGAGCCACAAGTGACCTCACAACCACAAACTGCACCCACATCACGGGCACTGGCCTATCAGGCACTGAGCCACAAGTGACATCACAAACACAAACTGCAGCCATGTGAGCAACACTGGCCTATCAGGCACTGAGCCACAAGTGACATCACAACCACAAACTGCACCCACATCACCAGCACTGGCCTATCAGGCACTGAGCCACAAGTGACATCACAAACACAAACTCCACCCACGTGACCAGCACTGGCCTATCAGGCACTGAGCCACAAGTGACATCACAAACACAAACTTCACCCACATCACCAGCACTGGCCTATCAGGCACTCAGCCACAAGTGAACTCACAAACAGAAACTCCACCAACAGCACCAGCACTGGCCTATCAGGCACTGAGCCACAAGTGACATCACAAACACAAACTGCAGCCATGTGAGCAACACTGGCCTATCAGGGACTGAGCCACAAGTGACATCACAACCACAAACTGCACCCACATGACTACCACTGGCCTATCAGGCACTGAGCCACAAGTGACCTCACAATCACAAATTTCAGCCACAGGACCAGCACTGGCCTATCAGGCACTGAGCCACAAGTGACATCACAAACACAAACTCCACCCACATGACCAGCACTGGCCTATCAGGCACTGAGCCACAAGTGACATCACAAACACAAACTCCACCCACAGGAGCAGCATGGCCTCTCACGCACTGAGCCACAAGTGACATCACAACCACAAACTGCACACACAGGACCAGCACTGGCCTATCAGGCACTCAGCCACAAGTGACATCACAACCACAAACTGCAGCCATGTGACCAACACTGGCCTATCAGGCACTGAGCCACAAGTGACATCACAACCACAAACT
The DNA here is from genome assembly GCF_036417845.1 of Apteryx mantelli. Classification (NCBI taxonomy): domain Eukaryota; kingdom Metazoa; phylum Chordata; class Aves; order Apterygiformes; family Apterygidae; genus Apteryx; species Apteryx mantelli. The sequence goes on along the minus strand of NW_027118782.1, from coordinate 990,354 downwards.
GCACCCACATGACCAGCACTGGCCTATCAGGCTCTGAGCCACAAGTGACCTGACAACCACAAACTGCACCCACATGAACAGCACTGGCCTATCAGGCACTGAGCCACAAGTGACATCACAAACACAAACTCCACCCACATGACCAGCATTGGCCTATCAGGCACTGAGCCACAAGTGACATCACAACCACAAACTCCACCCACATGAACAGCACTGGCCTATCAGGCACTGAGCCACAAGTGACATCACAACCACAAACTGCAGCCACAGGACCAGCAATGTCCCATCAGGCACTGAGCCACAAGTGACCTCACAGCCACAAACTGCACCCACATCACCAGCACTGGCCTATCAGGCACTGAGCCACAAGTGACATCACAAACACAAAATGCAGCCATGTGACCAACACTGGCCTATCAGGCTCTGAGCCACAAGTGACATCACAAACACAAACTGCAGCCACAGGACCAGCACTGGCCTATCAGGCACTGAGCCACAAGTGACATCACAAACACAAACTGCAGCCATGTGACCAACACTGGCCTATCAGGCTCTGAGCCACAAGTGACATCACAACCACAAACTGCACCCACATGACCAGCACTGGCCTATCAGGCACTCAGCCACAAGTGACCTCACAAGGACAAAATGAACCCACGTGACCAGCACTGGCCTATCAGGCACTCAGCCACAAGTGACATCACAACCACAAACTGCAGCCACAGGACCAGCACTGGCCTATCAGGCACTGAGCCACAAGTGACATCACAACCACAAAATGCAGCCACAGGACCAGCAATGTCCTATCAGGCACTGAGCGACAAGTGACATCACAACCACAGAATACACCCATGTGACCAGCACTGGCCTATCAGGCACTCAGCCACAAGTGACATCACAACCACAAACTCCACCCACATGACCAGCACTGGCCTATCAGGCACTGAGCCACAAGTGACATCACAAACACAAACTGCACCCACTTGACCAGCACTGGCCTATCAGGCACTGAGCCACAAGTGACCTCACAACCACAAACTCCACCCACATCACCAGCACTGGCCTATCAGGCACTCAGCCACAAGTGACATCACAACCACAAACTGCAGCCACATGACCAGCACTGGCCTATCAGGCACTCAGCCACAAGTGACATCACAACCACAAACTGCACCCACATCACCAGCACTGGCCTATCAGGCACTCAGCCACAAGTGACATCACAACCACAAACTGCACCCACATGACCAGCACTGGCCTATCAGGCACTGAGCCACAAGTGACATCACAACCACAAACTCCACCCACATCACCAGCACTGGCCCATCAGGCTCTGAGCCACAAGTGACCTGACAACCACAAACTGCACCCACATGAACAGCACTGGCCTATCAGGCACTGAGCCACAAGTGACATCACAAACACAAACTCCACCCACATGACCAGCATTGGCCTATCAGGCACTGAGCCACAAGTGACATCACAAACACAAACTGCAGCCACAGGACCAGCAATGTCCTATCAGGCACTGAGCCACAAGTGACATCACAAACACAAACTCCACCCACATCACCAGCACTGGCCTATCAGGCACTGAGCCACAAGTGACATCACAAACACATACTGCAGCCATGTGACCAACACTGGCCTATCAGGCACTGAGCCACAAGTCACCTCACAACCACAAACTGCAGCCATGTGACCAACACTGGCCTATCAGGCACTGAGCCACAAGTGACATCACAACCACAAACTGCACCCACATGACCAGCACTGGCCTATCAGGCACTCAGCCACAAGTGACCTCACAAGGACAAAATTAACCCACGTGACCAGCACTGGCCTATCAGGCACTGAGCCACAAGTGACCTCACAACCACAGACTGCAGCCACATGACCAGCACTGGCCTATCAGGCACTCAGCCACAAGTGACCTCACAACCACAAACTGCACCCACATGACCAGCACTGGCCTATCAGGCACTGAGCCACAAGTGACATCACAAACACAAACTCCACCCACATCACCAGCACTGGCCTATCAGGCACTGAGCCACAAGTGACATCACAAACACAAACTGCAGCCATGTGACCAGCATTGGCCTATCAGGCACTGAGCCACAAGTGACATCACAAACACAAACTGCACACACATCACCAGCACTGGCCTATCAGGCACTGAGCCACAAGTGACATCACAAACACAAACTCCACCCACATCACGAGCACTGGCCTATCAGGCACTGAGCCACAAGTGACATCACAAACACAAACTGCAGCCATGTCACCAACACTGGCCTATCAGGCTCTGAGCCACAAGTGACATCACAACCACAAACTGCACCCACATCACCAGCATTGGCCTATCAGGCACTGAGCCACAAGTGACATCACAACCACAAACTCTATCCACATGACCAGCACTGGCCTATCAGGCACTGAGCCACAAGTGACATCACAAACACAAACTGCAGCCATGTGACCAACACTGGCCTATCAGGCCCTGAGCCACAAGTGACATCACAACCACAAACTGCAGCCACATGACCAGCACTGGCCTATCAGGCACTGAGCCACAAGTGACATCACAACCACAAACTGCACCCACATGACCAGCACTGGCCTATCAGGCACTGAGCCACAAGTGACATCACAACCACAAACTGCAGCCACATCACCAGCACTGGCCTATCAGGCACTGAGCCACAAGTGACATCACAAACACAAACTCCACCCACGTGACCAGCACTGGCCTATCAGGCACTGATCCGCAAATGACATCACAACAACAAACTGCACCCACGTGACCAGCACTGGCCTATCAGGCACTCAGCCACAAGTGACATCACAAACACAAACTGCACCCACATCACCAGCACTGGCCTATCAGGCACTGAGCCACAAGTGACATCACAAACACAAACTCCACCCACGTGACCAGCACTGGCCTATCAGGCACTGATCCGCAAATGACATCACAACAACAAACTGTACCCACGTGACCAGCACTGGCCTATCAGGCACTGAGCCAGAAGAGACATCACAACCACAAACTCCACCCACAGGACCAGCAGTGGCCTATCAGGCACTGAGCCACAAGTGACATCACAACCATAGACTCCACCCACATCACCAGCACTGGCCTATCAGGCACTCAGCCACAAGTGACCTCACAACCACAAACTGCAGCCACAGGACCAGCAATGTCCCATCAGGCACTGAGCCACAAGTGACCTCACAACCACAAACTGCACCCACATCACCAGCACTGGCCTATCAGGCACTGAGCTACAAGTGACATCACAAACACAAACTGAACCCACGTGACCAGCACTGGCCTATCAGGCACTCAGCCACAAGTGACATCACAACCACAAACTGCACCCACATGAACAGCACTGGCCTATCAGGCACTGAGCCACAAGTGACATCACAACCACAAACTGCACCCACATGACCAGCACTGGCCTATCAGGCACTGAGCCACAAGTGACATCACAAACACAAACTCCACCCACGTGACCAGCACTGGCCTATCAGGCACTGATCCGCAAATGACATCACAACAACAAACTGCAGCCATGTGACCAACACTGGCCTATCAGGCCCTGAGCCACAAGTGACATCACAACCACAAACTCTATCCACATGACCAGCACTGGCCTATCAGGCACTGAGCCACAAGTGACATCACAACCACAAACTCCACCCACATGACCAGCACTGGCCTATCAGGCACTGAGCCACAAGTAACATCACAACCACAAACTGCACCCACATGACCAGCACTGGCCTATCAGGCACTCAGCCACAAGTGACATCACAACCACAAACTGCAGCCACAGGACCAGCATTGGCCTATCAGGCACTGAGCCACAAGTGACATCACAACCACAAACTCCACCCACATCACCAGCACTGGCCTATCAGGCACTGAGCCACAAGTGACATCATAAAAACAAACTCCACCCACATCACCAGCACTGGCCTATCAGGCACTGAGCCACAAGTGACATCACAACCACAAACTCCACCCACATCACCAGCACTGGCCTATCAGGCACTGAGCCACAAGTGACATCACAAACACAAACTCCACCCACGTGACCAGCACTGGCCTATCAGGCACTGATCCGCAAATGACATCACAACAACAAACTGCACCCACGTGACCAGCACTGGCCTATCAGGCACTGAGCCACAAGTGACATCAAAACCACAAACTGCACACACAGGACCAGCACTGGCCTATCAGGCCCTGAGCCACAAGTGACATCACAACCACAAACTGCACCCACATGACCAGCACTGGCCTATCAGGCACTGAGCCACAAGTGACATCACAATCACAAACTGCACCCACATCACCAGCACTGGCCTATCAGGCACTCAGCCACAAGTGACATCACAAACACAAACTGCAGCCGTGTGACCAACACTGGCCTATCAGGCACTGAGCCACAAGTGACATCACAACCACAAACTGCACCCACATCACCAGCACTGACCTATCAGGCACTGAGCCACAAGTGACATCACAACCACAAACTCCACCCACATCACCAGCACTGGCCTATCAGGCACTCAGCCACAAGTGACATCACAAACACAAACTCCACCCACGTGACCAGCACTGGCCTATCAGGCACTGATCCGCAAATGACATCACAACAACAAACTGCACCCACGTGACCAGCACTGGCCTATCAGGCACTGATCCGCAAATGACATCACAAACACAAACTGCAGCCACATCACCAGCACTGGCCTATCAGGCACTGAGCCACAAGTGACATCACAAACACAAACTCCACCCACATCACCAGCACTGGCCTATCAGGCACTGAGCCACAAGTGACATCATAAAAACAAACTCCACCCACATCACCAGCACTGGCCTATCAGGCACTGAGCCACAAGTGACATCACAACCACAAACTGCAGCCACAGGACCAGCATTGGCCTATCAGGCACTGAACCACAAGTGACATCACAAACACAAACTCCACCCACATCACCAGCACTGGCCTATCAGGCACTGACCCACAAGTGACATCATAAAAACAAACTCCACCCACATCACCAGCACTGGCCTATCAGGCACTGAGCCACAAGTGACATCACAACCACAAACTGCAGCCACATGACCAGCACTGGCCTATCAGGCACTGAGCCACAAGTGACATCACAAACACAAACTCCACCCACGTGACCAGCACTGGCCTATCAGGCACTGATCCGCAAATGACATCACAACCACAAACTGCAGCCACATCACCAGCACTGGCCTATCAGGCACTGAGCCACAAGTGACATCAAAACCACAAACTCCACCAACATCACCAGCACTGGCCTATCAGGCACTGAGCCACAAGTGACATCACAAACACAAACTCCAATCAACATCACCTGCACTGGCCTATCAGGCACTGAGCCACAAGTAACATCACAAACACAAACTGCACCCACATGACCAGCACTGGCCTATCAGGCACTGAGCCACAAGTGACATCACAAACACAAACTGCAGCCATGTGACCAACACTGGCCTATCAGGCCCTGAGCCACAAGTGACATCACAACCACAAACTGCACCCACATGACCAGCACTGGCCTATCAGGCACTGAGCCACAAGTGACATCACAACCACAAACTGCACCCACACCACCAGCACTGGCCTATCAGGCACTGATCCGCAAATGACATCACAACAACAAACTGCACCCACGTGACCAGCACTGGCCTATCAGGCACTCAGCCACAAGTGACATCACAAACACAAACTGCACCCACATCACCAGCACTGGCCTATCAGGCACTGAGCCACAAGTGACATCACAACCACAAACTGCACCCACGTGACCAGCACTGGCCTATCAGGCACTGAGCCACAAGTGACATCACAAACACAAACTCCACCCACGTGACCAGCACTGGCCTATCAGGCACTGATCCGCAAATGACATCACAACAACAAACTGCACCCACATCACCAGCACTGGCCTATCAGGCACTTAGCCAGAAGAGACATCACAACAACAAACTGCACCCACGTGACCAGCACTGCCCTATCAGGCACTCAGCCACAAGTGACATCACAACCACAAACTGCACCCACATGACCAGCACTGGCCTATCAGGCACTGAGCCACAAGTGACATCATAAACACAAACTCCACCCACATCACCAGCACTGGCCTATCAGGCACTGAGCCACAAGTGACATCACAACCACAAACTGCAGCCACATCACCAGCACTGGCCTATCAGGCACTGAGCCACAAGTGACATCACAAACACAAACTGCAGCCATGTGACCAGCACTGGCCTATCAGGCACTGAGCCACAAGTGACATCACAACCACAAACTGCACCCACACCACCAGCACTGGCCTATCAGGCACTGAGCCACAAGTGACATCACAAACACAATCTCCACCCACGTGACCAGCACTGGCCTATCAGGCACTGAGCCACAAGTGACATCACAACAACAAACTGCACCCACGTGACCAGCACTGGCCTATCAGGCACTCAGCCACAAGTGACATCACAACCACAAACTGCACACACAGGACGAGCACTGGCCTATCAGGCACTGAGCCACAAGTGACATCACAAACACAAACTCCACCCACATGAACAGCACTGGCCTATCAGGCACTGAGCCACAAGTGACATCACAATCACAAACTCCACCCACATCACCAGCACTGGCCTATCAGGCACTGAGCCACAAGTGACATCACAAACACAAACTGCAGCCATGTGACCAACACTGGCCTATCAGGCCCTGAGCCACAAGTGACATCACAACCACAAACTGCAGCCACATGACCAGCACTGGCCTATCAGGCACTGAGCCACAAGTGACATCACAACCACAAACTCCACCCACATCACCAGCACTGGCCTATCAGGCACTGAGCCACAAGTGACCTCACAAACACAAACTGCACCCACATGAACAGCACTGGCCTATCAGGCACTGAGCCACAAGTGACATCACAAACACAAACTGCACCCACTTCACCAACACTGGCCTATCAGGCCCTGAGCCACAAGTGACATCACAACCACAAAATGCACCCACATGACCAGCACTGGCCTATCAGGCACTGAGCCACAAGTGACATCACAAACACAAACTCCACCCACATCACCAGCACTGGCCTATCAGGCACTGAGCCACAAGTGACATCACAACCACAAACTGCACCCACATGACCAGCACTGGCCTATCAGGCACTGAGCCACAAGTGACATCACAAACACAAACTCCACCCACGTGACCAGCACTGGCCTATCAGGCACTGATCCGCAAATGACATCACAACAACAAACTGCACCCACGTGACCAGCACTGGCCTATCAGGCACTGAGCCACAAGTGACATCACAACCACAAACTGCACACACAGGACGAGCACTGGCCTATCAGGCACTGAGCCACAAGTGACATCACAACCACAAACTCCACCCACATCACCAGCAGTGGCCTATCAGGCACTGAGCCACAAGTGACATCACAACCATAGACTCCACCCACATCACCAGCACTGGCCTATCAGGCACTCAGCCACAAGTGACATCACAAACACAAACTGCACACACAGGACCAGCACTGGCCTATCAGGCACTGAGCCACAAGTGACATCACAAACACAAACTCCACCCACGTGACCAGCACTGGCCTATCAGGCACTGATCCGCAAATGACATCACAACAACAAACTGCACCCACGTGACCAGCACTGGCCTATCAGGCACTGAGCCAGAAGAGACATCACAACCACAAACTCCACCCACAGGACCAGCAGTGGCCTATCAGGCACTGAGCCACAAGTGACATCACAACCATAGACTCCACCCACATCACCAGCACTGGCCTATCAGGCACTCAGCCACAAGTGACCTCACAACCACAAACTGCAGCCACAGGACCAGCAATGTCCCATCAGGCTCTGAGCCACAAGTGACCTGACAACCACAAACTGCACCCACATCACCAGCACTGGCCTATCAGGCACTGAGGCACAAGTGACCTCACAAACACAAACTGCAGCCACTTCACCAGCATTGGCCTATCAGGCACTGAGCCACAAGTGACATCACAAACACAAACTCCACCCACATCACCAGCACTGGCCTATCAGGCACTGAGCCACAAGTGACATCACAAACACATACTGCAGCCATGTGACCAACACTGGCCTATCAGGCACTAAGCCACAAGTCACCTCACAACCACAAACTGCAGCCATGTGACCAACACTGGCCTATCAGGCACTGAGCCACAAGTGACATCACAACCACAAACTGCACCCACATGACCAGCACTGGCCTATCAGGCACTCAGCCACAAGTGACCTCACAAGGACAAAATTAACCCACGTGACCAGCACTGGCCTATCAGGCACTGAGCCACAAGTGACCTCACAACCACAGACTGCAGCCACATGACCAGCACTGGCCTATCAGGCACTCAGCCACAAGTGACCTCACAACCACAAACTGCACCCACATGAACAGCACTGGCCTATCAGGCACTGAGCCACAAGTGACATCACAACCACAAACTGCAGCCACAGGACCAGCAATGTCCCATCAGGCACTGAGCCACAAGTGACCTCACAGCCACAAACTGCACCCACATCACCAGCACTGGCCTATCAGGCACTGAGCTACAAGTGACATCACAAACACAAAATGCAGCCATCTGACCAACACTGGCCTATCAGGCACTGAGCCACAAGTGACATCACAAACACAAACTCCACCCACATCACCAGCACTGGCCTATCAGGCACTGAGCCACAAGTGACATCACAAACACAAACTGCAGCCATGTGACCAGCATTGGCCTATCAGGCACTGAGCCACAAGTGACATCACAAACACAAACTGCACACACATCACCAGCACTGGCCTATCAGGCACTGAGCCACAAGTGACATCACAAACACAAACTCCACCCACATCACCAGCACTGGCCTATCAGGCACTGAGCCACAAGTGACATCACAAACACAAACTGCAGCCATGTCACCAACACTGGCCTATCAGGCTCTGAGCCACAAGTGACATCACAACCACAAACTGCACCCACATCACCAGCATTGGCCTATCAGGCACTGAGCCACAAGTGACATCACAGCCACAAACTGCAGCCACATGACCAGCACTGGCCTATCAGGCACTGAGCCACAAGTAACATCACAACCACAAACTGCACCCACATGACCAGCACTGGCCTATCAGGCACTGAGCCACAAGTGACATCACAACCACAAACTCTATCCACATGACCAGCACTGGCCTATCAGGCACTGAGCCACAAGTGACATCACAAACACAAACTGCAGCCATGTGACCAACACTGGCCTATCAGGCCCTGAGCCACAAGTGACATCACAACCACAAACTGCAGCCACATGACCAGCACTGGCCTATCAGGCACTGAGCCACAAGTGACATCACAACCACAAACTGCACCCACATGACCAGCACTGGCCTATCAGGCACTGAGCCACAAGGGACATCACAAACACAAACTGCAGCCACATCACCAGCACTGGCCTATCAGGCACTGAGCCACAAGTGACATCACAACCACAAACTGCAGCCACATGACCAGCACTGGCCTATCAGGCACTGAGCCACAAGGGACATCACAAACACAAACTCCACCCACGTGACCAGCACTGGCCTATCAGGCACTGATCCGCAAATGACATCACAACAACAAACTGCACCCACGTGACCAGCACTGGCCTATCAGGCACTGAGCCACAAGTGACATCACAACCACAAACTCTATCCACATGACCAGCACTGGCCTATCAGGCACTGAGCCACAAGTGACATCACAATCACAAACTCGACCCACATGAACAGCACTGGCCTATCAGGCACTGAGCCACAAGTGACATCACAAACACAAACTGCAGCCATGTGACCAACACTGGCCTATCAGGCCCTGAGCCACAAGTGACATCACAACCACAAACTGCAGCCACGTGACCAGCACTGGCCTATCAGGCACTGAGCCACAAGTGACATCACAAACACAAACTCCACCCACATCACCAGCACTGGCCTATCAGGCACTGAGCCACAAGTAACATCACAAACACAAACTGCACCCACATGACCAGCACTGGCCTATCAGGCACTGAGCCACAAGTGACATCACAAACACAAACTGCAGCCATGTGACCAACACTGGCCTATCAGGCCCTGAGCCACAAGTGACATCACAACCACAAACTGCACCCACATGACCAGCACTGGCCTATCAGGCACTGAGCCACAAGTGACATCACAAACACAAACTCCACCCACACCACCAGCACTGGCCTATCAGGCACTGATCCGCAAATGACATCACAACATCAAACTGCACCCACGTGACCAGCACTGGCCTATCAGGCACTGAGCCACAAGTGACATCACAACCACAAACTGCACCCACATCACCAGCACTGGCCTATCAGGCACTGAGCCACAAGTGACATCACAACCACAAACTGCACCCACGTGACCAGCACTGGCCTATCAGGCACTGAGCCACAAGTGACATCACAAACACAAACTCCACCCACGTGACCAGCACTGGCCTATCAGGCACTGATCCGCAAATGACATCACAACAACAAACTGCACCCACATCACCAGCACTGGCCTATCAGGCACTTAGCCAGAAGAGACATCACAACAACAAACTGCACCCACGTGACCAGCACTGCCCTATCAGGCACTCAGCCACAAGTGACATCACAACCACAAACTGCACCCACATGACCAGCACTGGCCTATCAGGCACTGAGCCACAAGTGACATCATAAACACAAACTCCACCCACATCACCAGCACTGGCCTATCAGGCACTGAGCCACAAGTGACATCACAACCACAAACTGCAGCCACATGACCAGCACTGGCCTATCAGGCACTGAGCCACAAGTGACATCACAAACACAAACTGCAGCCATGTGACCAGCACTGGCCTATCAGGCACTGAGCCACAAGTGACATCACAACCACAAACTGCACCCACACCACCAGCACTGGCCTATCAGGCACTGAGCCACAAGTGACATCACAAACACAATCTCCACCCACGTGACCAGCACTGGCCTATCAGGCACTGAGCCACAAGTGACATCACAACAACAAACTGCACCCACGTGACCAGCACTGGCCTATCAGGCACTCAGCCACAAGTGACATCACAACCACAAACTGCACACACAGGACGAGCACTGGCCTATCAGGCACTGAGCCACAAGTGACATCACAAACACAAACTCCACCCACATCACCAGCACTGGCCTATCAGGCACTGAGCCACAAGTGACATCACAGTCACAAAATGCAGCCACATGACCAGCACTGGCCTATCAGGCACTCAGCCACAAGTGACATCACAACCACAAACTGCACCCACATGACCAGCACTGGCCTATCAGGCACTCAGCCACAAGTGACATCACAACCACAAACTGCAGCCACATGACCAGCACTGGCCTATCAGGCACTGAGCCACAAGTGACATCACAACCAGAAACTGCACCCACATCACCAGCACTGGCCCATCAGGCTCTGAGCCACAAGTGTCCTGACAACCACAAACTGCACCCACATGAACAGCACTGGCCTATCAGGCACTGAGCCACAAGTGACATCACAAACACAAACTCCACCCACATGACCAGCATTGGCCTATCAGGCACTGAGCCACAAGTGACATCACAAACACAAACTGCAGCCACAGGACCAGCAATGTCCTATCAGGCACTGAGCCACAAGTGACATCACAAACACAAACTCCACCCACATCACCAGCACTGGCCTATCAGGCACTGAGCCACAAGTGACATCACAAACACATACTGCAGCCATGTGACCAACACTGGCCTATCAGGCACTGAGCCACAAGTCACCTCACAACCACAAACTGCAGCCATGTGACCAACACTGGCCTATCAGGCACTGAGCCACAAGTGACATCACAACCACAAACTGCACCCACATGACCAGCACTGGCCTATCAGGCACTCAGCCACAAGTGACCTCACAAGGACAAAATTAACCCACGTGACCAGCACTGGCCTATCAGGCACTGAGCCACAAGTGACCTCACAACCACAGACTGCAGCCACATGACCAGCACTGGCCTATCAGGCACTCAGCCACAAGTGACATCACAACCACAAACTGCACCCACATGACCAGCACTGGCCTATCAGGCACTGAGCCACAAGTGACATCACAAACACAAACTCCACCCACATCACCAGCACTGGCCTATCAGGCACTGAGCCACAAGTGACATCACAAACACAAACTGCAGCCATGTGACCAGCATTGGCCTATCAGGCACTGAGCCACAAGTGACATCACAAACACAAACTGCACACACATCACCAGCACTGGCCTATCAGGCACTGAGCCACAAGTGACATCACAAACACAAACTCCACCCACATCACCAGCACTGGCCTATCAGGCACTGAGCCACAAGTGACATCACAAACACAAACTGCAGCCATGTCACCAACACTGGCCTATCAGGCTCTGAGCCACAAGTGACATCACAACCACAAACTGCACCCACATCACCAGCATTGGCCTATCAGGCACTGAGCCACAAGTGACATCACAACCACAAACTGCAGCCACATGACCAGCACTGGCCTATCAGGCACTGAGCCACAAGTGACATCACAAACACAAACTGCAGCCATGTGACCAACACTGGCCTATCAGGCCCTGAGCCACAAGTGACATCACAACCACAAACTGCAGCCACATGACCAGCACTGGCCTATCAGGCACTGAGCCACAAGTGACATCACAACCACAAACTGCACCCACATGACCAGCACTGGCCTATCAGGCACTGAGCCACAAGTGACATCACAACCACAAACTGCAGCCACATCACCAGCACTGGCCTATCAGGCACTGAGCCACAAGTGACATCACAAACACAAACTCCACCCACGTGACCAGCACTGGCCTATCAGGCACTGATCCGCAAATGACATCACAACAACAAACTGCACCCACGTGACCAGCACTGGCCTATCAGGCACTCAGCCACAAGTGACATCACAAACACAAACTGCACCCACATCACCAGCACTGGCCTATCAGGCACTGAGCCACAAGTGACATCACAAACACAAACTCCACCCACGTGACCAGCACTGGCCTATCAGGCACTGATCCGCAAATGACATCACAACAACAAACTGCACCCACGTGACCAGCACTGGCCTATCAGGCACTGAGCCAGAAGAGACATCACAACCACAAACTCCACCCACAGGACCAGCAGTGGCCTATCAGGCACTGAGCCACAAGTGACATCACAACCATAGACTCCACCCACATCACCAGCACTGGCCTATCAGGCACTCAGCCACAAGTGACCTCACAACCACAAACTGCAGCCACAGGACCAGCAATGTCCCATCAGGCACTGAGCCACAAGTGACCTCACAACCACAAACTGCACCTACATCACCAGCACTGGCCTATCAGGCACTGAGCTACAAGTGACATCACAAACACAAACTGAACCCACGTGACCAGCACTGGCCTATCAGGCACTCAGCCACAAGTGACATCACAACCACAAACTGCACCCACATGAACAGCACTGGCCTATCAGGCACTGAGCCACAAGTGACATCACAACCACAAACTGCACCCACATGACCAGCACTGGCCTATCAGGCACTGAGCCACAAGTGACATCACAAACACAAACTCCACCCACGTGACCAGCACTGGCCTATCAGGCACTGATCCGCAAATGACATCACAACAACAAACTGCAGCCATGTGACCAACACTGGCCTATCAGGCCCTGAGCCACAAGTGACATCACAACCACAAACTCTATCCACATGACCAGCACTGGCCTATCAGGCACTGAGCCACAAGTGACATCACAACAACAAACTGCACCCACATGACCAGCACTGGCCTATCAGGCACTCAGCCACAAGTGACATCACAACCACAAACTGCAGCCACAGGACCAGCATTGGCCTATCAGGCACTGAGCCACAAGTGACATCACAACCACAAACTCCACCCACATCACCAGCACTGGCCTATCAGGCACTGAGCCACAAGTGACATCATAAAAACAAACTCCACCCACATCACCAGCACTGGCCTATCAGGCACTGAGCCACAAGTGACATCACAACCACAAACTGCAGCCACATCACCAGCACTGGCCTATCAGGCACTGAGCCACAAGTGACATCACAAACACAAACTCCACCCACGTGACCAGCACTGGCCTATCAGGCACTGATCCGCAAATGACATCACAACAACAAACTGCACCCACGTGACCAGCACTGGCCTATCAGGCACTGAGCCACAAGTGACATCAAAACCACAAACTGCACACACAGGACCAGCACTGGCCTATCAGGCCCTGAGCCACAAGTGACATCACAACCACAAACTGCACCCACATGACCAGCACTGGCCTATCAGGCACTGAGCCACAAGTGACATCACAATCACAAACTGCACCCACATCACCAGCACTGGCCTATCAGGCACTCAGCCACAAGTGACATCACAAACACAAACTGCAGCCGTGTGACCAACACTGGCCTATCAGGCACTGAGCCACAAGTGACATCACAACCACAAACTGCACCCACATCACCAGCACTGGCCTATCAGGCACTGAGCCACAAGTGACATCACAAACACAAACTCCACCCACATCACCAGCACTGGCCTATCAGGCACTGAGCCACAAGTGACATCACAAACACAAACTCCACCCACGTGACCAGCACTGGCCTATCAGGCACTGATCCGCAAATGACATCACAACAACAAACTGCACCCACGTGACCAGCACTGGCCTATCAGGCACTGATCCGCAAATGACATCACAAACACAAACTGCAGCCACATCACCAGCACTGGCCTATCAGGCACTGAGCCACAAGTGACATCACAAACACAAACTCCACCCACATCACCAGCACTGGCCTATCAGGCACTGAGCCACAAGTGACATCATAAAAACAAACTCCACCCACATCACCAGCACTGGCCTATCAGGCACTGAGCCACAAGTGACATCACAACCACAAACTGCAGCCACATGACCAGCACTGGCCTATCAGGCACTGAGCCACAAGTGACATCACAAACACAAACTCCACCCACGTGACCAGCACTGGCCTATCAGGCACTGATCCGCAAATGACATCACAACCACAAACTGCAGCCACATCACCAGCACTGGCCTATCAGGCACTGAGCCACAAGTGACATCAAAACCACAAACTCCACCCACATCACCAGCACTGGCCTATCAGGCACTGAGCCACAAGTGACATCACAAACACAAACTCCACCCACATCACCAGCACTGGCCTATCAGGCACTGAGCCACAAGTAACATCACAAACACAAACTGCACCCACATGACCAGCACTGGCCTATCAGGCACTGAGCCACAAGTGACATCACAACCACAAACTGCAGCCATGTGACCAACACTGGCCTATCAGGCCCTGAGCCACAAGTGACATCACAACCACAAACTGCACCCACATGACCAGCACTGGCCTATCAGGCACTGAGCCACAAGTGACATCACAACCACAAACTGCACCCACACCACCAGCACTGGCCTATCAGGCACTGATCCGCAAATGACATCACAACAACAAACTGCACCCACGTGACCAGCACTGGCCTATCAGGCACTCAGCCACAAGTGACATCACAAACACAAACTGCACCCACATCACCAGCACTGGCCTATCAGGCACTCAGCCACAAGTGACATCACAACCACAAACTGCACCCACGTGACCAGCACTGGCCTATCAGGCACTGAGCCACAAGTGACATCACAAACACAAACTCCACCCACGTGACCAGCACTGGCCTATCAGGCACTGATCCGCAAATGACATCACAACAACAAACTGCACCCACATCACCAGCACTGGCCTATCAGGCACTTAGCCAGAAGAGACATCACAACAACAAACTGCACCCACGTGACCAGCACTGCCCTATCAGGCACTCAGCCACAAGTGACATCACAACCACAAACTGCACCCACATGACCAGCACTGGCCTATCAGGCACTGAGCCACAAGTGACATCATAAACACAAACTCCACCCACATCACCAGCACTGGCCTATCAGGCACTGAGCCACAAGTGACATCACAACCACAAACTGCAGCCACATGACCAGCACTGGCCTATCAGGCACTGAGCCACAAGTGACATCACAAACACAAATTGCAGCCATGTGACCAGCACTGGCCTATCAGGCACTGAGCCACAAGTGACATCACAACCACAAACTGCACCCACACCACCAGCACTGGCCTATCAGGCACTGAGCCACAAGTGACATCACAAACACAATCTCCACCCACGTGACCAGCACTGGCCTATCAGGCACTGAGCCACAAGTGACATCACAACAACAAACTGCACCCACGTGACCAGCACTGGCCTATCAGGCACTCAGCCACAAGTGACATCACAACCACAAACTGCACACACAGGACGAGCACTGGCCTATCAGGCACTGAGCCACAAGTGACATCACAAACACAAACTCCACCCACATGAACAGCACTGGCCTATCAGGCACTGAGCCACAAGTGACATCACAATCACAAACTCCACCCACATCACCAGCACTGGCCTATCAGGCACTGAGCCACAAGTGACATCACAAACACAAACTGCAGCCATGTGACCAACACTGGCCTATCAGGCCCTGAGCCACAAGTGACATCACAACCACAAACTGCAGCCACATGACCAGCACTGGCCTATCAGGCACTGAGCCACAAGTGACATCACAACCACAAACTCCACCCACATCACCAGCACTGGCCTATCAGGCACTGAGCCACAAGTGACCTCACAAACACAAACTGCACCCACATGAACAGCACTGGCCTATCAGGCACTGAGCCACAAGTGACATCACAAACACAAACTGCACCCACTTCACCAACACTGGCCTATCAGGCCCTGAGCCACAAGTGACATCACAACCACAAAATGCACCCACATGACCAGCACTGGCCTATCAGGCACTGAGCCACAAGTGACATCACAAACACAAACTCCACCCACATCACCAGCACTGGCCTATCAGGCACTGAGCCACAAGTGACATCACAACCACAAACTGCACCCACATGACCAGCACTGGCCTATCAGGCACTGAGCCACAAGTGACATCACAAACACAAACTCCACCCACGTGACCAGCACTGGCCTATCAGGCACTGATCCGCAAATGACATCACAACAACAAACTGCACCCACGTGACCAGCACTGGCCTATCAGGCACTGAGCCACAAGTGACATCACAACCACAAACTGCACACACAGGACGAGCACTGGCCTATCAGGCACTGAGCCACAAGTGACATCACAACCACAAACTCCACCCACATCACCAGCAGTGGCCTATCAGGCACTGAGCCACAAGTGACATCACAACCATAGACTCCACCCACATCACCAGCACTGGCCTATCAGGCACTCAGCCACAAGTGACATCACAAACACAAAATGAACCCACATCACCAGCACTGGCCTATCAGGCACTGAGCCACAAGTGACATCACAAACACAAACTCCACCCACGTGACCAGCACTGGCCTATCAGGCACTGATCCGCAAATGACATCACAACAACAAACTGCACCCACGTGACCAGCACTGGCCTATCAGGCACTGAGCCAGAAGAGACATCACAACCACAAACTCCACCCACAGGACCAGCAGTGGCCTATCAGGCACTGAGCCACAAGTGACATCACAACCATAGACTCCACCCACATCACCAGCACTGGCCTATCAGGCACTCAGCCACAAGTGACCTCACAACCACAAACTGCAGCCACAGGACCAGCAATGTCCCATCAGGCTCTGAGCCACAAGTGACCTGACAACCACAAACTGCACCCACATCACCAGCACTGGCCTATCAGGCACTGAGGCACAAGTGACCTCACAAACACAAACTGCAGCCACTTCACCAGCATTGGCCTATCAGGCACTGAGCCACAAGTGACATCACAAACACAAACTCCACCCACATCACCAGCACTGGCCTATCAGGCACTGAGCCACAAGTGACATCACAAACACATACTGCAGCCATGTGACCAACACTGGCCTATCAGGCACTAAGCCACAAGTCACCTCACAACCACAAACTGCAGCCATGTGACCAACACTGGCCTATCAGGCACTGAACCACAAGTGACATCACAACCACAAACTGCACCCACATGACCAGCACTGGCCTATCAGGCACTCAGCCACAAGTGACCTCACAAGGACAAAATTAACCCACGTGACCAGCACTGGCCTATCAGGCACTGAGCCACAAGTGACCTCACAACCACAGACTGCAGCCACATGACCAGCACTGGCCTATCAGGCACTCAGCCACAAGTGACCTCACAACCACAAACTGCACCCACATGAACAGCACTGGCCTATCAGGCACTGAGCCACAAGTGACATCACAACCACAAACTGCAGCCACAGGACCAGCAATGTCCCATCAGGCACTGAGCCACAAGTGACCTCACAGCCACAAACTGCACCCACATCACCAGCACTGGCCTATCAGGCACTGAGCTACAAGTGACATCACAAACACAAAATGCAGCCATCTGACCAACACTGGCCTATCAGGCACTGAGCCACAAGTGACATCACAAACACAAACTCCACCCACATCACCAGCACTGGCCTATCAGGCACTGAGCCACAAGTGACATCACAAACACAAACTGCAGCCATGTGACCAGCATTGGCCTATCAGGCACTGAGCCACAAGTGACATCACAAACACAAACTGCACACACATCACCAGCACTGGCCTATCAGGCACTGAGCCACAAGTGACATCACAAACACAAACTCCACCCACATCACCAGCACTGGCCTATCAGGCACTGAGCCACAAGTGACATCACAAACACAAACTGCAGCCATGTCACCAACACTGGCCTATCAGGCTCTGAGCCACAAGTGACATCACAACCACAAACTGCACCCACATCACCAGCATTGGCCTATCAGGCACTGAGCCACAAGTGACATCACAGCCACAAACTGCAGCCACATGACCAGCACTGGCCTATCAGGCACTGAGCCACAAGTAACATCACAACCACAAACTGCACCCACATGACCAGCACTGGCCTATCAGGCACTGAGCCACAAGTGACATCACAACCACAAACTCTATCCACATGACCAGCACTGGCCTATCAGGCACTGAGCCACAAGTGACATCACAAACACAAACTGCAGCCATGTGACCAACACTGGCCTATCAGGCCCTGAGCCACAAGTGACATCACAACCACAAACTGCAGCCACATGACCAGCACTGGCCTATCAGGCACTGAGCCACAAGTGACATCACAACCACAAACTGCAGCCACATGACCAGCACTGGCCTATCAGGCACTGAGCCACAAGTGACATCACAAACACAAACTGCAGCCACATCACCAGCACTGGCCTATCAGGCACTGAGCCACAAGTGACATCACAAACACAAACTCCACCCACGTGACCAGCACTGGCCTATCAGGCACTGATCCGCAAATGACATCACAACAACAAACTGCACCCACGTGACCAGCACTGGCCTATCAGGCACTGAGCCACAAGTGACATCACAAACACAAACTCCACCCACAGGACCAGCAGTGGCCTATCAGGCACTGAACCACAAGTGACATCACAAACACAAACTCCACCCACATCACCAGCACTGGCCTATCAGGCACTGAGCCACAAGTGACATCATAAAAACAAACTCCACCCACATCACCAGCACTGGCCTATCAGGCACTGAGCCACAAGTGACATCACAACCACAAACTGCAGCCACATGACCAGCACTGGCCTATCAGGCACTGAGCCACAAGGGACATCACAAACACAAACTCCACCCACGTGACCAGCACTGGCCTATCAGGCACTGATCCGCAAATGACATCACAACAACAAACTGCACCCACGTGACCAGCACTGGCCTATCAGGCACTGAGCCACAAGTGACATCACAACCACAAACTCTATCCACATGACCAGCACTGGCCTATCAGGCACTGAGCCACAAGTGACATCACAATCACAAACTCGACCCACATGAACAGCACTGGCCTATCAGGCACTGAGCCACAAGTGACATCACAAACACAAACTGCAGCCATGTGACCAACACTGGCCTATCAGGCCCTGAGCCACAAGTGACATCACAACCACAAACTGCAGCCACGTGACCAGCACTGGCCTATCAGGCACTGAGCCACAAGTGACATCACAAACACAAACTCCACCCACATCACCAGCACTGGCCTATCAGGCACTGAGCCACAAGTAACATCACAAACACAAACTGCACCCACATGACCAGCACTGGCCTATCAGGCACTGAGCCACAAGTGACATCACAAACACAAACTGCAGCCATGTGACCAACACTGGCCTATCAGGCCCTGAGCCACAAGTGACATCACAACCACAAACTGCACCCACATGACCAGCACTGGCCTATCAGGCACTGAGCCACAAGTGACATCACAAACACAAACTCCACCCACACCACCAGCACTGGCCTATCAGGCACTGATCCGCAAATGACATCACAACATCAAACTGCACCCACGTGACCAGCACTGGCCTATCAGGCACTGAGCCACAAGTGACATCACAACCACAAACTGCACCCACATCACCAGCACTGGCCTATCAGGCACTGAGCCACAAGTGACATCACAACCACAAACTGCACCCACGTGACCAGCACTGGCCTATCAGGCACTGAGCCACAAGTGACATCACAAACACAAACTCCACCCACGTGACCAGCACTGGCCTATCAGGCACTGATCCGCAAATGACATCACAACAACAAACTGCACCCACATCACCAGCACTGGCCTATCAGGCACTTAGCCAGAAGAGACATCACAACAACAAACTGCACCCACGTGACCAGCACTGCCCTATCAGGCACTCAGCCACAAGTGACATCACAACCACAAACTGCACCCACATGACCAGCACTGGCCTATCAGGCACTGAGCCACAAGTGACATCATAAACACAAACTCCACCCACATCACCAGCACTGGCCTATCAGGCACTGAGCCACAAGTGACATCACAACCACAAACTGCAGCCACATGACCAGCACTGGCCTATCAGGCACTGAGCCACAAGTGACATCACAAACACAAACTGCAGCCATGTGACCAGCACTGGCCTATCAGGCACTGAGCCACAAGTGACATCACAACCACAAACTGCACCCACACCACCAGCACTGGCCTATCAGGCACTGAGCCACAAGTGACATCACAAACACAATCTCCACCCACGTGACCAGCACTGGCCTATCAGGCACTGAGCCACAAGTGACATCACAACCACAAACTGCACACACAGGACGAGCACTGGCCTATCAGGCACTGAGCCACAAGTGACATCACAAACACAAACTCCACCCACATCACCAGCACTGGCCTATCAGGCACTGAGCCACAAGTGACATCACAGTCACAAAATGCAGCCACATGACCAGCACTGGCCTATCAGGCACTCAGCCACAAGTGACATCACAACCACAAACTGCACCCACATCACCAGCACTGGCCTATCAGGCACTCAGCCACAAGTGACATCACAACCACAAACTGCACCCACATGACCAGCACTGGCCTATCAGGCACTGAGCCACAAGTGACATCACAACCACAAACTGCACCCACATCACCAGCACTGGCCCATCAGGCTCTGAGCCACAAGTGTCCTGACAACCACAAACTGCACCCACATGAACAGCACTGGCCTATCAGGCACTGAGCCACAAGTGACATCACAAACACAAACTCCACCCACATGACCAGCATTGGCCTATCAGGCACTGAGCCACAAGTGACATCACAAACACAAACTGCAGCCACAGGACCAGCAATGTCCTATCAGGCACTGAGCCACAAGTGACATCACAAACACAAACTCCACCCACATCACCAGCACTGGCCTATCAGGCACTGAGCCACAAGTGACATCACAAACACATACTGCAGCCATGTGACCAACACTGGCCTATCAGGCACTGAGCCACAAGTCACCTCACAACCACAAACTGCAGCCATGTGACCAACACTGGCCTATCAGGCACTGAGCCACAAGTGACATCACAACCACAAACTGCACCCACATGACCAGCACTGGCCTATCAGGCACTCAGCCACAAGTGACATCACAACCACAAACTGCAGCCACATGACCAGCACTGGCCTATCAGGCACTCAGCCACAAGTGACATCACAACCACAAACTGCACCCACATCACCAGCACTGGCCTATCAGGCACTCAGCCACAAGTGACATCACAACCACAAACTGCACCCACATGACCAGCACTGGCCTATCAGGCACTGAGCCACAAGTGACATCACAACCAGAAACTGCACCCACATCACCAGCACTGGCCCATCAGGCTCTGAGCCACAAGTGACCTGACAACCACAAACTGCACCCACATGAACAGCACTGGCCTATCAGGCACTGAGCCACAAGTGACATCACAAACACAAACTCCACCCACATGACCAGCATTGGCCTATCAGGCACTGAGCCACAAGTGACATCACAAACACAAACTGCAGCCACAGGACCAGCAATGTCCTATCAGGCACTGAGCCACAAGTGACATCACAAACACAAACTCCACCCACATCACCAGCACTGGCCTATCAGGCACTGAGCCACAAGTGACATCACAAACACATACTGCAGCCATGTGACCAACACTGGCCTATCAGGCACTGAGCCACAAGTCACCTCACAACCACAAACTGCAGCCATGTGACCAACACTGGCCTATCAGGCACTGAGCCACAAGTGACATCACAACCACAAACTGCACCCACATGACCAGCACTGGCCTATCAGGCACTCAGCCACAAGTGACCTCACAAGGACAAAATTAACCCACGTGACCAGCACTGGCCTATCAGGCACTGAGCCACAAGTGACCTCACAGCCACAGACTGCAGCCACATGACCAGCACTGGCCTATCAGGCACTCAGCCACAAGTGACATCACAACCACAAACTGCACCCACATGACCAGCACTGGCCTATCAGGCACTGAGCCACAAGTGACATCACAAACACAAACTCCACCCACATCACCAGCACTGGCCTATCAGGCACTGAGCCACAAGTGACATCACAAACACAAACTGCAGCCATGTGACCAGCATTGGCCTATCAGGCACTGAGCCACAAGTGACATCACAAACACAAACTGCACACACATCACCAGCACTGGCCTATCAGGCACTGAGCCACAAGTGACATCACAAACACAAACTCCACCCACATCACCAGCACTGGCCTATCAGGCACTGAGCCACAAGTGACATCACAAACACAAACTGCAGCCATGTCACCAACACTGGCCTATCAGGCTCTGAGCCACAAGTGACATCACAACCACAAACTGCACCCACATCACCAGCATTGGCCTATCAGGCACTGAGCCACAAGTGACATCACAACCACAAACTCCACCCACATCACCAGCACTGGCCTATCAGGCACTGAGCCACAAGTGACATCACAAACACAAACTGCAGCCATGTGACCAACACTGGCCTATCAGGCCCTGAGCCACAAGTGACATCACAACCACAAACTGCAGCCACATGACCAGCACTGGCCTATCAGGCACTGAGCCACAAGTGACATCACAACCACAAACTGCACCCACATGACCAGCACTGGCCTATCAGGCACTGAGCCACAAGTGACATCACAACCACAAACTGCAGCCACATCACCAGCACTGGCCTATCAGGCACTGAGCCACAAGTGACATCACAAACACAAACTCCACCCACGTGACCAGCACTGGCCTATCAGGCACTGATCCGCAAATGACATCACAACAACAAACTGCACCCACGTGACCAGCACTGGCCTATCAGGCACTCAGCCACAAGTGACATCACAAACACAAACTGCACCCACATCACCAGCACTGGCCTATCAGGCACTGAGCCACAAGTGACATCACAAACACAAACTCCACCCACGTGACCAGCACTGGCCTATCAGGCACTGATCCGCAAATGACATCACAACAACAAACTGCACCCACGTGACCAGCACTGGCCTATCAGGCACTGAGCCAGAAGAGACATCACAACCACAAACTCCACCCACAGGACCAGCAGTGGCCTATCAGGCACTGAGCCACAAGTGACATCACAACCATAGACTCCACCCACATC
The DNA here is from genome assembly GCF_036417845.1 of Apteryx mantelli. Classification (NCBI taxonomy): domain Eukaryota; kingdom Metazoa; phylum Chordata; class Aves; order Apterygiformes; family Apterygidae; genus Apteryx; species Apteryx mantelli. The sequence goes on along the minus strand of NW_027118782.1, from coordinate 965,967 downwards.
ACCAGCACTGGCCTATCAGGCACTCAGCCACAAGTGACCTCACAACCACAAACTGCAGCCACAGGACCAGCAATGTCCCATCAGGCACTGAGCCACAAGTGACCTCACAACCACAAACTGCACCTACATCACCAGCACTGGCCTATCAGGCACTGAGCTACAAGTGACATCACAAACACAAACTGAACCCACGTGACCAGCACTGGCCTATCAGGCACTGAGCCACAAGTGACATCACAACCACAAACTGCACCCACATGAACAGCACTGGCCTATCAGGCACTGAGCCACAAGTGACATCACAACCACAAACTGCACCCACATGACCAGCACTGGCCTATCAGGCACTGAGCCACAAGTGACATCACAAACACAAACTCCACCCACGTGACCAGCACTGGCCTATCAGGCACTGATCCGCAAATGACATCACAACAACAAACTGCAGCCATGTGACCAACACTGGCCTATCAGGCCCTGAGCCACAAGTGACATCACAACCACAAACTCTATCCACATGACCAGCACTGGCCTATCAGGCACTGAGCCACAAGTGACATCACAACAACAAACTGCACCCACATGACCAGCACTGGCCTATCAGGCACTCAGCCACAAGTGACATCACAACCACAAACTGCAGCCACAGGACCAGCATTGGCCTATCAGGCACTGAGCCACAAGTGACATCACAACCACAAACTCCACCCACATCACCAGCACTGGCCTATCAGGCACTGAGCCACAAGTGACATCATAAAAACAAACTCCACCCACATCACCAGCACTGGCCTATCAGGCACTGAGCCACAAGTGACATCACAACCACAAACTGCAGCCACATCACCAGCACTGGCCTATCAGGCACTGAGCCACAAGTGACATCACAAACACAAACTCCACCCACGTGACCAGCACTGGCCTATCAGGCACTGATCCGCAAATGACATCACAACAACAAACTGCACCCACGTGACCAGCACTGGCCTATCAGGCACTGAGCCACAAGTGACATCAAAACCACAAACTGCACACACAGGACCAGCACTGGCCTATCAGGCCCTGAGCCACAAGTGACATCACAACCACAAACTGCACCCACATGACCAGCACTGGCCTATCAGGCACTGAGCCACAAGTGACATCACAATCACAAACTGCACCCACATCACCAGCACTGGCCTATCAGGCACTCAGCCACAAGTGACATCACAAACACAAACTGCAGCCGTGTGACCAACACTGGCCTATCAGGCACTGAGCCACAAGTGACATCACAAACACAAACTCCACCCACATCACCAGCACTGGCCTATCAGGCACTGAGCCACAAGTGACATCACAAACACAAACTCCACCCACATCACCAGCACTGGCCTATCAGGCACTGAGCCACAAGTGACATCACAAACACAAACTCCACCCACGTGACCAGCACTGGCCTATCAGGCACTGATCCGCAAATGACATCACAACAACAAACTGCACCCACGTGACCAGCACTGGCCTATCAGGCACTGAGCCACAAGTGACATCACAAACACAAACTGCAGCCACTTCACCAGCATTGGCCTATCAGGCACTGAGCCACAAGTGACATCACAAACACAAACTCCACCCACATCACCAGCACTGGCCTATCAGGCACTGAGCCACAAGTGACATCACAAACACATACTGCAGCCATGTGACCAACACTGGCCTATCAGGCACTAAGCCACAAGTCACCTCACAACCACAAACTGCAGCCATGTGACCAACACTGGCCTATCAGGCACTGAGCCACAAGTGACATCACAACCACAAACTGCACCCACATGACCAGCACTGGCCTATCAGGCACTCAGCCACAAGTGATCTCACAAGGACAAAATTAACCCACGTGACCAGCACTGGCCTATCAGGCACTGAGCCACAAGTGACCTCACAACCACAGACTGCAGCCACATGACCAGCACTGGCCTATCAGGCACTCAGCCACAAGTGACATCACAAACACAAACTGCACCCACATGAACAGCACTGGCCTATCAGGCACTGAGCCACAAGTGACATCACAACCACAAACTGCAGCCACAGGACCAGCAATGTCCCATCAGGCACTGAGCCACAAGTGACCTCACAGCCACAAACTGCACCCACATCACCAGCACTGGCCTATCAGGCACTGAGCTACAAGTGACATCACAAACACAAAATGCAGCCATCTGACCAACACTGGCCTATCAGGCACTGAGCCACAAGTGACATCACAAACACAAACTCCACCCACATCACCAGCACTGGCCTATCAGGCACTGAGCCACAAGTGACATCACAAACACAAACTGCAGCCATGTGACCAGCATTGGCCTATCAGGCACTGAGCCACAAGTGACATCACAAACACAAACTGCACACACATCACCAGCACTGGCCTATCAGGCACTGAGCCACAAGTGACATCACAAACACAAACTCCACCCACATCACCAGCACTGGCCTATCAGGCACTGAGCCACAAGTGACATCACAAACACAAACTGCAGCCATGTCACCAACACTGGCCTATCAGGCTCTGAGCCACAAGTGACATCACAACCACAAACTGCACCCACATCACCAGCATTGGCCTATCAGGCACTGAGCCACAAGTGACATCACAGCCACAAACTGCAGCCACAGGACCAGCACTGGCCTATCAGGCACTGAGCCACAAGTAACATCACAACCACAAACTGCACCCACATGACCAGCACTGGCCTATCAGGCACTGAGCCACAAGTGACATCACAACCACAAACTCTATCCACATGACCAGCACTGGCCTATCAGGCACTGAGCCACAAGTGACATCACAAACACAAACTGCAGCCATGTGACCAACACTGGCCTATCAGGCCCTGAGCCACAAGTGACATCACAAACACAAACTCCACCCACATGACCAGCACTGGCCTATCAGGCACTGAGCCACAAGTGACATCACAACCACAAACTGCACCCACATGACCAGCACTGGCCTATCAGGCACTGAGCCACAAGTGACATCACAAACACAAACTGCAGCCACATCACCAGCACTGGCCTATCAGGCACTGAGCCACAAGTGACATCACAAACACAAACTCCACCCACGTGACCAGCACTGGCCTATCAGGCACTGATCCGCAAATGACATCACAACAACAAACTGCACCCACGTGACCAGCACTGGCCTATCAGGCACTGAGCCACAAGTGACATCACAACCACAAACTGCAGCCACATGACCAGCACTGGCCTATCAGGCACTGAGCCACAAGTGACATCACAACCACAAACTCCACCCACATCACCAGCACTGGCCTATCAGGCACTGAGCCACAAGTGACATCACAACCACAAACTGCACCCACATGAACAGCACTGGCCTATCAGGCACTGAGCCACAAGTGACATCACAAACACAAACTGCACCCACATCACCAGCACTGGCCTATCAGGCACTGAGCCACAAGTGACATCACAAACACAAACTGCACCCACATGAACAGCACTGGCCTATCAGGCACTGAGCCACAAGTGACATCACAAACACAAACTGCACCCACTTCACCAACACTGGCCTATCAGGCCCTGAGCCACAAGTGACATCACAACCACAAAATGCACCCACATGACCAGCACTGGCCTATCAGGCACTGAGCCACAAGTGACATCACAAACACAAACTCCACCCACATCACCAGCACTGGCCTATCAGGCACTGAGCCACAAGTGACATCACAACCACAAACTGCACCCACATGACCAGCACTGGCCTATCAGGCACTGAGCCACAAGTGACATCACAAACACAAACTCCACCCACGTGACCAGCACTGGCCTATCAGGCACTGATCCGCAAATGACATCACAACAACAAACTGCACCCACGTGACCAGCACTGGCCTATCAGGCACTGAGCCACAAGTGACATCACAACCACAAACTGCACACACAGGACGAGCACTGGCCTATCAGGCACTGAGCCACAAGTGACATCACAACCACAAACTCCACCCACATCACCAGCAGTGGCCTATCAGGCACTGAGCCACAAGTGACATCACAACCATAGACTCCACCCACATCACCAGCACTGGCCTATCAGGCACTCAGCCACAAGTGACATCACAAACACAAAATGAACCCACATCACCAGCACTGGCCTATCAGGCACTGAGCCACAAGTGACATCACAAACACAAACTCCACCCACGTGACCAGCACTGGCCTATCAGGCACTGATCCGCAAATGACATCACAACAACAAACTGCACCCACGTGACCAGCACTGGCCTATCAGGCACTGAGCCAGAAGAGACATCACAACCATAGACTCCACCCACATCACCAGCACTGGCCTATCAGGCACTCAGCCACAAGTGACCTCACAACCACAAACTGCAGCCACAGGACCAGCAATGTCCCATCAGGCTCTGAGCCACAAGTGACCTGACAACCACAAACTGCACTCACATCACCAGCACTGGCCTATCAGGCACTGAGGCACAAGTGACCTCACAAACACAAACTGCAGCCACTTCACCAGCATTGGCCTATCAGGCACTGAGCCACAAGTGACATCACAAACACAAACTCCACCCACATCACCAGCACTGGCCTATCAGGCACTGAGCCACAAGTGACATCACAAACACATACTGCAGCCATGTGACCAACACTGGCCTATCAGGCACTAAGCCACAAGTCACCTCACAACCACAAACTGCAGCCATGTGACCAACACTGGCCTATCAGGCACTGAGCCACAAGTGACATCACAACCACAAACTGCACCCACATGACCAGCACTGGCCTATCAGGCACTCAGCCACAAGTGATCTCACAAGGACAAAATTAACCCACGTGACCAGCACTGGCCTATCAGGCACTGAGCCACAAGTGACCTCACAACCACAGACTGCAGCCACATGACCAGCACTGGCCTATCAGGCACTCAGCCACAAGTGACATCACAAACACAAACTGCACCCACATGAACAGCACTGGCCTATCAGGCACTGAGCCACAAGTGACATCACAACCACAAACTGCAGCCACAGGACCAGCAATGTCCCATCAGGCACTGAGCCACAAGTGACCTCACAGCCACAAACTGCACCCACATCACCAGCACTGGCCTATCAGGCACTGAGCTACAAGTGACATCACAAACACAAAATGCAGCCATCTGACCAACACTGGCCTATCAGGCACTGAGCCACAAGTGACATCACAAACACAAACTCCACCCACATCACCAGCACTGGCCTATCAGGCACTGAGCCACAAGTGACATCACAAACACAAACTGCAGCCATGTGACCAGCATTGGCCTATCAGGCACTGAGCCACAAGTGACATCACAAACACAAACTGCACACACATCACCAGCACTGGCCTATCAGGCACTGAGCCACAAGTGACATCACAAACACAAACTCCACCCACATCACCAGCACTGGCCTATCAGGCACTGAGCCACAAGTGACATCACAAACACAAACTGCAGCCATGTCACCAACACTGGCCTATCAGGCTCTGAGCCACAAGTGACATCACAACCACAAACTGCACCCACATCACCAGCATTGGCCTATCAGGCACTGAGCCACAAGTGACATCACAGCCACAAACTGCAGCCACAGGACCAGCACTGGCCTATCAGGCACTGAGCCACAAGTAACATCACAACCACAAACTGCACCCACATGACCAGCACTGGCCTATCAGGCACTGAGCCACAAGTGACATCACAACCACAAACTCTATCCACATGACCAGCACTGGCCTATCAGGCACTGAGCCACAAGTGACATCACAAACACAAACTGCAGCCATGTGACCAACACTGGCCTATCAGGCCCTGAGCCACAAGTGACATCACAAACACAAACTCCACCCACATGACCAGCACTGGCCTATCAGGCACTGAGCCACAAGTGACATCACAACCACAAACTGCACCCACATGACCAGCACTGGCCTATCAGGCACTGAGCCACAAGTGACATCACAAACACAAACTGCAGCCACATCACCAGCACTGGCCTATCAGGCACTGAGCCACAAGTGACATCACAAACACAAACTCCACCCACGTGACCAGCACTGGCCTATCAGGCACTGATCCGCAAATGACATCACAACAACAAACTGCACCCACGTGACCAGCACTGGCCTATCAGGCACTGAGCCACAAGTGACATCACAAACACAAACTGCACCCACATCACCAGCACTGGCCTATCAGGCACTGAGCCACAAGTGACATCACAAACACAAACTCCACCCACAGGACCAGCAGTGGCCTATCAGGCACTGAACCACAAGTGACATCACAAACACAAACTCCACCCACATCACCAGCACTGGCCTATCAGGCACTGAGCCACAAGTGACATCATAAAAACAAACTCCACCCACATCACCAGCACTGGCCTATCAGGCACTGAGCCACAAGTGACATCACAACCACAAACTGCAGCCACATGACCAGCACTGGCCTATCAGGCACTGAGCCACAAGGGACATCACAAACACAAACTCCACCCACGTGACCAGCACTGGCCTATCAGGCACTGATCCGCAAATGACATCACAACAACAAACTGCACCCACGTGACCAGCACTGGCCTATCAGGCACTGAGCCACAAGTGACATCACAACCACAAACTCTATCCACATGACCAGCACTGGCCTATCAGGCACTGAGCCACAAGTGACATCACAATCACAAACTCGACCCACATGAACAGCACTGGCCTATCAGGCACTGAGCCACAAGTGACATCACAAACACAAACTGCAGCCATGTGACCAACACTGGCCTATCAGGCCCTGAGCCACAAGTGACATCACAACCACAAACTGCAGCCACGTGACCAGCACTGGCCTATCAGGCACTGAGCCACAAGTGACATCACAAACACAAACTCCACCCACATCACCAGCACTGGCCTATCAGGCACTGAGCCACAAGTAACATCACAAACACAAACTGCACCCACATGACCAGCACTGGCCTATCAGGCACTGAGCCACAAGTGACATCACAAACACAAACTGCAGCCATGTGACCAACACTGGCCTATCAGGCACTCAGCCACAAGTGACATCACAAACACAAACTGCACCCACATGACCAGCACTGGCCTATCAGGCACTGAGCCACAAGTGACATCACAAACACAAACTCCACCCACACCACCAGCACTGGCCTATCAGGCACTGATCCGCAAATGACATCACAACAACAAACTGCACCCACATGACCAGCACTGGCCTATCAGGCACTCAGCCACAAGTGACATCGCAAACACAAACTGCAGCCACATCACCAGCACTGGCCTATCAGGCACTGAGCCACAAGTGACATCACAACCATAGACTCCACCCACATCACCAGCACTGGCCTATCAGGCACTCAGCCACAAGTGACATCACAAACACAAACTGCAGCCACGTGACCAGCACTGGCCTATCAGGCACTGAGCCACAAGTGACATCACAAACACAAACTGCACACATATCACCAGCACTGGCCTATCAGGCACTGAGCCACAAGTGACATCACAAACATAAACTCCACCCACATCACCAGCACTGGCCTATCAGGCACTGAGCCACAAGTGACATCACAAACACAAACTGCAGCCATGTCACCAACACTGGCCTATCAGGCTCTGAGCCACAAGTGACATCACAACCACAAACTGCACCCACATCACCAGCATTGGCCTATCAGGCACTGAGCCACAAGTGACATCACAGCCACAAACTGCAGCCACATGACCAGCACCGGCCTATCAGGCACTGAGCCACAAGTAACATCACAACCACAAACTGCACCCACATGACCAGCACTGGCCTATCAGGCACTGAGCCACAAGTGACATCACAACCACAAACTCTATCCACATGACCAGCACTGGCCTATCAGGCACTGAGCCACAAGTGACATCACAAACACAAACTGCAGCCATGTGACCAACACTGGCCTATCAGGCACTGAGCCACAAGTGACATCACAACCACAAACTGCAGCCACATGACCAGCACTGGCCTATCAGGCACTGAGCCACAAGTGACATCACAACCACAAACTGCACCCACATGACCAGCACTGGCCTATCAGGCACTGAGCCACAAGTGACATCACAAACACAAAGTGCAGCCACATCACCAGCACTGGCCTATCAGGCACTGAGCCACAAGTGACATCACAAACACAAACTCCACCCACGTGACCAGCACTGGCCTATCAGGCACTGATCCGCAAATGACATCACAACAACAAACTGCACCCACGTGACCAGCACTGGCCTATCAGGCACTGAGCCACAAGTGACATCACAAACACAAACTGCACCCACATCACCAGCACTGGCCTATCAGGCACTGAGCCACAAGTGACATCACAAACACAAACTCCACCCACAGGACCAGCAGTGGCCTATCAGGCACTGAACCACAAGTGACATCACAAACACAAACTCCACCCACATCAACAGCACTGGCCTATCAGGCACTGAGCCACAAGTGACATCATAAAAACAAACTCCACCCACATCACCAGCACTGGCCTATCAGGCACTGAGCCACAAGTGACATCACAACCACAAACTGCAGCCACATGACCAGCACTGGCCTATCAGGCACTGAGCCACAAGGGACATCACAAACACAAACTCCACCCACGTGACCAGCACTGGCCTATCAGGCACTGATCCGCAAATGACATCACAACAACAAACTGCACCCACGTGACCAGCACTGGCCTATCAGGCACTGAGCCACAAGTAACATCACAACCACAAACTGCACCCACATGACCAGCACTGGCCTATCAGGCACTAAGCAACAAGTGACATCACAAACACAAACTGCACCCACATGACCAGCACTGGCCTATCAGGCACTCAGCCACAAGTGACATCACAAACACAAACTGCAGCCATGTGACCAACACTGGCCTATCAGGCCCTGAGCCACAAGTGACATCACAACCACAAACTGCAGCCACGTGACCAGCACTGGCCTATCAGGCACTGAGCCACAAGTGACATCACAAACACAAACTCCACCCACATCACCAGCACTGGCCTATCAGGCACTGAGCCACAAGTAACATCACAAACACAAACTGCACCCACATGACCAGCACTGGCCTATCAGGCACTGAGCCACAAGTGACATCACAAACACAAACTGCAGCCATGTGACCAACACTGGCCTATCAGGCCCTGAGCCACAAGTGACATCACAACCACAAACTGCACCCACATGACCAGCACTGGCCTATCAGGCACTGAGCCACAAGTGACATCACAAACACAAACTCCACCCACACCACCAGCACTGGCCTATCAGGCACTGATCCGCAAATGACATCACAACAACAAACTGCACCCACGTGACCAGCACTGGCCTATCAGGCACTGAGCCACAAGTGACATCACAACCACAAACTGCACCCACATCACCAGCACTGGCCTATCAGGCACTGAGCCACAAGTGACATCACAACCACAAACTGCACCCACGTGACCAGCACTGGCCTATCAGGCACTGAGCCACAAGTGACATCACAAACACAAACTCCACCCACGTGACCAGCACTGGCCTATCAGGCACTGATCCGCAAATGACATCACAACAACAAACTGCACCCACATCACCAGCACTGGCCTATCAGGCACTTAGCCAGAAGAGACATCACAACAACAAACTGCAGCCACAGGACCAGCACTGCCCTATCAGGCACTCAGCCACAAGTGACATCACAACCACAAACTGCACCCACATGACCAGCACTGGCCTATCAGGCACTGAGACACAAGTGACATCACAAACACAAACTGCAGCCATGTGACCAGCACTGGCCTATCAGGCACTGAGCCACAAGTGACATCACAACCACAAACTGCACCCACACCACCAGCACTGGCCTATCAGGCACTGAGCCACAAGTGACATCACAAACACAATCTCCACCCACGTGACCAGCACTGGCCTATCAGGCACTGAGCCACAAGTGACATCACAACAACAAACTGCACCCACGTGACCAGCACTGGCCTATCAGGCACTCAGCCACAAGTGACATCACAACCACAAACTGCACACACAGGACGAGCACTGGCCTATCAGGCACTGAGCCACAAGTGACATCACAAACACAAACTCCACCCACATCACCAGCACTGGCCTATCAGGCACTGAGCCACAAGTGACATCACAATCACAAACTCGACCCACATGAACAGCACTGGCCTATCAGGCACTGAGCCACAAGTGACATCACAAACACAAACTGCAGCCATGTGACCAACACTGGCCTATCAGGCCCTGAGCCACAAGTGACATCACAACCACAAACTGCAGCCACATGACCAGCACTGGCCTATCAGGCACTGAGCCACAAGTGACATCACAACCACAAACTCCACCCACATCACCAGCACTGGCCTATCAGGCACTGAGCCACAAGTAACATCACAAACACAAACTGCACCCACATCACCAGCACTGGCCTATCAGGCACTGAGCCACAAGTGACATCACAAACACAAACTGCACACATATCACCAGCATGGCCTATCAGGCACTGATCCGCAAATGACATCACAACAACAAACTGCACCCACGTGACCAGCACTGGCCTATCAGGCACTGAGCCACAAGTGACATCACAAACACAAACTGCACACCAAGGACCAGCACTGGCCTATCAGGCACTGAGCCACAAGTGACATCACAACCACAAACTGCACCCACACCACCAGCACTGGCCTATCAGGCACTGAGCCACAAGTGACATCACAAACACAATCTCCACCCACGTGACCAGCACTGGCCTATCAGGCACTGAGCCACAAGTGACATCACAACAACAAACTGCACCCACGTGACCAGCACTGGCCTATCAGGCACTCAGCCACAAGTGACATCACAACCACAAACTGCACACACAGGACGAGCACTGGCCTATCAGGCACTGAGCCACAAGTGACATCACAACCACAAACTCCACCCACATCACCAGCAGTGGCCTATCAGGCACTGAGCCACAAGTGACATCACAACCATAGACTCCACCCACATCACCAGCACTGGCCTATCAGGCACTCAGCCACAAGTGACCTCACAACCACAAACTGCAGCCACAGGACCAGCAATGTCCCATCAGGCACTGAGCCACAAGTGACCTCACAACCACAAACTGCACCCACATGACCAGCACTGGCCTATCAGGCCCTGATCCACAAGTGACATCACAACCACAAACTCTATCCACATGACCAGCACTGGCCTATCAGGCACTGAGCCACAAGTGACATCACAACCACAAACTCCACCCACATCACCAGCACTGGCCTATCAGGCACTGAGCCACAAGTAACATCACAACCACAAACTGCACCCACATGACCAGCACTGGCCTATCAGGCACTCAGCCACAAGTGACATCACAAACACAAACTCCACCCACATCACCAGCACTGGCCTATCAGGCACTGAGCCACAAGTGACATCACAATCACAAACTGCAGCCATGTCACCAACACTGGCCTATTAGGCTCTGAGCCACAAGTGACATCACAACCACAAACTGCACCCACATCACCAGCACTGGCCTATCAGGCACTGAGCCACAAGTGACATCACAACCACAAACTGCAGCCACATGACCAGCACTGGCCTATCAGGCACTGAGCCACAAGTAACATCACAACCACAAACTGCACCCACATGACCAGCACTGGCCTATCAGGCACTGAGCCACAAGTGACATCACAACCACAAACTCTATCCACATGACCAGCACTGGCCTATCAGGCACTGAGCCACAAGTGACATCACAAACACAAACTGCAGCCATGTGACCAACACTGGCCTATCAGGCCCTGAGCCACAAGTGACATCACAACCACAAACTGCACCCACATCACCAGCACTGGCCTATCAGGCACTGAGCCACAAGTGACATCACAACCACAAACTCCACCCACATCACCAGCACTGGCCTATCAGGCACTGAGCCACAAGTAACATCACAAACACAAACTCCACCCACATCACCAGCACTGGCCTATCAGGCACTGAGCCACAAGTGACATCACAAAAACAAACTCCACCCACGTGACCAGCACTGGCCTATCAGGCACTGATCCGCAAATGACATCACAACAACAAACTGCACCCACGTGACCAGCACTGGCCTATCAGGCACTCAGCCACAAGTGACATCACAAACACAAACTGCACACAAAGGACCAGCACTGGCCTATCAGGCCCTGAGCCACAAGTGACATCACAACCACAAACTGCACCCACATGACCAGCACTGGCCTATCAGGCACTGAGCCACAAGTGACATCACAAACACAAACTCCACCCACGTGACCAGCACTGGCCTATCAGGCACTGATCCGCAAATGACATCACAACAACAAACTGCACCCACATCACCAGCACTGGCCTATCAGGCACTGAGCCACAAGTGACATCACAACCATAGACTCCACCCACATCACCAGCACTGGCCTATCAGGCACTGAGCCACAAGTGACCTCACAACCACAAACTGCACCCACATGACCAGCACTGGCCTATCAGGCCCTGATCCACAAGTGACATCACAACCACAAACTCTATCCACATGACCAGCACTGGCCTATCAGGCACTGAGCCACAAGTGACATCACAACCACAAACTCCACCCACATCACCAGCACTGGCCTATCAGGCACTGAGCCACAAGTAACATCACAACCACAAACTGCACCCACATGACCAGCACTGGCCTATCAGGCACTCAGCCACAAGTGACATCACAAACACAAACTCCACCCACGTGACCAGCACTGGCCTATCAGGCACTGAGCCACAAGTGACATCACAATCACAAACTGCAGCCATGTCACCAACACTGGCCTATCAGGCTCTGAGCCACAAGTGACATCACAACCACAAACTGCACCCACATCACCAGCACTGGCCTATCAGGCACTGAGCCACAAGTGACATCACAACCACAAACTCCACCCACATCACCAGCACTGGCCTATCAGGCACTGAGCCACAAGTAACATCACAACCACAAACTCCACCCACATGACCAGCACTGGCCTATCAGGCACTGAGCCACAAGTGACATCACAACCACAAACTCTATCCACATGACCAGCACTGGCCTATCAGGCACTGAGCCACAAGTGACATCACAAACACAAACTGCAGCCATGTGACCAACACTGGCCTATCAGGCCCTGAGCCACAAGTGACATCACAACCACAAACTGCACCCACATGACCAGCACTGGCCTATCAGGCACTGAGCCACAAGTGACATCACAACCACAAACTGCACCCACATGACCAGCACTGGCCTATCAGGCACTGAGCCACAAGTGACATCACAACCACAAACTGCAGCCACATCACCAGCACTGGCCTATCAGGCACTGAGCCACAAGTGACATCACAAACACAAACTCCACCCACGTGACCAGCACTGGCCTATCAGGCACTGATCCGCAAATGACATCACAACAACAAACTGCACCCACGTGACCAGCACTGGCCTATCAGGCACTCAGCCACAAGTGACATCACAAACACAAACTGCACCCACATCACCAGCACTGGCCTATCAGGCACTGAGCCACAAGTGACATCACAACCACAAACTGCAGCCACATGACCAGCACTGGCCTATCAGGCACTCAGCCACAAGTGACATCACAAACACAAACTGCACCCACATCACCAGCACTGGCCTATCAGGCACTGAGCCACAAGTGACATCACAAACACAAACTCCACCCACGTGACCAGCACTGGCCTATCAGGCACTGATCCGCAAATGACATCACAACAACAAACTGCACCCACGTGACCAGCACTGGCCTATCAGGCACTGAGCCAGAAGAGACATCACAACCACAAACTCCACCCACAGGACCAGCAGTGGCCTATCAGGCACTGAGCCACAAGTGACATCACAACCATAGACTCCACCCACATCACCAGCACTGGCCTATCAGGCACTGAGGCACAAGTGACCTCACAACCACAAACTGCAGCCACAGGACCAGCAATGTCCCATCAGGCACTGAGCCACAAGTGACCTCACAACCACAAACTGCACCCACATCACCAGCACTGGCCTATCAGGCACTGAGCCACAAGTAACATCACAACCACAAACTGCACCCACATGACCAGCACTGGCCTATCAGGCACTCAGCCACAAGTGACATCACAACCACAAACTGCAGCCACAGGACCAGCATTGGCCTATCAGGCACTGAGCCACAAGTGACATCACAACCACAAACTCCACCCACATCACCAGCACTGGCCTATCAGGCACTGAGCCACAAGTGACATCATAAAAACAAACTCCACCCACATCACCAGCACTGGCCTATCAGGCACTGAGCCACAAGTGACATCACAACCACAAACTGCACCCACATCACCAGCACTGGCCTATCAGGCCCTGAGCCACAAGTGACATCACAAACACAAACTCCACCCACGTGACCAGCACTGGCCTATCAGGCACTGATCCGCAAATGACATCACAACAACAAACTCCACCCACGTGACCAGCACTGGCCTATCAGGCACTGATCCGCAAATGACATCACAACAACAAACTGCACCCACATGAACAGCACTAGCCTATCAGGCACTGAGCCACAAGTGACATCACAAACACAAACTCTATCCACATGACCAGCACTGGCCTATCAGGCACTGAGCCACAAGTGACATCAAAACCACAAACTGCACACACAGGACCAGCACTGGCCTATCAGGCCCTGAGCCACAAGTGACATCACAACCACAAACTGCACCCACATGACCAGCACTGGCCTATCAGGCACTGAGCCACAAGTGACATCACAACCACAAACTGCAGCCGTGTGACCAACACTGGCCTATCAGGCACTGAGCCACAAGTGACATCACAACCACAAACTGCACCCACATCACCAGCACTGGCCTATCAGGCACTGAGCCACAAGTGACATCACAACCACAAACTGCACCCACATCACCAGCACTGGCCTATCAGGCACTGAGCCACAAGTGACATCATAAAAACAAACTCCACCCACATCACCAGCACTGGCCTATCAGGCACTGAGCCACAAGTGACATCACAACCACAAACTGCAGCCACATGACCAGCACTGGCCTATCAGGCACTGAGCCACAAGTGACATCACAAACACAAACTCCACCCACGTGACCAGCACTGGCCTATCAGGCACTGATCCGCAAATGACATCACAACAACAAACTGCACCCACGTGACCAGCACTGGCCTATCAGGCACTGAGCCACAAGTGACATCAAAACCACAAACTGCACACACAGGACCAGCACTGGCCTATCAGGCACTCAGCCACAAGTAACATCACAACCACAAACTCTATCCACATGACCAGCACTGGCCTATCAGGCACTGAGCCACAAGTGACATCACAATCACAAACTCCACCCACATCACCAGCACTGGCCTATCAGGCACTGAGCCACAAGTGACATCACAAACACAAACTGCACCCACAGGACCAGCACTGGCCTATCAGGCACTGAGCCACAAGTGACATCACAACCACAAACTGCAGCCACGTGACCAGCACTGGCCTATCAGGCACTGAGCCACAAGTGACATCACAAACACAAACTCCACCCACATCACCAGCACTGGCCTATCAGGCACTGAGCCACAAGTAACATCACAAACACAAACTGCACCCACATGACCAGCACTGGCCTATCAGGCACTGAGCCACAAGTGACATCACAAACACAAACTGCAGCCATGTGACCAACACTGGCCTATCAGGCCCTGAGCCACAAGTGACATCACAACCACAAACTGCACCCACATGACCAGCACTGGCCTATCAGGCACTGAGCCACAAGTGACATCACAAACACAAACTGCACCCACATGACCAGCACTGGCCTATCAGGCACTGAGCCACAAGTGACATCACAAACACAAACTCCACCCACGTGACCAGCACTGGCCTATCAGGCACTGATCCGCAAATGACATCACAACAACAAACTGCACCCACGTGACCAGCACTGGCCTATCAGGCACTGAGCCACAAGTGACATCACAACCACAAACTGCACCCACATCACCAGCACTGGCCTATCAGGCACTCAGCCACAAGTGACATCACAAACACAAACTCCACCCACGTGACCAGCACTGGCCTATCAGGCACTGAGCCACAAGTGACATCACAAACACAAACTCCACCCACGTGACCAGCACTGGCCTATCAGGCACTGATCCGCAAATGACATCACAACAACAAACTGCACCCACATCACCAGCACTGGCCTATCAGGCACTGAGCTACAAGTGACATCACAACCTCAAACTGAACCCAGGTGACCAGCACTGGCCTATCAGGCACTCAGCCACAAGTGACATCACAACCACAAACTGCACCCACATGACCAGCACTGGCCTATCAGGCCCTGAGCCACAAGTGACATCACAACCACAAACTCTATCCACATGACCAGCACTGGCCTATCAGGCACTGAGCCACAAGTGACATCACAACCACAAACTCCACCCACGTGACCAGCACTGGCCTATCAGGCACTGAGCCACAAGTAACATCACAACCACAAACTGCACCCACATGACCAGCACTGGCCTATCAGGCACTCAGCCACAAGTGACATCAGAACCACAAACTGCAGCCACAGGACCAGCATTGGCCTATCAGGCACTGAGCCACAAGTGACATCACAACCACAAACTCCACCCACATCACCAGCACTGGCCTATCAGGCACTGAGCCACAAGTGACATCACAACCACAAACTCCACCCACATCACCAGCACTGGCCTATCAGGCACTGAGCCACAAGTGACATCACAAACACAAACTCCACCCACGTGACCAGCACTGGCCTATCAGGCACTGATCCGCAAATGACATCACAACAACAAACTGCACCCACGTGACCAGCACTGGCCTATCAGGCACTGATCCGCAAATGACATCACAACAACAAACTGCACCCACGTGACCAGCACTGGCCTATCAGGCACTGAGCCACAAGTGACATCAAAACCACAAACTGCACACACAGGACCAGCACTGGCCTATCAGGCACTCAGCCACAAGTGACATCACAACCACAAACTCTATCCACATGACCAGCACTGGCCTATCAGGCACTGAGCCACAAGTGACATCACAATCACAAACTCGACCCACATGAACAGCACTGGCCTATCAGGCACTGAGCCACAAGTGACATCACAAACACAAACTGCAGCCATGTGACCAACACTGGCCTATCAGGCACTGAGCCACAAGTGACATCACAACCACAAACTGCAGCCACATGACCAGCACTGGCCTATCAGGCACTGAGCCACAAGTGACATCACAACCACAAACTGCAGCCATGTGACCAACACTGGCCTATCAGGCACTGAGCCACAAGTGACATCACAAACACAAACTGCAGCCACATCACCAGCACTGGCCTATCAGGCACTGAGCCACAAGTGACATCACAAACATAAACTGCAGCCACACCACCAGCACTGGCCTATCAGGCACTGAGCCACAAGTGACATCACAAACACAATCTCCACCCACGTGACCAGCACTGGCCTATCAGGCACTGATCCGCAAATGACATCACAACAACAAACTGCACCCACGTGACCAGCACTGGCCTATCAGGCACTCAGCCACAAGTGACCTCACAACCACAAACTGCAGCCATGTGACAAGCACTGGCCTATCAGGCACTGAGCCACAAGTGACATCACAAACACAAACTGCACCCACATGACCAGCACTGGCCTATCAGGCACTGAGCCACAAGTGACATCACAAACACAAACTCCACCCACGTGACCAGCACTGGCCTATCAGGCACTGATCCGCAAATGACATCACAACAACAAGATGCACCCACGTGACCAGCACTGGCCTATCAGGCACTGAGCCACAAGTGACATCACAAACACAAATTGCAGCCACATGACCAGCACTGGCCTATCAGGCACTGAGCCACAAGTGACATCACAAACAAAAATTGCACCCACATGAACAGCATTGGCCTATCAGGCACTGAGCCATAAGTGACATCACAAACAAAAACTGCACACACTTATGCAGCACTGGCCTATCAGGCACTGAGCCACAAGTGACATCACAAACACAAACTCCACCCACATCACCAGCACTGGCCTATCAGGCACTGAGCCACAAGTGACATCACAAACACAAACTGCAGCCACATCACCAGCACTGGCCTCTCAGGCACTGAGCCACAAGTGACCTCACAACCACAAACTGCACCCACATCACCAGCACTGGCCGATCAGGCACTGAGCCACAAGTGACATCACAGCCACAAACTGCAGCCACAGGACCAGCACTGGCCTATCAGGCACTGAGCCACAAGTGACATCACAAACAAACCTGCACACACATCACCAGCACTGGCCTATCAGGCACTGAGCCACAAGTGACAACACAAACACAAATTGCAGCCACATGACCAGCACTGGCCTATCAGGCACTGAGCCACAAGTGACATCACAAACACAAACTGCAGCCACATCACCAGCACTGGCCTATCAGGCACTGAGCCACAAGTGACCTCACAAACACAAACTGCACCCACATCATCAGCACTGTTCTATCAGGCACTGAGCCACAAGTGACATCACAAACACAAACTGCAGCCACGTGACTAGCACTGGTCTACCAGGCACTGAGCCAGAAGAGACATCACAACCACAAACTCCACCCACATGACCAGCAGTGGCCTATCAGGCACTCAGCCACAAGTGACATCACAAACACAAACTGCAGCCATGTGACCAGCACTGGCCTATCAGGCACTCAGCCACAAGTGACATCACAAACACAAACTGCAGCCATGTGACCAACACTGGCCTATCAGGCACTCAGCCACAAGTGACATCACAACCACAAACTCCACCCACATGACCAGCACTGGCCTATCAGGCACTGATCCACAAATGACATCACAACCACAAACTGCAGCCATGTGACCAACACTGGCCTATCAGGCACTGAGCCACAAGTGACATCACAAACACAAACTCCACCCACATCACCAGCACTGGCCTATCAGGCACTCAGCCACAAGTGACATCACAAACACAAACTGCAGCCACAGGACCAGCACTGGCCTATCAGGCACTGAGCCACAAGTGACATCACAAACACAAACTGAACCCACATCACCAGCACTGGCCTATCAGGCACTGAGCCACAAGTGACATCACAAACACAAACTGCAGCCATGTGACCAGCACTGGCCTATCAGGCACTGAGCCACAAGTGACATCACAAACACAAACTGCACCCACAGGACCAGCACTGGCCTATCAGGCACTGAGCCACAAGTGACATCACAAACACAAACTGCAGCCACATCACCAGCACTGGCCTCTCAGGCACTCAGCCACAAGTGACATCACAAACAAACCTGCACACACATCACCAGCACTGGCCTATCAGGCACTGAGCCACAAGTTACATCACAAACACAAACTCCACCCACATAAAGAGCACTGGCCTATCAGGCACTGAGCCACAAGTGACATCACAAACACAAACTCTATCCACATGACCAGCACTGGCCTATCAGGCACTGAGCCACAAGTGACCTCACAACCACAAAATGAACCCACGTGACCAGCACTGGCCTATCAGGCACTCAGCCACAAGTGACATCACAAACACAAACTCCACCCACAGGACCAGCACTGGCCTATCAGGCACTCAGCCACAAGTGACATCACAAACACAAACTGCAGCCACATCACCAGCACTGGCCTATCAGGCACTGAGCCACAAGTGACATCACAAACACAAACTGCACCCACAGGACCAGCACTGGCCTATCAGGCACTCAGCCACAAGTGACATCACAAACACAAACTGAACCCACATCACCAGCACTGGCCTATCAGGTACTGAGCCACAAGTGACATCACAAACACAAACTGCAGCCATGTGACCAGCACTGGCCTATCAGGCACTGAGCCACAAGTGACATCACAAACACAAACTGCAGCCATGTGACCAACACTGGCCTATCAGGCACTGAGCCACAAGTGACATCACAAACACAAACTGCAGCCACATCACCAGCACTGGCCTCTCAGGCACTCAGCCACAAGTGACATCACAAACAAACCTGCACACACATCACCAGCACTGGCCTATCAGGCACTGAGCCACAAGCGACAACACAAACACAAATTGCAGCCACATGACCAGCACTGGTCTACCAGGCACTGAGCCACAAGTGACATCACAACCACAAACTCCACCCACATGAACACCACCGGCCTATCAGGCACTGAGCCACAAGTGACATCACAAACATAAACTGCAGCCACATCACCAGCACTGGCCTATCAAGCACTGAGCCACAAGAGACATCACAACCACAAACTGCAGCCACATGACCAGCAGTGGCCTATCAGGCACTGAGCCACAAGTGACCTCACAGCCACAAACTGCACCCACATCACCAGCACTGGCCTATCAGGCACTGAGCCACAAGTGACATCAAAACCACAAACTCCACCCACATCATCAGCACTGTTCTATCAGGCACTCAGCCACAAGTGACATCACAACCACAAACTGCACCCACATCACCAGCACTGGCCTATCAGGCACTCAGCCACAAGTGACATCACAAACAAACCTGCACACACATCACCAGCACTGGCCTATCAGGCACTGAGCCACAAGTGACAACACAAACACAAATTTCAGCCACATGAACACCACCGGCCTATCAGGCACTGAGCCACAAGTGACATCACAAACACAAACTCCACCCACATCATCAGCACTGGCCTATCAGGCACTGAGCCACAAGTGACCTCACAATCACAAACTGCACCCACAGGACCAGCACTGGCCTATCAGGCACTGAGCCACAAGTGACATCACAACCACAAACAGCAGCCATGGGCCTAGCACTGGCCTATCAGGCACTGAGCCACAAGTGACCTCACAAACACAAACAGCAGCCATGCAACTAGCACTGGCCTATCAGGCACTGAGCCACAAGTGACATCACAATCACAAACTCGACCCACATGACCAGCACTGGCCTATCAGGCACTGAGCCACAAGTGACATCACAAACACAAACTGCAGCCATGTGACCAACACTGGCCTATCAGGCCCTGAGCCACAAGTGACATCACAACCACAAACTGCAGCCACATGACCAGCACTGGCCTATCAGGCACTGAGCCACAAGTGACATCACAACCACAAACTCCACCAACAGCACCAGCACTGGCCTATCAGGCACTCAGCCACAAGTGACATCAAAAACACAAACTGCACCCACATGAACAGCACTGGCCTATCAGGCACTGAGCCACAAGTGACATCACAAACACAAACTGCACCCACTTCAACAACACTGGCCTATCAGGCCCTGAGCCACAAGTGACATCACAACCACAAAATGCACCCACATGACCAGCACTGGCCTATCAGGCACTGAGCCACAAGTGACATCACAAACACAAACTCCACCCACATCACCAGCACTGGCCTATCAGGCACTGAGCCACAAGTGACATCACAAACACAAACTGCACCCACATGACCAGCACTGGCCTATCAGGCACTGAGCCACAAGTGACATCACAACCACAAACTGCACACACAGGACGAGCACTGGCCTATCAGGCACTGAGCCACAAGTGACATCACAACCACAAACTCCACCCACATCACCAGCAGTGGCCTATCAGGCACTGAGCCACAAGTGACATCACAACCATAGACTCCACCCACATCACCAGCACTGGCCTATCAGGCACTCAGCCACAAGTGACATCACAAACACAAAATGAACCCACATCACCAGCACTGGCCTATCAGGCACTGAGCCACAAGTGACATCACAAACACAAACTCCACCCACGTGACCAGCACTGGCCTATCAGGCACTGATCCGCAAATGACATCACAACAACAAACTGCACCCACGTGACCAGCACTGGCCTATCAGGCACTGAGCCAGAAGAGACATCACAACCACAAACTCCACCCACAGGACCAGCAGTGGCCTATCAGGCACTGAGCCACAAGTGACATCACAACCATAGACTCCACCCACATCACCAGCACTGGCCTATCAGGCACTCAGCCACAAGTGACCTCACAACCACAAACTGCAGCCACAGGACCAGCAATGTCCCATCAGGCTCTGAGCCACAAGTGACCTGACAACCACAAACTGCACCCACATCACCAGCACTGGCCTATCAGGCACTGAGCCACAAGTGACCTCACAAACACAAACTGCAGCCACTTCACCAGCATTGGCCTATCAGGCACTGAGCCACAAGTGACATCACAAACACAAACTCCACCCACATGACCAGCACTGGCCTATCAGGCACTGAGCCACAAGTGACATCACAAACACATACTGCAGCCATGTGACCAACACTGGCCTATCAGGCACTAAGCCACAAGTCACCTCACAACCACAAACTGCAGCCATGTGACCAACACTGGCCTATCAGGCTCTGAGCCACAAGTGACCTGACAACCACAAACTGCACCCACATCACCAGCACTGGCCTATCAGGCACTGAGCCACAAGTGACATCACAACCACAAACTGCACCCACAGGACCAGCACTGGCCTATCAGGCACTCAGCCACAAGTGACATCACAAACACAAACTGCAGCCACATGACCAGCACTGGCCTATCAGGCACTGAGCCACAAGTGACATCACAACCACAAACTGCAGCCACAGGACCAGCAATGTCCCATCAGGCACTGAGCCACAAGTGACCTCACAGCCACAAACTGCACCCACATCACCAGCACTGGCCTATCAGGCACTGAGCTACAAGTGACATCACAAACACAAAATGCAGCCATCTGACCAACACTGGCCTATCAGGCACTGAGCCACAAGTGACATCACAAACACAAACTCCACCCACATCACCAGCACTGGCCTATCAGGCACTGAGCCACAAGTGACATCACAAACACAAACTGCAGCCATGTGACCAGCATTGGCCTATCAGGCACTGAGCCACAAGTGACATCACAAACACAAACTGCACACACATCACCAGCACTGGCCTATCAGGCACTGAGCCACAAGTGACATCACAAACACAAACTCCACCCACATCACCAGCACTGGCCTATCAGGCACTGAGCCAGAAGAGACATCACAACCACAAACTCCACCCACAGGACCAGCACTGGCCTATCAGGCACTGAGCCACAAGTGACATCACAACCATAGACTCCACCCACATCACCAGCACTGGCCTATCAGGCACTCAGCCACAAGTGACCTCACAACCACAAACTGCAGCCACAGGACCAGCAATGTCCCATCAGGCACTGAGCCACAAGTGACCTCACAACCACAAACTGCACCCACATCACCAGCACTGGCCTATCAGGCACTGAGCTACAAGTGACATCACAACCTCAAACTGAACCCACGTGACCAGCACTGGCCTATCAGGCACTCAGCCACAAGTGACATCACAACCACAAACTGCAGCCACAGGACCAGCATTGGCCTATCAGGCACTGAGCCACAAGTGACATCACAACCACAAACTCCACCCACATCACCAGCACTGGCCTATCAGGCACTGAGCCACAAGTGACATCATAAAAACAAACTCCACCCACATCACCAGCACTGGCCTATCAGGCACTGAGCCACAAGTGACATCACAACCACAAACTCCACCCACATCACCAGCACTGGCCTATCAGGCACTGAGCCACAAGTGACATCACAAACACAAACTCCACCCACGTGACCAGCACTGGCCTATCAGGCACTGATCCGCAAATGACATCACAACAACAAACTGCACCCACGTGACCAGCACTGGCCTATCAGGCACTGAACCACAAGTGACATCAAAACCACAAACTGCACACACAGGACCAGCACTGGCCTATCAGGCACTGAGCCACAAGTGACATCACAAACACAAACTCCACCCACATCACCAGCACTGGCCTATCAGGCACTGATCCGCAAATGACATCACAACAACAAACTGCACCCACGTGACCAGCACTGGCCTATCAGGCACTGAGCCACAAGTGACATCACAAACACAAACTCTATCCACATGACCAGCACTGGCCTATCAGGCACTGAGCCACAAGTGACATCAAAACCACAAACTGCACACACAGGACCAGCACTGGCCTATCAGGCCCTGAGCCACAAGTGACATCACAACCACAAACTGCACCCACATGACCAGCACTGGCCTATCAGGCACTGAGCCACAAGTGACATCACAACCACAAACTGCAGCCACATGACCAGCACTGGCCTATCAGGCACTGAGCCACAAGTGACATCACAACCACAAACTGCAGCCACATGACCAGCACTGGCCTATCAGGCACTGAGCCACAAGTGACATCACAAACACAAACTGCAGCCGTGTGACCAACACTGGCCTATCAGGCACTGAGCCACAAGTGACATCACAACCACAAACTGCACCCACATCACCAGCACTGGCCTATCAGGCACTGAGCCACAAGTGACATCACAACCACAAACTCCACCCACATCACCAGCACTGGCCTATCAGGCACTGAGCCACAAGTGACATCACAAACACAAACTCCACCCACGTGACCAGCACTGGCCTATCAGGCACTGATCCGCAAATGACATCACAACAACAAACTGCACCCACGTGACCAGCACTGGCCTATCAGGCACTGATCCGCAAATGACATCACAAACACAAACTGCAGCCACATCACCAGCACTGGCCTATCAGGCACTGAGCCACAAGTGACATCACAAACACAAACTCCACCCACATCACCAGCACTGGCCTATCAGGCACTGAGCCACAAGTGACATCATAAAAACAAACTCCACCCACATCACCAGCACTGGCCTATCAGGCACTGAGCCACAAGTGACATCACAACCACAAACTGCAGCCACAGGACCAGCATTGGCCTATCAGGCACTGAACCACAAGTGACATCACAAACACAAACTCCACCCACATCACCAGCACTGGCCTATCAGGCACTGAGCCACAAGTGACATCATAAAAACAAACTCCACCCACATCACCAGCACTGGCCTATCAGGCACTGAGCCACAAGTGACATCACAAACACAAACTGCAGCCACATGACCAGCACTGGCCTATCAGGCACTGAGCCACAAGGGACATCACAAACACAAACTCCACCCACGTGACCAGCACTGGCCTATCAGGCACTGATCCGCAAATGACATCACAACAACAAACTGCACCCACGTGACCAGCACTGGCCTATCAGGCACTGAGCCACAAGTGACATCACAACCACAAACTCTATCCACATGACCAGCACTGGCCTATCAGGCACTGAGCCACAAGTGACATCACAATCACAAACTCGACCCACATGAACAGCACTGGCCTATCAGGCACTGAGGCACAAGTGACATCACAAACACAAACTGCAGCCATGTGACCAACACTGGCCTATCAGGCCCTGAGCCACAAGTGACATCACAACCACAAACTGCAGCCACGTGTCCAGCACTGGCCTATCAGGCACTGAGCCACAAGTGACATCACAAACACAAACTCCACCCACATCACCAGCACTGGCCTATCAGGCACTGAGCCACAAGTAACATCACAAACACAAACTGCACCCACATGACCAGCACTGGCCTATCAGGCACTGAGCCACAAGTGACATCACAAACACAAATTGCACCCACATGACCAGCACTGGCCTATCAGGCACTGAGCCACAAGTGACATCACAACAACAAACTGCACCCACATCACCAGCACTGGCCTATCAGGCACTGAGCCACAAGTGACATCACAACCACAAAATGCACCCACGTGACCAGCACTGGCCTATCAGGCACTGAGCCACAAGTGACATCACAAACACAAACTCCACCCACATCACCAGCACTGGCCTATCAGGCACTGATCCGCAAATGACATCACAACAACAAACTGCACCCACGTGACCAGCACTGGCCTATCAGGCACTGAGCCACAAGTGACATCACAAACACAAACTCCACCCACATCACCAGCACTGGCCTATCAGGCACTGAGCCACAAGTGACATCACAACCACAAAATGCACCCACGTGACCAGCACTGGCCTATCAGGCACTGAGCCACAAGTGACATCACAAACACAAACTCCACCCACATCACCAGCACTGGCCTATCAGGCACTGATCCGCAAATGACATCACAACAACAAACTGCACCCACGTGACCAGCACTGCCCTATCAGGCACTCAGCCACAAGTGACATCACAACCACAAACTGCACCCACATGACCAGCACTGGCCTATCAGGCAGTGAGCCACAAGTGACATCATAAACACAAACTCCACCCACATCACCAGCACTGGCCTATCAGGCACTGAGCCACAAGTGACATCACAACCACAAACTCCACCCACATCACCAGCACTGGCCTATCAGGCACTGAGCCACAAGTAACATCACAACCACAAACTGCACCCACATGACCAGCACTGGCCTATCAGGCACTAAGCAACAAGTGACATCACAAACACAAACTCCACCCACGTGACCAGCACTGGCCTATCAGGCACTGAGCCACAAGTGACATCACAATCACAAACTGCAGCCATGTCACCAACACTGGCCTATCAGGCTCTGAGCCACAAGTGACATCACAACCACAAACTGCACCCACATCACCAGCACTGGCCTATCAGGCACTGAGCCACAAGTGACATCACAACCACAAACTGCAGCCACATGACCAGCACTGGCCTATCAGGCACTGAGCCACAAGTAACATCACAACCACAAACTGCACCCACATGACCAGCACTGGCCTATCAGGCACTGAGCCACAAGTGACATCACAAACACAAACTCTATCCACATGACCAGCACTGGCCTATCAGGCACTGAGCCACAAGTGACATCACAAACACAAACTGCAGCCATGTGACCAACACTGGCCTATCAGGCCCTGAGCCACAAGTGACATCACAACCACAAACTGCAGCCACATGACCAGCACTGGCCTATCAGGCACTGAGCCACAAGTGACATCACAACCACAAACTGCACCCACATGACCAGCACTGGCCTATCAGGCACTGAGCCACAAGTGACATCACAACCACAAACTGCAGCCACATCACCAGCACTGGCCTATCAGGCACTGAGCCACAAGTGACATCACAAACACAAACTCCACCCACATCACCAGCACTGGCCTATCAGGCACTGATCCGCAAATGACATCACAACAACAAACTGCACCCACGTGACCAGCACTGCCCTATCAGGCACTCAGCCACAAGTGACATCACAACCACAAACTGCACCCACATGACCAGCACTGGCCTATCAGGCAGTGAGCCACAAGTGACATCATAAACACAAACTCCACCCACATCACCAGCACTGGCCTATCAGGCACTGAGCCACAAGTGACATCACAACCACAAACTCCACCCACATCACCAGCACTGGCCTATCAGGCACTGAGCCACAAGTAACATCACAACCACAAACTGCACCCACATGACCAGCACTGGCCTATCAGGCACTAAGCAACAAGTGACATCACAAACACAAACTCCACCCACGTGACCAGCACTGGCCTATCAGGCACTGAGCCACAAGTGACATCACAATCACAAACTGCAGCCATGTC
Organism: Apteryx mantelli; assembly: GCF_036417845.1. NCBI lineage: Eukaryota > Metazoa > Chordata > Aves > Apterygiformes > Apterygidae > Apteryx > Apteryx mantelli. Next base: position 938,152 of record NW_027118782.1, on the reverse strand, counting down.
ACCAACACTGGCCTATCAGGCTCTGAGCCACAAGTGACATCACAACCACAAACTGCACCCACATCACCAGCACTGGCCTATCAGGCACTGAGCCACAAGTGACATCACAACCACAAACTGCAGCCACATGACCAGCACTGGCCTATCAGGCACTGAGCCACAAGTAACATCACAACCACAAACTGCACCCACATGACCAGCACTGGCCTATCAGGCACTGAGCCACAAGTGACATCACAACCACAAACTCTATCCACATGACCAGCACTGGCCTATCAGGCACTGAGCCACAAGTGACATCACAAACACAAACTGCAGCCATGTGACCAACACTGGCCTATCAGGCCCTGAGCCACAAGTGACATCACAACCACAAACTGCAGCCACATGACCAGCACTGGCCTATCAGGCACTGAGCCACAAGTGACATCACAACCACAAACTGCACCCACATGACCAGCACTGGCCTATCAGGCACTGAGCCACAAGTGACATCACAACCACAAACTGCAGCCACATCACCAGCACTGGCCTATCAGGCACTGAGCCACAAGTGACATCACAAACACAAACTCCACCCACGTGACCAGCACTGGCCTATCAGGCACTGATCCGCAAATGACATCACAACAACAAACTGCACCCACGTGACCAGCACTGGCCTATCAGGCACTCAGCCACAAGTGACATCACAAACACAAACTCCACCCACGTGACCAGCACAGGCCTATCAGGCACTGAGCCACAAGTGACATCACAAACACAAACTGCAGCCATGTGACCAGCACTGGCCTATCAGGCACTGAGCCACAAGTGACATCACAAACACAAACTCCACCCACGTGACCAGCACTGGCCTATCAGGCACTGATCCGCAAATGACATCACAACAACAAACTGCACCCACGTGACCAGCACTGGCCTATCAGGCACTGAGCCAGAAGAGACATCACAACCACAAACTCCACCCACAGGACCAGCAGTGGCCTATCAGGCACTGAGCCACAAGTGACATCACAACCATAGACTCCACCCACATCACCAGCACTGGCCTATCAGGCACTCAGCCACAAGTGACCTCACAACCACAAACTGCAGCCACAGGACCAGCAATGTCCCATCAGGCACTGAGCCACAAGTGACCTCACAACCACAAACTGCACCCACATCACCAGCACTGGCCTATCAGGCACTGAGCCACAAGTAACATCACAACCACAAACTGCACCCACATGACCAGCACTGGCCTATCAGGCACTGAGCCACAAGTGACATCACAACCACAAACTGCAGCCACAGGACCAGCATTGGCCTATCAGGCACTGAGCCACAAGTGACATCACAACCACAAACTCCACCCACATCACCAGCACTGGCCTATCAGGCACTGAGCCACAAGTGACATCATAAAAACAAACTCCACCCACATCACCAGCACTGGCCTATCAGGCACTGAGCCACAAGTGACATCACAACCACAAACTCCACCCACATCACCAGCACTGGCCTATCAGGCCCTGAGCCACAAGTGACATCACAAACACAAACTCCACCCACGTGACCAGCACTGGCCTATCAGGCACTGATCCGCAAATGACATCACAACAACAAACTGCACCCACATCACCAGCACTGGCCTATCAGGCACTGATCCGCAAATGACATCACAACAACAAACTGCACCCACGTGACCAGCACTAGCCTATCAGGCACTGAGCCACAAGTGACATCACAAACACAAACTCTATCCACATGACCAGCACTGGCCTATCAGGCACTGAGCCACAAGTGACATCAAAACCACAAACTGCACACACAGGACCAGCACTGGCCTATCAGGCCCTGAGCCACAAGTGACATCACAACCACAAACTGCACCCACATGACCAGCACTGGCCTATCAGGCACTGAGCCACAAGTGACATCACAACCACAAACTCCACCCACATCACCAGCACTGGCCTATCAGGCACTGAGCCACAAGTAACATCACAAACACAAACTCCACCCACATCACCAGCACTGGCCTATCAGGCACTGAGCCACAAGTGACATCACAAAAACAAACTCCACCCACGTGACCAGCACTGGCCTATCAGGCACTGATCCGCAAATGACATCACAACAACAAACTGCACCCACGTGACCAGCACTGGCCTATCAGGCACTCAGCCACAAGTGACATCACAAACACAAACTGCACAGAAAGGACCAGCACTGGCCTATCAGGCCCTGAGCCACAAGTGACATCACAACCACAAACTGCACCCACATGACCAGCACTGGCCTATCAGGCACTGAGCCACAAGTGACATCACAAACACAAACTCCACCCACGTGACCAGCACTGGCCTATCAGGCACTGATCCGCAAATGACATCACAACAACAAACTGCACCCACGTGACCAGCACTGGCCTATCAGGCACTGAGCCACAAGTGACATCACAACCACAAACTGCACACACAGGACGAGCACTGGCCTATCAGGCACTGAGCCAGAAGAGACATCACAACCACAAACTCCACCCACAGGACCAGCAGTGGCCTATCAGGCACTGAGCCACAAGTGACATCACAACCATAGACTCCACCCACATCACCAGCACTGGCCTATCAGGCACTGAGCCACAAGTGACCTCACAACCACAAACTGCACCCACATCACCAGCACTGGCCTATCAGGCACTGAGCCACAAGTAACATCACAACCACAAACTGCACCCACATGACCAGCACTGGCCTATCAGGCACTCAGCCACAAGTGACATCACAACCACAAACTGCAGCCACAGGACCAGCATTGGCCTATCAGGCACTGAGCCACAAGTGACATCACAACCACAAACTCCACCCACATCACCAGCACTGGCCTATCAGGCACTGATCCGCAAATGACATCACAACAACAAACTGCACCCACGTGACCAGCACTAGCCTATCAGGCACTGAGCCACAAGTGACATCACAAACACAAACTGCAGCCACAGGACCAGCACTGGCCTATCAGGCACTGAGCCACAAGTGACATCAAAACCACAAACTGCACACACAGGACCAGCACTGGCCTATCAGGCCCTGAGCCACAAGTGACATCACAACCACAAACTGCACCCACATGACCAGCACTGGCCTATCAGGCACTGAGCCACAAGTGACATCACAACCACAAACTGCAGCCACATGACCAGCACTGGCCTATCAGGCACTGAGCCACAAGTGACATCACAAACACAAACTGCAGCCGTGTGACCAACACTGGCCTATCAGGCACTGAGCCACAAGTGACATCACAACCACAAACTCCACCCACATCACCAGCACTGGCCTATGAGGCACTGATCCGCAAATGACATCACAACAACAAACTGCACCCACGTGACCAGCACTAGCCTATCAGGCACTGAGCCACAAGTGACATCACAAACACAAACTCCACCCACGTGACCAGCACTGGCCTATCAGGCACTGATCCGCAAATGACATCACAACAACAAACTGCACCCACGTGACCAGCACTGGCCTATCAGGCACTGATCCGCAAATGACATCACAAACACAAACTGCAGCCACATCACCAGCACTGGCCTATCAGGCACTGAGCCACAAGTGACATCACAAACACAAACTCCACCCACATCACCAGCACTGGCCTATCAGGCACTGAGCCACAAGTGACATCATAAAAACAAACTCCACCCACATCACCAGCACTGGCCTATCAGGCACTGAGCCACAAGTGACATCACAACCACAAACTGCAGCCACATGACCAGCACTGGCCTATCAGGCACTGAGCCACAAGTGACATCACAAACACAAACTCCACCCACGTGACCAGCACTGGCCTATCAGGCACTGATCCGCAAATGACATCACAACAACAAACTGCACCCACGTGACCAGCACTGGCCTATCAGGCACTCAGCCACAAGTGACATCAAAACCACAAACTGCACACACAGGACCAGCACTGGCCTATCAGGAACTGAGCCACAAGTAACATCACAACCACAAACTCTATCCACATGACCAGCACTGGCCTATCAGGCACTGAGCCACAAGTGACATCACAATCACAAACTCGACCCACATGAACAGCACTGGCCTATCAGGCACTGAGCCACAAGTGACATCACAAACACAAACTGCAGCCATGTGACCAACACTGGCCTATCAGGCCCTGAGCCACAAGTGACATCACAAACACAAACTGCAGCCACGTGACCAGCACTGGCCTATCAGGCACTGAGCCACAAGTGACATCACAAACACAAACTCCACCCACATCACCAGCACTGGCCTATCAGGCACTCAGCCACAAGTAACATCACAAACACAAACTGCACCCACATGACCAGCACTGGCCTATCAGGCACTGAGCCACAAGTGACATCACAAACACAAACTGCAGCCATGTGACCAACACTGGCCTATCAGGCCCTGAGCCACAAGTGACATCACAACCACAAACTGCACCCACATGACCAGCACTGGCCTATCAGGCACTGAGCCACAAGTGACATCACAAACACAAACTGCACCCACATGACCAGCACTGGCCTATCAGGCACTGAGCCACAAGTGACATCACAAACACAAACTCCACCCACGTGACCAGCACTGGCCTATCAGGCACTGATCCGCAAATGACATCACAACAACAAACTGCACCCACGTGACCAGCACTGGCCTATCAGGCACTGAGCCACAAGTGACATCACAACCACAAACTGCACCCACATCACCAGCACTGGCCTATCAGGCACTGAGCCACAAGTGACATCACAAACACAAACTCCACCCACGTGACCAGCACTGGCCTATCAGGCACTGAGCCACAAGTGACATCACAAACACAATCTCCACCCACGTGACCAGCACTGGCCTATCAGGCACTGATCCGCAAATGACATCACAACAACAAACTGCACCCACATCACCAGCACTGGCCTATCAGGCACTGAGCTACAAGTGACATCACAACCTCAAACTGAACCCAGGTGACCAGCACTGGCCTATCAGGCACTCAGCCACAAGTGACATCACAACCACAAACTGCACCCACATGACCAGCACTGGCCTATCAGGCCCTGAGCCACAAGTGACATCACAACCACAAACTCTATCCACATGACCAGCACTGGCCTATCAGGCACTGAGCCACAAGTGACATCACAACCACAAACTGCACTCACATAGCCAGCACTGGCCTATCAGGCACTCAGGCACAAGTGACATCACAAACACAAACTCCACCCACATCACCAGCACTGGCCTATCAGGCACTGAGCCACAAGTGACATCACAAACACAAATTGCAGCCACATCACCAGCACTGGCCTATCAGGCACTGAGCCACAAGTGACATCACAAACAAAAACTGCACCCACATGACCAGCACTGGCCTATCAGGCCCTGAGCCACAAGTGACATCACAAACACAAACTCCACCCACGTGACCAGCACTGGCCTATCAGGCACTGATCCGCAAATGACATCACAACAACAAACTGCACCCACGTGACCAGCACTGGCCTATCAGGCACTGAGCCAGAAGAGACATCACAACCACAAACTCCACCCACATGACCAGCAGTGGCCTATCAGGCACTGAGCCACAAGTGACATCACAACCATAGACTCCACCCACATCACCAGCACTGGCCTATCAGGCACTCAGCCACAAGTGACCTCACAACCACAAACTGCAGGCACAGGACCAGCAATGTCCCATCAGGCACTGAGCCACAAGTGACATCACAACCACAAACTGCACCCACATGACCAGCACTGGCCTATCAGGCACCGAGCTACAAGTGACATCACAACCTCAAACTGAACCCACGTGACCAGCACTGCCCTATCAGGCACTCAGCCACAAGTGACATCACAACCACAAACTGCACCCACATGAACAGCACTGGCCTCTCAGGCACTGAGCCACAAGTGACATCGCAACCACAAACTGCACCCACATGACCAACACTGGCCTATCAGGCACTGAGCCACAAGTGACATCACAAACACAATCTCCACCCACGTGACCAGCACTGGCCTATCAGGCACTGAGCCACAAGTGACATCACAAACACAAACTCCACCCACGTGACCAGCACTGGCCTATCAGGCACTGATCCGCAAATGACATCACAACAACAAACTGCACCCACGTGACCAGCACTGGCCTATCAGGCTCTGAGCCACAAGTGACCTGACAACCACAAACTGCACCCACAGGACCAGCACTGGCCTATCAGGCACTGAGCCACAAGTGACATCACAACCACAAACTGCAGCCATGTGACCAACACTGGCCTATCAGGCTCTGAGCCACAAGTGACATCAGAACCACAAACTGCACCCACATGAACAGCATTGGCCTATCAGGCACTGAGCCACAAGTGACATCACAAACACAAACTGCACACACAGGACCAGCACTGGCCTATCAGGCACTCAGCCACAAGTGACGTCACAAATATAAACTGCAGCCACATGACCAGCACTGGCCTATCAGGCACTGAGCCACAAGTGACATCACAAACACAAACTGCAGCCATGTCACCAACACTGGCCTATCAGGCTCTGAGCCACAAGTGACATCACAACCACAAACTGCACCCACATGACCAGCACTGGCCTATCAGGCACTGAGCCACAAGTGACATCACAATCACAAACTGCAGCCACATGACCAGCACTGGCCTATCAGGCACTGAGCCACAAGTGACATCACAACCACTAACTCTATCCACATGACCAGCACTGGCCTATCAGGCACTGAGCCACAAGTGACATCACAAACAGAAACTCCACCCACATCACCAGCACTGGCCTATCAGGCACTGATCCGCAAATGACATCACAACCACAAACTGCACCCACGTGACCAGCACTGGCCTATCAGGCACTGAGCCACAAGTGACATCACAGTCACAAACTGCACCCACAGGACCAGCACTGGCCCATCAGGCACTGAGCCACAAGTGACATCACAAACACAAACTCCACCCACGTGACCAGCACTGGCCTATCAGGCACTGAGCCACAAGTAACATCACAACCACAAACTGCACCCACATGACCAGCACTGGCCTATCAGGCACTCAGCCACAAGTGACATCACAACCACAAACTGCAGCCACAGGACCAGCATTGGCCTATGAGGCACTGAGACACAAGTGACATCACAACCACAAACTCCACCCACATCACCAGCACTGGCCTATCAGGCACTGAGCCACAAGTGACATCACAACCACAAACTCCACCCACATCACCAGCACTGGCCTATCAGGCACTGAGCCACAAGTGACATCACAAACACAAACTCCACCCACGTGACCAGCACTGGCCTATCGGGCACTGATCCGCAAATGACATCACAACAACAAACTGCACCCACATGACCAGCACTGGCCTATCAGGCACTCAGCCACAAGTGACATCAAAACCACAAACTGCACACACAGGACCAGCACTGGCCTATCAGGCACTGAGCCACAAGTGACATCACAACCACAAACTCTATCCACATGACCAGCACTGGCCTATCAGGCACTGAGCCACAAGTGACATCACAATCACAAACTCGACCCACATGAACAGCACTGGCCTATCAGGCACTGAGCCACAAGTGACATCACAAACACAAACTGCAGCCATGTGACCAACACTGGCCTATCAGGCACTGAGCCACAAGTGACATCACAACCACAAACTCTATCCACATGACCAGCACTGGCCTATCAGGCACTGAGCCACAAGTGACATCACAACCACAAACTGCACCCACATGACCAGCACTGGCCTATCAGGCACTGAGCCACAAGTGACATCACAACCACAAACTCCACCCACATCACCAGCACTGGCCTATCAGGCACTGAGCCACAAGTGACATCACAACCACAAACTGCACACATAGGACCAGCACTGGCCTATCAGGCACTGAGCCACAAGTGACATCACAACCACAAACTGCACCCACATCACCAGCACTGGCCTATCAGGCACTGAGCCACAAGTGACATCACAAACACAAACTGCAGCCACATCACCAGCACTGGCCTCTCAGGCACTCAGCCACAAGTGACATCACAAACAAACCTGCACACACATCACCAGCACTGGCCTATCAGGCACTGAGCCACAAGTTACATCACAAACACAAACTCCACCCACATAAAGAGCACTGGCCTATCAGGCACTGAGCCACAAGTGACATCACAAACACAAACTCTATCCACATGACCAGCACTGGCGTATCAGGCACTGAGCCACAAGTCACCTCACAACCACAAAATGAACCCACGTGACCAGCACTGGCCTATCAGGCACTGAGCCACAAGTGACATCACAAACACAAACTCCACCCACAGGACCAGCACTGGCCTATCAGGCACTCAGCCACAAGTGACATCACAAACACAAACTGCAGCCACATCACCAGCACTGGCCTATCAGGCACTCAGCCACAAGTGACATCACAAACACAAACTGCACCCACAGGACCAGCACTGGCCTATCAGGCACTCAGCCACAAGTGACATCACAAACACAAACTGAACCCACATCACCAGCACTGGCCTATCAGGCACTGAGCCACAAGTGACATCACAAACACAAACTGCAGCCATGTGACCAGCACTGGCCTATCAGGCACTGAGCCACAAGTGACATCACAAACACAAACTGCAGCCATGTGACCAACACTGGCCTATCAGGCACTGAGCCACAAGTGACATCACAAACACAAACTGCAGCCACATCACCAGCACTGGCCTCTCAGGCACTCAGCCACAAGTGACATCACAAACAAACCTGCACACACATCACCAGCACTGGCCTATCAGGCACTGAGCCACAAGCGACAACACAAACACAAATTGCAGCCACATGACCAGCACTGGCCTTTCAGGCACTGAGCCACAAGTGACATCACAACCACAAACTCCACCCACATGAACACCACCGGCCTATCAGGCACTGAGCCACAAGTGACATCACAAACACAAACTCCACCCACGTGACCAGCACTGGCCTATCAGGCACTGATCCGCAAATGACATCACAACAACAAACTGCACCCACGTGACCAGCACTGGCCTATCAGGCACTGAGCCAGAAGAGACATCACAACCACAAACTCCACCCACATGACCAGCAGTGGCCTATCAGGCACTGAGCCACAAGTGACATCACAACCATAGACTCCACCCACATCACCAGCACTGGCCTATCAGGCACTCAGCCACAAGTGACCTCACAACCACAAACTGCAGGCACAGGACCAGCAATGTCCCATCAGGCACTGAGCCACAAGTGACATCACAACCACAAACTGCACCCACATGACCAGCACTGGCCTATCAGGCACCGAGCTACAAGTGACATCACAACCTCAAACTGAACCCACGTGACCAGCACTGCCCTATCAGGCACTCAGCCACAAGTGACATCACAACCACAAACTGCACCCACATGAACAGCACTGGCCTCTCAGGCACTGAGCCACAAGTGACATCGCAACCACAAACTGCACCCACATGACCAACACTGGCCTATCAGGCACTGAGCCACAAGTGACATCACAAACACAATCTCCACCCACGTGACCAGCACTGGCCTATCAGGCACTGAGCCACAAGTGACATCACAAACACAAACTCCACCCACGTGACCAGCACTGGCCTATCAGGCACTGATCCGCAAATGACATCACAACAACAAACTGCACCCACGTGACCAGCACTGGCCTATCAGGCTCTGAGCCACAAGTGACCTGACAACCACAAACTGCACCCACAGGACCAGCACTGGCCTATCAGGCACTGAGCCACAAGTGACATCACAACCACAAACTGCAGCCATGTGACCAACACTGGCCTATCAGGCTCTGAGCCACAAGTGACATCAGAACCACAAACTGCACCCACATGAACAGCATTGGCCTATCAGGCACTGAGCCACAAGTGACATCACAAACACAAACTGCACACACAGGACCAGCACTGGCCTATCAGGCACTCAGCCACAAGTGACGTCACAAATATAAACTGCAGCCACATGACCAGCACTGGCCTATCAGGCACTGAGCCACAAGTGACATCACAAACACAAACTGCAGCCATGTCACCAACACTGGCCTATCAGGCTCTGAGCCACAAGTGACCTGACAACCACAAACTGCACCCACATGACCAGCACTGGCCTATCAGGCACTGAGCCACAAGTGACATCACAATCACAAACTGCAGCCACATGACCAGCACTGGCCTATCAGGCACTGAGCCACAAGTGACATCACAACCACTAACTCTATCCACATGACCAGCACTGGCCTATCAGGCACTGAGCCACAAGTGACATCACAAACAGAAACTCCACCCACATCACCAGCACTGGCCTATCAGGCACTGATCCGCAAATGACATCACAACCACAAACTGCACCCACGTGACCAGCACTGGCCTATCAGGCACTGAGCCACAAGTGACATCACAGTCACAAACTGCACCCACAGGACCAGCACTGGCCCATCAGGCACTGAGCCACAAGTGACATCACAAACACAAACTCCACCCACGTGACCAGCACTGGCCTATCAGGCACTGAGCCACAAGTAACATCACAACCACAAACTGCACCCACATGACCAGCACTGGCCTATCAGGCACTCAGCCACAAGTGACATCACAACCACAAACTGCAGCCACAGGACCAGCATTGGCCTATGAGGCACTGAGACACAAGTGACATCACAACCACAAACTCCACCCACATCACCAGCACTGGCCTATCAGGCACTGAGCCACAAGTGACATCACAACCACAAACTCCACCCACATCACCAGCACTGGCCTATCAGGCACTGAGCCACAAGTGACATCACAAACACAAACTCCACCCACGTGACCAGCACTGGCCTATCGGGCACTGATCCGCAAATGACATCACAACAACAAACTGCACCCACATGACCAGCACTGGCCTATCAGGCACTCAGCCACAAGTGACATCAAAACCACAAACTGCACACACAGGACCAGCACTGGCCTATCAGGCACTGAGCCACAAGTGACATCACAACCACAAACTCTATCCACATGACCAGCACTGGCCTATCAGGCACTGAGCCACAAGTGACATCACAATCACAAACTCGACCCACATGAACAGCACTGGCCTATCAGGCACTGAGCCACAAGTGACATCACAAACACAAACTGCAGCCATGTGACCAACACTGGCCTATCAGGCACTGAGCCACAAGTGACATCACAACCACAAACTCTATCCACATGACCAGCACTGGCCTATCAGGCACTGAGCCACAAGTGACATCACAACCACAAACTGCACCCACATGACCAGCACTGGCCTATCAGGCACTGAGCCACAAGTGACATCACAACCACAAACTCCACCCACATCACCAGCACTGGCCTATCAGGCACTGAGCCACAAGTGACATCACAACCACAAACTGCACACATAGGACCAGCACTGGCCTATCAGGCACTGAGCCACAAGTGACATCACAACCACAAACTGCACCCACATCACCAGCACTGGCCTATCAGGCACTGAGCCACAAGTGACATCACAAACACAAACTGCAGCCACATCACCAGCACTGGCCTCTCAGGCACTCAGCCACAAGTGACATCACAAACAAACCTGCACACACATCACCAGCACTGGCCTATCAGGCACTGAGCCACAAGTTACATCACAAACACAAACTCCACCCACATAAAGAGCACTGGCCTATCAGGCACTGAGCCACAAGTGACATCACAAACACAAACTCTATCCACATGACCAGCACTGGCGTATCAGGCACTGAGCCACAAGTCACCTCACAACCACAAAATGAACCCACGTGACCAGCACTGGCCTATCAGGCACTGAGCCACAAGTGACATCACAAACACAAACTCCACCCACAGGACCAGCACTGGCCTATCAGGCACTCAGCCACAAGTGACATCACAAACACAAACTGCAGCCACATCACCAGCACTGGCCTATCAGGCACTCAGCCACAAGTGACATCACAAACACAAACTGCACCCACAGGACCAGCACTGGCCTATCAGGCACTCAGCCACAAGTGACATCACAAACACAAACTGAACCCACATCACCAGCACTGGCCTATCAGGCACTGAGCCACAAGTGACATCACAAACACAAACTGCAGCCATGTGACCAGCACTGGCCTATCAGGCACTGAGCCACAAGTGACATCACAAACACAAACTGCAGCCATGTGACCAACACTGGCCTATCAGGCACTGAGCCACAAGTGACATCACAAACACAAACTGCAGCCACATCACCAGCACTGGCCTCTCAGGCACTCAGCCACAAGTGACATCACAAACAAACCTGCACACACATCACCAGCACTGGCCTATCAGGCACTGAGCCACAAGCGACAACACAAACACAAATTGCAGCCACATGACCAGCACTGGCCTTTCAGGCACTGAGCCACAAGTGACATCACAACCACAAACTCCACCCACATGAACACCACCGGCCTATCAGGCACTGAGCCACAAGTGACATCACAAACATAAACTGCAGCCACATCACCAGCACTGGCCTATCAAGCACTGAGCCACAAGAGACATCACAACCACAAACTGCAGCCACATGACCAGCAGTGGCCTATCAGGCACTGAGCCACAAGTGACCTCACAGCCACAAACTGCACCCACATCACCAGCACTGGCCTATCAGGCACTGAGCCACAAGTGACATCAAAACCACAAACTCCACCCACATCATCAGCACTGTTCTATCAGGCACTCAGCCACAAGTGACATCACAACCACAAACTGCACCCACATGACCAGCACTGGCCTATCAGGCACTGAGCCACAAGTGACATCACAACCACAAACTGCAGCCACATGACCAGCACTGGCCTATCAGGCACTGAGCCACAAGTGACATCACAAACACAAACTGCAGCCGTGTGACCAACACTGGCCTATCAGGCACTGAGCCACAAGTGACATCACAACCACAAACTCCACCCACATCACCAGCACTGGCCTATCAGGCACTGATCCGCAAATGACATCACAACAACAAACTGCACCCACGTGACCAGCACTAGCCTATCAGGCACTGAGCCACAAGTGACATCACAAACACAAACTCCACCCACGTGACCAGCACTGGCCTATCAGGCACTGATCCGCAAATGACATCACAACAACAAACTGCACCCACGTGACCAGCACTGGCCTATCAGGCACTGATCCGCAAATGACATCACAAACACAAACTGCAGCCACATCACCAGCACTGGCCTATCAGGCACTGAGCCACAAGTGACATCACAAACACAAACTCCACCCACATCACCAGCACTGGCCTATCAGGCACTGAGCCACAAGTGACATCATAAAAACAAACTCCACCCACATCACCAGCACTGGCCTATCAGGCACTGAGCCACAAGTGACATCACAACCACAAACTGCAGCCACATGACCAGCACTGGCCTATCAGGCACTGAGCCACAAGTGACATCACAAACACAAACTCCACCCACGTGACCAGCACTGGCCTATCAGGCACTGATCCGCAAATGACATCACAACAACAAACTGCACCCACGTGACCAGCACTGGCCTATCAGGCACTCAGCCACAAGTGACATCAAAACCACAAACTGCACACACAGGACCAGCACTGGCCTATCAGGAACTGAGCCACAAGTAACATCACAACCACAAACTCTATCCACATGACCAGCACTGGCCTATCAGGCACTGAGCCACAAGTGACATCACAATCACAAACTCGACCCACATGAACAGCACTGGCCTATCAGGCACTGAGCCACAAGTGACATCACAAACACAAACTGCAGCCATGTGACCAACACTGGCCTATCAGGCCCTGAGCCACAAGTGACATCACAAACACAAACTGCAGCCACGTGACCAGCACTGGCCTATCAGGCACTGAGCCACAAGTGACATCACAAACACAAACTCCACCCACATCACCAGCACTGGCCTATCAGGCACTCAGCCACAAGTAACATCACAAACACAAACTGCACCCACATGACCAGCACTGGCCTATCAGGCACTGAGCCACAAGTGACATCACAAACACAAACTGCAGCCATGTGACCAACACTGGCCTATCAGGCCCTGAGCCACAAGTGACATCACAACCACAAACTGCACCCACATGACCAGCACTGGCCTATCAGGCACTGAGCCACAAGTGACATCACAAACACAAACTGCACCCACATGACCAGCACTGGCCTATCAGGCACTGAGCCACAAGTGACATCACAAACACAAACTCCACCCACGTGACCAGCACTGGCCTATCAGGCACTGATCCGCAAATGACATCACAACAACAAACTGCACCCACGTGACCAGCACTGGCCTATCAGGCACTGAGCCACAAGTGACATCACAACCACAAACTGCACCCACATCACCAGCACTGGCCTATCAGGCACTGAGCCACAAGTGACATCACAAACACAAACTCCACCCACGTGACCAGCACTGGCCTATCAGGCACTGAGCCACAAGTGACATCACAAACACAATCTCCACCCACGTGACCAGCACTGGCCTATCAGGCACTGATCCGCAAATGACATCACAACAACAAACTGCACCCACATCACCAGCACTGGCCTATCAGGCACTGAGCTACAAGTGACATCACAACCTCAAACTGAACCCAGGTGACCAGCACTGGCCTATCAGGCACTCAGCCACAAGTGACATCACAACCACAAACTGCACCCACATGACCAGCACTGGCCTATCAGGCCCTGAGCCACAAGTGACATCACAACCACAAACTCTATCCACATGACCAGCACTGGCCTATCAGGCACTGAGCCACAAGTGACATCACAACCACAAACTGCACTCACATAGCCAGCACTGGCCTATCAGGCACTCAGGCACAAGTGACATCACAAACACAAACTCCACCCACATCACCAGCACTGGCCTATCAGGCACTGAGCCACAAGTGACATCACAAACACAAATTGCAGCCACATCACCAGCACTGGCCTATCAGGCACTGAGCCACAAGTGACATCACAAACAAAAACTGCACCCACATGACCAGCACTGGCCTATCAGGCCCTGAGCCACAAGTGACATCACAAACACAAACTCCACCCACGTGACCAGCACTGGCCTATCAGGCACTGATCCGCAAATGACATCACAACAACAAACTGCACCCACGTGACCAGCACTGGCCTATCAGGCACTGAGCCAGAAGAGACATCACAACCACAAACTCCACCCACATGACCAGCAGTGGCCTATCAGGCACTGAGCCACAAGTGACATCACAACCATAGACTCCACCCACATCACCAGCACTGGCCTATCAGGCACTCAGCCACAAGTGACCTCACAACCACAAACTGCAGGCACAGGACCAGCAATGTCCCATCAGGCACTGAGCCACAAGTGACATCACAACCACAAACTGCACCCACATGACCAGCACTGGCCTATCAGGCACCGAGCTACAAGTGACATCACAACCTCAAACTGAACCCACGTGACCAGCACTGCCCTATCAGGCACTCAGCCACAAGTGACATCACAACCACAAACTGCACCCACATGAACAGCACTGGCCTCTCAGGCACTGAGCCACAAGTGACATCGCAACCACAAACTGCACCCACATGACCAACACTGGCCTATCAGGCACTGAGCCACAAGTGACATCACAAACACAATCTCCACCCACGTGACCAGCACTGGCCTATCAGGCACTGAGCCACAAGTGACATCACAAACACAAACTCCACCCACGTGACCAGCACTGGCCTATCAGGCACTGATCCGCAAATGACATCACAACAACAAACTGCACCCACGTGACCAGCACTGGCCTATCAGGCTCTGAGCCACAAGTGACCTGACAACCACAAACTGCACCCACAGGACCAGCACTGGCCTATCAGGCACTGAGCCACAAGTGACATCACAACCACAAACTGCAGCCATGTGACCAACACTGGCCTATCAGGCTCTGAGCCACAAGTGACATCAGAACCACAAACTGCACCCACATGAACAGCATTGGCCTATCAGGCACTGAGCCACAAGTGACATCACAAACACAAACTGCACACACAGGACCAGCACTGGCCTATCAGGCACTCAGCCACAAGTGACGTCACAAATATAAACTGCAGCCACATGACCAGCACTGGCCTATCAGGCACTGAGCCACAAGTGACATCACAAACACAAACTGCAGCCATGTCACCAACACTGGCCTATCAGGCTCTGAGCCACAAGTGACCTGACAACCACAAACTGCACCCACATGACCAGCACTGGCCTATCAGGCACTGAGCCACAAGTGACATCACAATCACAAACTGCAGCCACATGACCAGCACTGGCCTATCAGGCACTGAGCCACAAGTGACATCACAACCACTAACTCTATCCACATGACCAGCACTGGCCTATCAGGCACTGAGCCACAAGTGACATCACAAACAGAAACTCCACCCACATCACCAGCACTGGCCTATCAGGCACTGATCCGCAAATGACATCACAACCACAAACTGCACCCACGTGACCAGCACTGGCCTATCAGGCACTGAGCCACAAGTGACATCACAGTCACAAACTGCACCCACAGGACCAGCACTGGCCCATCAGGCACTGAGCCACAAGTGACATCACAAACACAAACTCCACCCACGTGACCAGCACTGGCCTATCAGGCACTGAGCCACAAGTAACATCACAACCACAAACTGCACCCACATGACCAGCACTGGCCTATCAGGCACTCAGCCACAAGTGACATCACAACCACAAACTGCAGCCACAGGACCAGCATTGGCCTATGAGGCACTGAGACACAAGTGACATCACAACCACAAACTCCACCCACATCACCAGCACTGGCCTATCAGGCACTGAGCCACAAGTGACATCACAACCACAAACTCCACCCACATCACCAGCACTGGCCTATCAGGCACTGAGCCACAAGTGACATCACAAACACAAACTCCACCCACGTGACCAGCACTGGCCTATCGGGCACTGATCCGCAAATGACATCACAACAACAAACTGCACCCACATGACCAGCACTGGCCTATCAGGCACTCAGCCACAAGTGACATCAAAACCACAAACTGCACACACAGGACCAGCACTGGCCTATCAGGCACTGAGCCACAAGTGACATCACAACCACAAACTCTATCCACATGACCAGCACTGGCCTATCAGGCACTGAGCCACAAGTGACATCACAATCACAAACTCGACCCACATGAACAGCACTGGCCTATCAGGCACTGAGCCACAAGTGACATCACAAACACAAACTGCAGCCATGTGACCAACACTGGCCTATCAGGCACTGAGCCACAAGTGACATCACAACCACAAACTCTATCCACATGACCAGCACTGGCCTATCAGGCACTGAGCCACAAGTGACATCACAACCACAAACTGCACCCACATGACCAGCACTGGCCTATCAGGCACTGAGCCACAAGTGACATCACAACCACAAACTCCACCCACATCACCAGCACTGGCCTATCAGGCACTGAGCCACAAGTGACATCACAACCACAAACTGCACACATAGGACCAGCACTGGCCTATCAGGCACTGAGCCACAAGTGACATCACAACCACAAACTGCACCCACATCACCAGCACTGGCCTATCAGGCACTGAGCCACAAGTGACATCACAAACACAAACTGCAGCCACATCACCAGCACTGGCCTCTCAGGCACTCAGCCACAAGTGACATCACAAACAAACCTGCACACACATCACCAGCACTGGCCTATCAGGCACTGAGCCACAAGTTACATCACAAACACAAACTCCACCCACATAAAGAGCACTGGCCTATCAGGCACTGAGCCACAAGTGACATCACAAACACAAACTCTATCCACATGACCAGCACTGGCGTATCAGGCACTGAGCCACAAGTCACCTCACAACCACAAAATGAACCCACGTGACCAGCACTGGCCTATCAGGCACTGAGCCACAAGTGACATCACAAACACAAACTCCACCCACAGGACCAGCACTGGCCTATCAGGCACTCAGCCACAAGTGACATCACAAACACAAACTGCAGCCACATCACCAGCACTGGCCTATCAGGCACTCAGCCACAAGTGACATCACAAACACAAACTGCACCCACAGGACCAGCACTGGCCTATCAGGCACTCAGCCACAAGTGACATCACAAACACAAACTGAACCCACATCACCAGCACTGGCCTATCAGGCACTGAGCCACAAGTGACATCACAAACACAAACTGCAGCCATGTGACCAGCACTGGCCTATCAGGCACTGAGCCACAAGTGACATCACAAACACAAACTGCAGCCATGTGACCAACACTGGCCTATCAGGCACTGAGCCACAAGTGACATCACAAACACAAACTGCAGCCACATCACCAGCACTGGCCTCTCAGGCACTCAGCCACAAGTGACATCACAAACAAACCTGCACACACATCACCAGCACTGGCCTATCAGGCACTGAGCCACAAGCGACAACACAAACACAAATTGCAGCCACATGACCAGCACTGGCCTTTCAGGCACTGAGCCACAAGTGACATCACAACCACAAACTCCACCCACATGAACACCACCGGCCTATCAGGCACTGAGCCACAAGTGACATCACAAACATAAACTGCAGCCACATCACCAGCACTGGCCTATCAAGCACTGAGCCACAAGAGACATCACAACCACAAACTGCAGCCACATGACCAGCAGTGGCCTATCAGGCACTGAGCCACAAGTGACCTCACAGCCACAAACTGCACCCACATCACCAGCACTGGCCTATCAGGCACTGAGCCACAAGTGACATCAAAACCACAAACTCCACCCACATCATCAGCACTGTTCTATCAGGCACTCAGCCACAAGTGACATCACAACCACAAACTGCACCCACATCACCAGCACTGGCCTATCAGGCACTCAGCCACAAGTGACATCACAAACAAACCTGCACACACATCACCAGCACTGGCCTATCAGGCACTGAGCCACAAGTGACAACACAAACACAAATTTCAGCCACATGAACACCACCGGCCTATCAGGCACTGAGCCACAAGTGACATCACAAACATAAACTGCAGCCACATCACCAGCACTGGCCTATCAAGCACTGAGCCACAAGAGACATCACAACCACAAACTGCACCCACAGGACAAGCAGTGGCCTATCAGGCACTGAGCCACAAGTGACATCACAAACACAAACTGCACCCACATCACCAGCACTGGCCTATCAGGCACTGATCCACAAATGACATCACAACCACAAACTGCAGCCATGTGACCAACACTGGCCTATCAGGCACTGAGCCACAAGTGACGTCACAAACACAAACTCCACCCACATCATCAGCACTGGCCTATCAGGCACTGAGCCACAAGTGACCTCACAATCACAAACTGCACCCACAGGACCAGCACTGGCCTATCAGGCACTGAGCCACAAGTGACATCACAACCACAAACAGCAGCCATGGGCCTAGCACTGGCCTATCAGGCACTGAGCCACAAGTGACCTCACAAACACAAACAGCAGCCATGCAACTAGCACTGGCCTATCAGGCACTGAGCCACAAGTGACATCACAATCACAAACTCGACCCACATGAACAGCACTGGCCTATCAGGCACTGAGCCACAAGTGACATCACAAACACAAACTGCAGCCATGTGACCAACACTGGCCTATCAGGCCCTGAGCCACAAGTGACATCACAACCACAAACTGCAGCCACATGACCAGCACTGGCCTATCAGGCACTGAGCCACAAGTGACATCACAACCACAAACTCCACCAACAGCACCAGCACTGGCCTATCAGGCCCTGAGCCACAAGTGACATCACAAACACAAACTGCACCCACATCACCAGCACTGGCCTATCAGGCACTGAGCCACAAGTGACATCACAGCCACAAACTGCAGCCACATCAGCAGTACTGGCCCATCAGGCACTGAGCCACAAGTGACATCACAAACACAAACTTCACCCACATCACCAGCACTGGCCTATCAGGCACTGATCCGCAAATGACATCACAACCACAAACTGCACCCACATGACCAGCACTGGCCTATCAGGCACTGAGCCAGAAGAGACATCACAACCACAAACTCCACACACAGGACCAGCACTGGCCTATCAGGCACTGAGCCACAAGTGACATCACAACCACAAACTGCAGCCACATGACCAGCACTGGCCTATCAGGCACTGAGCCACAAGTGACATCACAAACACAAACTGCAGCCGTGTGACCAACACTGGCCTATCAGGCACTGAGCCACAAGTGACATCACAACCACAAACTGCACCCACATCACCAGCACTGGCCTATCAGGCACTGAGCCACAAGTGACATCACAACCACAAACTCCACCCACATCACCAGCACTGGCCTATCAGGCACTGAGCCACAAGTGACATCACAAACACAAACTCCACCCACGTGACCAGCACTGGCCTATCAGGCACTGATCCGCAAATGACATCACAACAACAAACTGCACCCACGTGACCAGCACTGGCCTATCAGGCACTGATCCGCAAATGACATCACAAACACAAACTGCAGCCACATCACCAGCACTGGCCTATCAGGCACTGAGCCACAAGTGACATCACAAACACAAACTCCACCCACATCACCAGCACTGGCCTATCAGGCACTGAGCCACAAGTGACATCATAAAAACAAACTCCACCCACATCACCAGCACTGGCCTATCAGGCACTGAGCCACAAGTGACATCACAACCACAAACTGCAGCCACAGGACCAGCATTGGCCTATCAGGCACTGAACCACAAGTGACATCACAAACACAAACTCCACCCACATCACCAGCACTGGCCTATCAGGCACTGAGCCACAAGTGACATCATAAAAACAAACTCCACCCACATCACCAGCACTGGCCTATCAGGCACTGATCCGCAAATGACATCACAACAACAAACTGCACCCACGTGACCAGCACTGGCCTATCAGGCACTGAGCCACAAGTGACATCACAACCACAAACTCTATCCACATGACCAGCACTGGCCTATCAGGCACTGAGCCACAAGTGACATCACAATCACAAACTCGACCCACATGAACAGCACTGGCCTATCAGGCACTGAGCCACAAGTGACATCACAAACACAAACTGCAGCCATGTGACCAACACTGGCCTATCAGGCCCTGAGCCACAAGTGACATCACAACCACAAACTGCAGCCACGTGTCCAGCACTGGCCTATCAGGCACTGAGCCACAAGTGACATCACAAACACAAACTCCACCCACATCACCAGCACTGGCCTATCAGGCACTGAGCCACAAGTAACATCACAAACACAAACTGCACCCACATGACCAGCACTGGCCTATCAGGCACTGAGCCACAAGTGACATCACAAACACAAACTGCAGCCATGTGACCAACACTGGCCTATCAGGCCCTGAGCCACAAGTGACATCACAACCACAAACTGCACCCACATGACCAGCACTGGCCTATCAGGCACTGAGCCACAAGTGACATCACAAACACAAATTGCACCCACATGACCAGCACTGGCCTATCAGGCACTGAGCCACAAGTGACATCACAAACACAAACTCCACCCACACCACCAGCACTGGCCTATCAGGCACTGATCCGCAAATGACATCACAACAACAAACTGCACCCACGTGACCAGCACTGGCCTATCAGGCACTGAGCCACAAGTGACATCACAACAACAAACTGCACCCACATCACCAGCACTGGACTATCAGGCACTGAGCCACAAGTGACATCACAACCACAAAATGCACCCACGTGACCAGCACTGGCCTATCAGGCACTGAGCCACAAGTGACATCACAAACACAAACTCCACCCACATCACCAGCACTGGCCTATCAGGCACTGATCCGCAAATGACATCACAACAACAAACTGCACCCACGTGACCAGCACTGCCCTATCAGGCACTCAGCCACAAGTGACATCACAACCACAAACTGCACCCACATGACCAGCACTGGCCTATCAGGCAGTGAGCCACAAGTGACATCATAAACACAAACTCCACCCACATCACCAGCACTGGCCTATCAGGCACTGAGCCACAAGTGACATCACAACCACAAACTCCACCCACATCACCAGCACTGGCCTATCAGGCACTGAGCCACAAGTAACATCACAACCACAAACTGCACCCACATGACCAGCACTGGCCTATCAGGCACTAAGCAACAAGTGACATCACAAACACAAACTCCACCCACGTGACCAGCACTGGCCTATCAGGCACTGAGCCACAAGTGACATCACAAACACAAACTGCAGCCATGTCACCAACACTGGCCTATCAGGCTCTGAGCCACAAGTGACATCACAACCACAAACTCCACCCACATCACCAGCACTGGCCTATCAGGCACTGAGCCACAAGTGACATCACAACCACAAACTGCAGCCACATGACCAGCACTGGCCTATCAGGCACTGAGCCACAAGTAACATCACAACCACAAACTGCACCCACATGACCAGCACTGGCCTATCAGGCACTGAGCCACAAGTGACATCACAACCACAAACTCTATCCACATGACCAGCACTGGCCTATCAGGCACTGAGCCACAAGTGACATCACAAACACAAACTGCAGCCATGTGACCAACACTGGCCTATCAGGCCCTGAGCCACAAGTGACATCACAACCACAAACTGCAGCCACATGACCAGCACTGGCCTATCAGGCACTGAGCCACAAGTGACATCACAAACACAAACTGCACCCACATGACCAGCACTGGCCTATCAGGCACTGAGCCACAAGTGACATCACAACCACAAACTGCAGCCACATCACCAGCACTGGCCTATCAGGCACTGAGCCACAAGTGACATCACAAACACAAACTCCACCCACGTGACCAGCACTGGCCTATCAGGCACTGATCCGCAAATGACATCACAACAACAAACTGCACCCACGTGACCAGCACTGGCCTATCAGGCACTCAGCCACAAGTGACATCACAAACACAAACTGCACCCACATCACCAGCACTGGCCTATCAGGCTCTGAGCCACAAGTGACATCACAAACACAAACTCCACCCACGTGACCAGCACTGGCCTATCAGGCACTGATCCGCAAATGACATCACAACAACAAACTGCACCCACGTGACCAGCACTGGCCTATCAGGCACTGAGCCAGAAGAGACATCACAACCACAAACTCCACCCACAGGACCAGCAGTGGCCTATCAGGCACTGAGCCACAAGTGACATCACAACCATAGACTCCACCCACATCACCAGCACTGGCCTATCAGGCACTCAGCCACAAGTGACCTCACAACCACAAACTGCAGCCACAGGACCAGCAATGTCCCATCAGGCACTGAGCCACAAGTGACCTCACAACCACAAACTGCACCCACATCACCAGCACTGGCCTATCAGGCACTGAGCCACAAGTAACATCACAACCACAAACTGCACCCACATGACCAGCACTGGCCTATCAGGCACTCAGCCACAAGTGACCTCACAACCACAAACTGCACCCACATCACCAGCACTGGCCTATCAGGCACTGAGCCACAAGTGACATCATAAAAACAAACTCCACCCACATCACCAGCACTGGCCTATCAGGCACTGAGCCACAAGTGACATCACAACCACAAACTCCACCCACATCACCAGCACTGGCCTATCAGGCCCTGAGCCACAAGTGACATCACAAACACAAACTCCACCCACGTGACTAGCACTGGCCTATCAGGCACTGATCCGCAAATGACATCACAACAACAAACTCCACCCACGTGACCAGCACTGGCCTATCAGGCACTGATCCGCAAATGACATCACAACAACAAACTGCACCCACGTGACCAGCACTAGCCTATCAGGCACTGAGCCACAAGTGACATCACAAACACAAACTCTATCCACATGACCAGCACTGGCCTATCAGGCACTGAGCCACAAGTGACATCAAAACCACAAACTGCACACACAGGACCAGCACTGGCCTATCAGGCACTGAGCCACAAGTGACATCACAACCACAAACTGCACCCACATGACCAGCACTGGCCTATCAGGCACTGAGCCACAAGTGACATCACAACCACAAACTCCACCCACATCACCAGCACTGGCCTATCAGGCACTGAGCCACAAGTAACATCACAAACACAAACTCCACCCACATCACCAGCACTGGCCTATCAGGCACTGAGCCACAAGTGACATCACAAAAACAAACTCCACCCACGTGACCAGCACTGGCCTATCAGGCACTGATCCGCAAATGACATCACAACAACAAACTGCACCCACGTGACCAGCACTGGCCTATCAGGCACTCAGCCACAAGTGACATCACAAACACAAACTGCACACAAAGGACCAGCACTGGCCTATCAGGCCCTGAGCCACAAGTGACATCACAAACACAAACTGCAGCCACATCACCAGCACTGGCCTATCAGGCACTGAGCCACAAGTGACATCACAAACACAAACTCCACCCACGTGACCAGCACTGGCCTATCAGGCACTGATCCGCAAATGACATCACAACAACAAACTGCACCCACATGACCAGCACTGGCCTATCAGGCCCTGATCCACAAGTGACATCACAACCACAAACTCTATCCACATGACCAGCACTGGCCTATCAGGCACTGAGCCACAAGTGACATCACAACCACAAACTCCACCCACATCACCAGCACTGGCCTATCAGGCACTGAGCCACAAGTGACATCACAACCACAAACTGCACCCACATGACCAGCACTGGCCTATCAGGCACTCAGCCACAAGTGACATCACAAACACAAACTCCACCCACGTGACCAGCACTGGCCTATCAGGCACTGAGCCACAAGTGACATCACAATCACAAACTGCAGCCATGTCACCAACACTGGCCTATCAGGCTCTGAGCCACAAGTGACATCACAACCACAAACTGCACCCACATCACCAGCACTGGCCTATCAGGCACTGAGCCACAAGTGACATCACAACCACAAACTGCAGCCACATGACCAGCACTGGCCTATCAGGCACTGAGCCACAAGTAACATCACAACCACAAACTGCACCCACATGACCAGCACTGGCCTATCAGGCACTGAGCCACAAGTGACATCACAACCACAAACTCTATCCACATGACCAGCACTGGCCTATCAGGCACTGAGCCACAAGTGACATCACAAACACAAACTGCAGCCATGTGACCAACACTGGCCTATCAGGCCCTGAGCCACAAGTGACATCACAACCACAAACTGCACCCACATGACCAGCACTGGCCTATCAGGCACTGAGCCACAAGTGACATCACAACCACAAACTGCACCCACATGACCAGCACTGGCCTATCAGGCACTGAGCCACAAGTGACATCACAACCACAAACTGCAGCCACATCACCAGCACTGGCCTATCAGGCACTGAGCCACAAGTGACATCACAAACACAAACTCCACCCACGTGACCAGCACTGGCCTATCAGGCACTGATCCGCAAATGACATCACAACAACAAACTCCACCCACGTGACCAGCACTGGCCTATCAGGCACTCAGCCACAAGTGACATCACAAACACAAACTGCACCCACATCACCAGCACTGGCCTATCAGGCACTGAGCCACAAGTGACATCACAACCACAAACTGCACCCACATCACCAGCACTGGCCTATCAGGCACTCAGCCACAAGTGACATCACAAACACAAACTGCACCCACATCACCAGCACTGGCCTATCAGGCACTGAGCCACAAGTGACATCACAAACACAAACTCCACCCACGTGACCAGCACTGGCCTATCAGGCACTGATCCGCAAATGACATCACAACAACAAACTGCACCCACGTGACCAGCACTGGCCTATCAGGCACTGAGCCAGAAGAGACATCACAACCACAAACTCCACCCACAGGACCAGCAGTGGCCTATCAGGCACTGAGCCACAAGTGACATCACAACCATAGACTCCACCCACATCACCAGCACTGGCCTATCAGGCACTGAGGCACAAGTGACCTCACAACCACAAACTGCAGCCACAGGACCAGCAATGTCCCATCAGGCACTGAGCCACAAGTGACCTCACAACCACAAACTGCACCCACATCACCAGCACTGGCCTATCAGGCACTGAGCCACAAGTGACATCACAAACACAAACTCTATCCACATGACCAGCACTGGCCTATCAGGCACTGAGCCACAAGTGACATCAAAACCACAAACTGCACACACAGGACCAGCACTGGCCTATCAGGCCCTGAGCCACAAGTGACATCACAACCACAAACTGCACCCACATGACCAGCACTGGCCTATCAGGCACTGAGCCACAAGTGACATCACAACCACAAACTGCAGCCACATGACCAGCACTGGCCTATCAGGCACTGAGCCACAAGTGACATCACAAACACAAACTGCAGCCGTGTGACCAACACTGGCCTATCAGGCACTGAGCCACAAGTGACATCACAACCACAAACTGCACCCACATGACCAGCACTGGCCTATCAGGCACTGAGCCACAAGTGACATCACAACCACAAACTCCACCCACATCACCAGCACTGGCCTATCAGGCACTGAGCCACAAGTGACATCACAAACACAAACTCCACCCACGTGACCAGCACTGGCCTATCAGGCACTGATCCGCAAATGACATCACAACAACAAACTGCACCCACGTGACCAGCACTGGCCTATCAGGCACTGATCCGCAAATGACATCACAAACACAAACTGCACCCACATCACCAGCACTGGCCTATCAGGCACTGAGCCACAAGTGACATCACAAACACAAACTCCACCCACATCACCAGCACTGGCCTATCAGGCACTGAGCCACAAGTGACATCATAAAAACAAACTCCACCCACATCACCAGCACTGGCCTATCAGGCACTGAGCCACAAGTGACATCACAACCACAAACTGCAGCCACATGACCAGCACTGGCCTATCAGGCACTGAGCCACAAGTGACATCACAAACACAAACTCCACCCACGTGACCAGCACTGGCCTATCAGGCACTGATCCGCAAATGACATCACAACAACAAACTGCACCCACGTGACCAGCACTGGCCTATCAGGCACTCAGCCACAAGTGACATCAAAACCACAAACTGCACACACAGGACCAGCACTGGCCTATCAGGAACTGAGCCACAAGTAACATCACAACCACAAACTCTATCCACATGACCAGCACTGGCCTATCAGGCACTGAGCCACAAGTGACATCACAATCACAAACTCGACCCACATGAACAGCACTGGCCTATCAGGCACTGAGCCACAAGTGACATCACAAACACAAACTGCAGCCATGTGACCAACACTGGCCTATCAGGCCCTGAGCCACAAGTGACATCACAAACACAAACTGCAGCCACGTGACCAGCACTGGCCTATCAGGCACTGAGCCACAAGTGACATCACAAACACAAACTCCACCCACATCACCAGCACTGGCCTATCAGGCACTGAGCCACAAGTAACATCACAAACACAAACTGCACCCACATGACCAGCACTGGCCTATCAGGCACTGAGCCACAAGTGACATCACAAACACAAACTGCAGCCATGTGACCAACACTGGCCTATCAGGCCCTGAGCCACAAGTGACATCACAACCACAAACTGCACCCACATGACCAGCACTGGCCTATCAGGCACTCAGCCACAAGTGACATCACAAACACAAACTCCACCCACGTGACCAGCACTGGCCTATCAGGCACTGAGCCACAAGTGACATCACAATCACAAACTGCAGCCATGTCACCAACACTGGCCTATCAGGCTCTGAGCCACAAGTGACATCACAACCACAAACTGCACCCACATCACCAGCACTGGCCTATCAGGCACTGAGCCACAAGTGACATCACAACCACAAACTGCAGCCACATGACCAGCACTGGCCTATCAGGCACTGAGCCACAAGTAACATCACAACCACAAACTGCACCCACATGACCAGCACTGGCCTATCAGGCACTGAGCCACAAGTGACATCACAACCACAAACTCTATCCACATGACCAGCACTGGCCTATCAGGCACTGAGCCACAAGTGACATCACAAACACAAACTGCAGCCATGTGACCAACACTGGCCTATCAGGCACTGAGCCACAAGTGACATCACAACCACAAACTGCACCCACATGACCAGCACTGGCCTATCAGGCACTGAGCCACAAGTGACATCACAACCACAAACTGCACCCACATGACCAGCACTGGCCTATCAGGCACTGAGCCACAAGTGACATCACAACCACAAACTGCAGCCACATCACCAGCACTGGCCTATCAGGCACTGAGCCACAAGTGACATCACAAACACAAACTCCACCCACGTGACCAGCACTGGCCTATCAGGCACTGATCCGCAAATGACATCACAACAACAAACTGCACCCACGTGACCAGCACTGGCCTATCAGGCACTCAGCCACAAGTGACATCACAAACACAAACTGCACCCACATCACCAGCACTGGCCTATCAGGCACTGAGCCACAAGTGACATCACAACCACAAACTGCACCCATATCACCAGCACTGGCCTATCAGGCACTCAGCCACAAGTGACATCACAAACACAAACTGCACCCACATCACCAGCACTGGCCTATCAGGCACTGAGCCACAAGTGACATCACAAACACAAACTCCACCCACGTGACCAGCACTGGCCTATCAGGCACTGATCCGCAAATGACATCACAACAACAAACTGCACCCACGTGACCAGCACTGGCCTATCAGGCACTGAGCCAGAAGAGACATCACAACCACAAACTCCACCCACAGGACCAGCAGTGGCCTATCAGGCACTGAGCCACAAGTGACATCACAACCATAGACTCCACCCACATCACCAGCACTGGCCTATCAGGCACTGAGGCACAAGTGACCTCACAACCACAAACTGCAGCCACAGGACCAGCAATGTCCCATCAGGCACTGAGCCACAAGTGACCTCACAACCACAAACTGCACCCACATCACCAGCACTGGCCTATCAGGCACTGAGCCACAAGTAACATCACAACCACAAACTGCACCCACATGACCAGCACTGGCCTATCAGGCACTCAGCCACAAGTGACATCACAACCACAAACTGCAGCCACAGGACCAGCATTGGCCTATCAGGCACTGAGCCACAAGTGACATCACAACCACAAACTCCACCCACATCACCAGCACTGGCCTATCAGGCACTGATCCGCAAATGACATCACAACAACAAACTGCACCCACGTGACCAGCACTAGCCTATCAGGCACTGAGCCACAAGTGACATCACAAACACAAACTCTATCCACATGACCAGCACTGGCCTATCAGGCACTGAGCCACAAGTGACATCAAAACCACAAACTGCACACACAGGACCAGCACTGGCCTATCAGGCCCTGAGCCACAAGTGACATCACAACCACAAACTGCACCCACATGACCAGCACTGGCCTATCAGGCACTGAGCCACAAGTGACATCACAACCACAAACTGCAGCCACATGACCAGCACTGGCCTATCAGGCACTGAGCCACAAGTGACATCACAAACACAAACTGCAGCCGTGTGACCAACACTGGCCTATCAGGCCCTGAGCCACAAGTGACATCACAACCACAAACTGCACCCACATCACCAGCACTGGCCTATCAGGCACTGAGCCACAAGTGACATCACAACCACAAACTCCACCCACATCACCAGCACTGGCCTATCAGGCACTGAGCCACAAGTGACATCACAAACACAAACTCCACCCACGTGACCAGCACTGGCCTATCAGGCACTGATCCGCAAATGACATCACAACAACAAACTGCACCCACGTGACCAGCACTGGCCTATCAGGCACTGAGCCACAAGTGACATCACAACCACAAACTGCACCCACATCACCAGCACTGGCCTATCAGGCACTGAGCCACAAGTGACATCACAAACACAAACTCCACCCACGTGACCAGCACTGGCCTATCAGGCACTGAGCCACAAGTGACATCACAAACACAAACTCCACCCACGTGACCAGCACTGGCCTATCAGGCACTGATCCGCAAATGACATCACAACAACAAACTGCACCCACATCACCAGCACTGGCCTATCAGGCACTGAGCTACAAGTGACATCACAACCTCAAACTGAACCCAGGTGACCAGCACTGGCCTATCAGGCACTGAGCCACAAGTGACATCACAACCACAAACTGCACCCACATGACCAGCACTGGCCTATCAGGCCCTGAGCCACAAGTGACATCACAACCACAAACTCTATCCACATGACCAGCACTGGCCTATCAGGCACTGAGCCACAAGTGACATCACAACCACAAACTGCACTCACATAGCCAGCACTGGCCTATCAGGCACTCAGGCACAAGTGACATCACAAACACAAACTCCACCCACATCACCAGCACTGGCCTATCAGGCACTGAGCCACAAGTGACATCACAAACACAAATTGCAGCCACATCACCAGCACTGGCCTATCAGGCACTGAGCCACAAGTGACATCACAAACAAAAACTGCACCCACATGACCAGCACTGGCCTATCAGGCACTGAGCCACAAGTGACATCACAAACACAAACTCCACCCACGTGACCAGCACTGGCCTATCAGGCACTGATCCGCAAATGACATCACAACAACAAACTGCACCCACGTGACCAGCACTGGCCTATCAGGCACTGAGCCACAAGTGACATCAAAACCACAAACTGCACACACAGGACCAGCACTGGCCTATCAGGCACTCAGCCACAAGTGACATCACAACCACAAACTCTATCCACATGACCAGCACTGGCCTATCAGGCACTGAGCCACAAGTGACATCACAATCACAAACTCGACCCACATGAACAGCACTGGCCTATCAGGCACTGAGCCACAAGTGACATCACAAACACAAACTGCAGCCATGTGACCAACACTGGCCTATCAGGCACTGAGCCACAAGTGACATCACAACCACAAACTGCAGCCACATGACCAGCACTGGCCTATCAGGCACTGAGCCACAAGTGACATCACAACCACAAACTCCACCCACATCACCAGCACTGGCCTATCAGGCACTGAGCCACAAGTAACATCACAACAACAAACTGCAGCCACATGAACAGCACTGGGCTATCAGGCACTGAGCCACAAGTGACATCACAAACACAAACTGCAGCCATGTGACCAACACTGGCCTATCAGGCCCTGAGCCACAAGTGACATCACAACCACAAACTGCACCCACATGACCAGCACTGGCCTATCAGGCACTGAGCCACAAGTGACATCACAAACACAAACTCCACCCACATCACCAGCACTGGCCTATCAGGCACTCAGCCACAAGTGACATCACAAACACAAACTCCACCCACGTGACCAGCACTGGCCTATCAGGCACTGATCCGCAAATGACATCACAACAACAAACTGCACCCACGTGACCAGCACTGGCCTATCAGGCCCTGAGCCACAAGTGACATCACAAACACAAACTGCACACAAAGGACCAGCACTGGCCTATCAGGCCCTGAGCCACAAGTGACATCACAACCACACACTGCACCCACATGACCAGCACTGGCCTATCAGGCACTGAGCCACAAGTGACATCACAAACACAAACTGCAGCCGTGTGACCAACACTGGCCTATCAGGCCCTGAGCCACAAGTGACATCACAAACACAAACTCCACCCACGTGACCAGCACTGGCCTATCAGGCACTGATCCGCAAATGACATCACAACAACAAACTGCACCCACGTGACCAGCACTGGCCTATCAGGCACTGAGCCAGAAGAGACATCACAACCACAAACTCCACCCACATGACCAGCAGTGGCCTATCAGGCACTGAGCCACAAGTGACATCACAACCATAGACTCCACCCACATCACCAGCACTGGCCTATCAGGCACTCAGCCACAAGTGACCTCACAACCACAAACTGCAGCCACAGGACCAGCAATGTCCCATCAGGCACTGAGCCACAAGTGACATCACAACCACAAACTGCACCCACATGACCAGCACTGGCCTATCAGGCACCGAGCTACAAGTGACATCACAACCTCAAACTGAACCCACGTGACCAGCACTGCCCTATCAGGCACTCAGCCACAAGTGACATCACAACCACAAACTGCACCCACATGAACAGCACTGGCCTCTCAGGCACTGAGCCACAAGTGACATCACAACCACAAACTGCACCCACATGACCAACACTGGCCTATCAGGCACTGAGCCACAAGTGACATCACAAACACAATCTCCACCCACGTGACCAGCACTGGCCTATCAGGCACTGAGCCACAAGTGACATCACAAACACAAACTGCACCCACGTGACCAGCACTGGCCTATCAGGCACTGATCCGCAAATGACATCACAACAACAAACTGCACCCACGTGACCAGCACTGGCCTATCAGGCTCTGAGCCACAAGTGACCTGACAACCACAAACTGCACCCACATGACCAGCACTGGCCTATCAGGCACCGAGCTACAAGTGACATCACAACCTCAAACTGAACCCACGTGACCAGCACTGCCCTATCAGGCACTCAGCCACAAGTGACATCACAACCACAAACTGCACCCACATGAACAGCACTGGCCTCTCAGGCACTGAGCCACAAGTGACATCACAACCACAAACTGCACCCACATGACCAACACTGGCCTATCAGGCACTGAGCCACAAGTGACATCACAAACACAATCTCCACCCACGTGACCAGCACTGGCCTATCAGGCACTGAGCCACAAGTGACATCACAAACACAAACTGCACCCACGTGACCAGCACTGGCCTATCAGGCACTGATCCGCAAATGACATCACAACAACAAACTGCACCCACGTGACCAGCACTGGCCTATCAGGCACTGAGCCACAAGTGACATCACAACCACAAACTGCAGCCATGTGACCAACACTGGCCTATCAGGCTCTGAGCCACAAGTGACATCAGAACCACAAACTGCACCCACATGAACAGCATTGGCCTATCAGGCACTGAGCCACAAGTGACATCACAAACACAAACTGCACACACAGGACCAGCACTGGCCTATCAGGCACTCAGCCACAAGTGACGTCACAAATATAAACTGCAGCCACATGACCAGCACTGGCCTATCAGGCACTGAGCCACAAGTGACATCACAAACACAAACTGCAGCCATGTCACCAACACTGGCCTATCAGGCTCTGAGCCACAAGTGACCTGACAACCACAAACTGCACCCACATGACCAGCACTGGCCTATCAGGCACTGAGCCACAAGTGACATCACAATCACAAACTGCAGCCACATGACCAGCACTGGCCTATCAGGCACTGAGCCACAAGTGACATCACAACCACTAACTCTATCCACATGACCAGCACTGGCCTATCAGGCACTGAGCCACAAGTGACATCACAAACACAAACTCCACCCACATCACCAGCACTGGCCTATCAGGCACTGATCCGCAAATGACATCACAACCACAAACTGCACCCACGTGACCAGCACTGGCCTATCAGGCACTCAGCCACAAGTGACATCACAACCACTAACTCTATCCACATGACCAGCACTGGCCTATCAGGCACTGAGCCACAAGTGACATCACAAACACAAACTCCACCCACGTGACCAGCACTGGCCTATCAGGCACTGAGCCACAAGTAACATCACAACCACAAACTGCACCCACATGACCAGCACTGGCCTATCAGGCACTCAGCCACAAGTGACATCACAACCACAAACTGCACCCACATGACCAGCACTGGCCTATCAGGCACTGAGACACAAGTGACATCACAACCACAAACTCCACCCACATCACCAGCACTGGCCTATCAGGCACTGAGCCACAAGTGACATCACAACCACAAACTCCACCCACATCACCAGCACTGGCCTATCAGGCACTGAGCCACAAGTGACATCACAAACACAAACTCCACCCATGTGACCAGCACTGGCCTATCAGGCACTGATCCGCAAATGACATCACAACAACAAACTGCACCCACGTGACCAGCACTGGCCTATCAGGCACTCAGCCACAAGTGACATCAAAACCACAAACTCTATCCACATGACCAGCACTGGCCTATCAGGCACTGAGCCACAAGTGACATCACAATCACAAACTCGACCCACATGAACAGCACTGGCCTATCAGGCACTGAGCCACAAGTGACATCACAAACACAAACTGCAGCCATGTGACCAACACTGGCCTATCAGGCACTGAGCCACAAGTGACATCACAACCACAAACTCTATCCACATGACCAGCACTGGCCTATCAGGCACTGAGCCACAAGTGACATCACAATCACAAACTCGACCCACATGAACAGCACTGGCCTATCAGGCACTGAGCCACAAGTGACATCACAAACACAAACTGCAGCCATGTGACCAACACTGGCCTATCAGGCACTGAGCCACAAGTGACATCACAACCACAAACTGCACCCACATGACCAGCACTGGCCTATCAGGCACTGAGCCACAAGTGACATCACAACCACAAACTCCACCCACATCACCAGCACTGGCCTATCAGGCACTGAGCCACAAGTAACATCACAACAACAAACTGCACCCACATGACCAGCACTGGCCTATCAGGCACTGAGCCACAAGTGACATCACAAACACAAACTCCACCCACTTCACCAACACTGGCCTATCAGGCCCTGAGCCACAAGTGACATCACAACCACAAAATGCACCCACATGACCAGCACTGGCCTATCAGGCACTGAGCCACAAGTGACATCACAACCACAAACTGCACCCACATCACCAGCACTGGCCTATCAGGCACTGAGCCACAAGTGACATCACAACCACAAACTCCACCCACATGACCAGCAGTGGCCTATCAGGCACTGAGCCACAAGTGACATCACAACCATAGACTCCACCCACATCACCAGCACTGGCCTATCAGGCACTCAGCCACAAGTGACCTCACAACCACAAACTGCAGCCACAGGACCAGCAATGTCCCATCAGGCACTGAGCCACAAGTGACATCACAACCACAAACTGCACCCACATGACCAGCACTGGCCTATCAGGCACCGAGCTACAAGTGACATCACAACCTCAAACTGAACCCACGTGACCAGCACTGCCCTATCAGGCACTCAGCCACAAGTGACATCACAACCACAAACTGCACCCACATGAACAGCACTGGCCTCTCAGGCACTGAGCCACAAGTGACATCACAACCACAAACTGCACCCACATGACCAACACTGGCCTATCAGGCACTGAGCCACAAGTGACATCACAAACACAATCTCCACCCACGTGACCAGCACTGGCCTATCAGGCACTGAGCCACAAGTGACATCACAAACACAAACTCCACCCACGTGACCAGCACTGGCCTATCAGGCACTGATCCGCAAATGACATCACAACAACAAACTGCACCCACGTGACCAGCACTGGCCTATCAGGCTCTGAGCCACAAGTGACCTGACAACCACAAACTGCACACACAGGACCAGCACTGGCCTATCAGGCACTGAGCCACAAGTGACATCACAACCACAAACTGCAGCCATGTGACCAACACTGGCCTATCAGGCTCTGAGCCACAAGTGACATCACAACCACAAACTGCACCCACATGAACAGCATTGGCCTATCAGGCACTGAGCCACAAGTGACATCACAAACACAAACTGCACACACAGGACCAGCACTGGCCTATCAGGCACTCAGCCACAAGTGACGTCACAAATATAAACTGCAGCCACATGACCAGCACTGGCCTATCAGGCACTGAGCCACAAGTGACATCACAAACACAAACTGCAGCCATGTCACCAACACTGGCCTATCAGGCTCTGAGCCACAAGTGACCTGACAACCACAAACTGCACCCACATGACCAGCACTGGCCTATCAGGCACTGAGCCACAAGTGACATCACAACCACTAACTCTATCCACATGACCAGCACTGGCCTATCAGGCACTGAGCCACAAGTGACATCACAAACACAAACTCCACCCACATCACCAGCACTGGCCTATCAGGCACTGATCCGCAAATGACATCACAACCACAAACTGCACCCACGTGACCAGCACTGGCCTATCAGGCACTCAGCCACAAGTGACATCACAACCACTAACTCTATCCACATGACCAGCACTGGCCTATCAGGCACTGAGCCACAAGTGACATCACAAACACAAACTCCACCCACGTGACCAGCACTGGCCTATCAGGCACTGAGCCACAAGTAACATCACAGTCACAAACTGCACCCACATCACCAGCACTGGCCTATCAGGCACTGAGCCACAAGTGACATCACAACCACAAACTCCACCCACATCACCAGCACTGGCCTATCAGGCACTGAGCCACAAGTGACATCACAAACACAAACTCCACCCACGTGACCAGCACTGGCCTATCAGGCACTGATCCGCAAATGACATCACAACAACAAACTGCACCCACGTGACCAGCACTGGCCTATCAGGCACTCAGCCACAAGTGACATCAAAACCACAAACTGCACACACAGGACCAGCACTGGCCTATCAGGCACTGAGCCACAAGTGACATCACAACCACAAACTGCACCCACATGACCAGCACTGGCCTATCAGGCACTGAGCCACAAGTGACATCACAATCACAAACTCGACCCACATGACCAGCACTGGCCTATCAGGCACTGAGCCACAAGTGACATCACAACCACAAACTCCACCCACATCACCAGCACTGGCCTATCAGGCACTGAGCCACAAGTAACATCACAAACACAAACTGCACCCACTTCACCAACACTGGCCTATCAGGCCCTGAGCCACAAGTGACATCACAACCACAAAATGCACCCACATGACCAGCACTGGCCTATCAGGCACTGAGCCACAAGTGACATCACAAACACAATCTCCACCCACGTGACCAGCACTGGCCTATCAGGCACTGAGCCACAAGTGACATCACAAACACAAACTCCACCCACGTGACCAGCACTGGCCTATCAGGCACTGATCCGCAAATGACATCACAACAACAAACTGCACCCACGTGACCAGCACTGGCCTATCAGGCTCTGAGCCACAAGTGACCTGACAACCACAAACTGCACCCACAGGACCAGCACTGGCCTATCAGGCACTGAGCCACAAGTGACATCACAACCACAAACTGCAGCCATGTGACCAACACTGGCCTATCAGGCTCTGAGCCACAAGTGACATCACAACCACAAACTGCACCCACATGAACAGCATTGGCCTATCAGGCACTGAGCCACAAGTGACATCACAAACACAAACTGCACACACAGGACCAGCACTGGCCTATCAGGCACTCAGCCACAAGTGACGTCACAAATATAAACTGCAGCCACATGACCAGCACTGGCCTATCAGGCACTGAGCCACAAGTGACATCACAAACACAAACTGCAGCCATGTCACCAACACTGGCCTATCAGGCTCTGAGCCACAAGTGACCTGACAACCACAAACTGCACCCACATGACCAGCACTGGCCTATCAGGCACTGAGCCACAAGTGACATCACAATCACAAACTGCACCCACATGACCAGCACTGGCCTATCAGGCACTGAGCCACAAGTGACATCACAACCACTAACTCTATCCACATGACCAGCACTGGCCTATCAGGCACTGAGCCACAAGTGACATCACAAACACAAACTCCACCCACATCACCAGCACTGGCCTATCAGGCACTGATCCGCAAATGACATCACAACCACAAACTGCACCCACGTGACCAGCACTGGCCTATCAGGCACTGAGCCACAAGTGACATCACAACCACTAACTCTATCCACATGACCAGCACTGGCCTATCAGGCACTGAGCCACAAGTGACATCACAAACACAAACTCTATCCACATGACCAGCACTGGCCTATCAGGCTCTGAGCCACAAGTGACATCACAAACACAAACTGCACCCACACGAACAGCATTGGCCTATCAGGCACTGAGCCACAAGTGACATCACAAACACAAACTCCACCCACAGGACCAGCAGGGCCCTGTCAGGCACTGAGCCACAAGTGACCTCACAGCCACAAACTGCAGCCACATCACCAGCACTGGCCTATCAGGCACTGAGCCACAAGTGACCTCACAACCACAAACTGCACCCACATCACCAGCACTGGCCTATCAGGCACTGAGCCACAAGTGACATCACAACCACAAACTCCACCCACATCATCAGCACTGTTCTATCAGGCACTGAGCCACAAGTGACATCACAAACACAAAATGCACCCACAGGACCAGCAATATCCTATCAGGCACTCAGCCACAAGTGACATCACAAACACAAACTGCAGCCACGTGACTAGCACTGGTCTACCAGGCACTGAGCCAGAAGAGACATCACAACCACAAACTCCACCCACATGACCAGCAGTGGCCTATCAGGCACTGAGCCACAAGAGACATCACAACCATAGACTCCACCCACATCACCAGCACTGGCCTATCAGGCACTGAGCCACAAGTGACATCACAAACACAAACTGCAGCCATGTGACCAGCACTGGCCTATCAGGCACTCAGCCACAAGTGACCTCACAACCACAAACTGCAGCCATGTGACCAGCACTGGCCTATCAGGCACTGAGCCACAAGTGACCTCACAGCCACAAACTGCAGCCACATCACCAGCACTGGCCTATCAGGCACTGAGCTACAAGTGACATCACAACCTCAAACTGAACCCACGTGACCAGCACTGGCCTATCAGGCACTCAGCCACAAGTGACATCACAACCACAAACTGCAGCCACAGGACCAGCATTGGCCTATCAGGCACTGAGCCACAAGTGACATCACAACCACAAACTGCAGCCACAGGACCAGCATTGGCCTATCAGGCACTCAGCCACAAGGGACATCACAAACACAAACTCCACCCACGTGACCAGCACTGGCCTATCAGGCACTGATCCGCAAATGACATCACAACAACAAACTGCACCCACGTGACCAGCACTGGCCTATCAGGCACTGAGCCACAAGTGACATCACAACCACAAACTCTATCCACATGACCAGCACTGGCCTATCAGGCACTGAGCCACAAGTGACATCACAATCACAAACTCGACCCACATGAACAGCACTGGCCTATCAGGCACTGAGCCACAAGTGACATCACAAACACAAACTGCAGCCATGTGACCAACACTGGCCTATCAGGCCCTGAGCCACAAGTGACATCACAACCACAAACTGCAGCCACGTGTCCAGCACTGGCCTATCAGGCACTGAGCCACAAGTGACATCACAAACACAAACTCCACCCACATCACCAGCACTGGCCTATCAGGCACTGAGCCACAAGTAACATCACAAACACAAACTGCACCCACATGACCAGCACTGGCCTATCAGGCACTGAGCCACAAGTGACATCACAAACACAAACTGCAGCCATGTGACCAACACTGGCCTATCAGGCCCTGAGCCACAAGTGACATCACAACCACAAACTGCACCCACATGACCAGCACTGGCCTATCAGGCACTGAGCCACAAGTGACATCACAAACACAAATTGCACCCACATGACCAGCACTGGCCTATCAGGCACTGAGCCACAAGTGACATCACAAACACAAACTCCACCCACACCACCAGCACTGGCCTATCAGGCACTGATCCGCAAATGACATCACAACAACAAACTGCACCCACGTGACCAGCACTGGCCTATCAGGCACTGAGCCACAAGTGACATCACAACAACAAACTGCACCCACATCACCAGCACTGGCCTATCAGGCACTGAGCCACAAGTGACATCACAACCACAAAATGCACCCACGTGACCAGCACTGGCCTATCAGGCACTGAGCCACAAGTGACATCACAAACACAAACTCCACCCACATCACCAGCACTGGCCTATCAGGCACTGATCCGCAAATGACATCACAACAACAAACTGCACCCACGTGACCAGCACTGCCCTATCAGGCACTCAGCCACAAGTGACATCACAACCACAAACTGCACCCACATGACCAGCACTGGCCTATCAGGCAGTGAGCCACAAGTGACATCATAAACACAAACTCCACCCACATCACCAGCACTGGCCTATCAGGCACTGAGCCACAAGTGACATCACAACCACAAACTCCACCCACATCACCAGCACTGGCCTATCAGGCACTGAGCCACAAGTAACATCACAACCACAAACTGCACCCACATGACCAGCACTGGCCTATCAGGCACTAAGCAACAAGTGACATCACAAACACAAACTCCACCCACGTGACCAGCACTGGCCTATCAGGCACTGAGCCACAAGTGACATCACAAACACAAACTGCAGCCATGTCACCAACACTGGCCTATCAGGCTCTGAGCCACAAGTGACATCACAACCACAAACTGCACCCACATCACCAGCACTGGCCTATCAGGCACTGAGCCACAAGTGACATCACAACCACAAACTGCAGCCACATCACCAGCACTGGCCTATCAGGCACTGAGCCACAAGTAACATCACAACCACAAACTGCACCCACATGACCAGCACTGGCCTATCAGGCACTGAGCCACAAGTGACATCACAACCACAAACTCTATCCACATGACCAGCACTGGCCTATCAGGCACTGAGCCACAAGTGACATCACAAACACAAACTGCAGCCATGTGACCAACACTGGCCTATCAGGCCCTGAGCCACAAGTGACATCACAACCACAAACTGCAGCCACATGACCAGCACTGGCCTATCAGGCACTGAGCCACAAGTGACATCACAACCACAAACTGCACCCACATGACCAGCACTGGCCTATCAGGCACTGAGCCACAAGTGACATCACAACCACAAACTGCAGCCACATCACCAGCACTGGCCTATCAGGCACTGAGCCACAAGTGACATCACAAACACAAACTCCACCCACGTGACCAGCACTGGCCTATCAGGCACTGATCCGCAAATGACATCACAACAACAAACTGCACCCACGTGACCAGCACTGGCCTATCAGGCACTCAGCCACAAGTGACATCACAAACACAAACTGCACCCACATCACCAGCACTGGCCTATCAGGCTCTGAGCCACAAGTGACATCACAAACACAAACTCCACCCACGTGACCAGCACTGGCCTATCAGGCACTGATCCGCAAATGACATCACAACAACAAACTGCACCCACGTGACCAGCACTGGCCTATCAGGCACTGAGCCAGAAGAGACATCACAACCACAAACTCCACCCACAGGACCAGCAGTGGCCTATCAGGCACTGAGCCACAAGTAACATCACAACCACAAACTGCACCCACATGACCAGCACTGGCCTATCAGGCACTCAGCCACAAGTGACCTCACAACCACAAACTGCACCCACATCACCAGCACTGGCCTATCAGGCACTGAGCCACAAGTGACATCATAAAAACAAACTCCACCCACATCACCAGCACTGGCCTATCAGGCACTGAGCCACAAGTGACATCACAACCACAAACTCCACCCACATCACCAGCACTGGCCTATCAGGCCCTGAGCCACAAGTGACATCACAAACACAAACTCCACCCACGTGACTAGCACTGGCCTATCAGGCACTGATCCGCAAATGACATCACAACAACAAACTCCACCCACGTGACCAGCACTGGCCTATCAGGCACTGATCCGCAAATGACATCACAACAACAAACTGCACCCACGTGACCAGCACTAGCCTATCAGGCACTGAGCCACAAGTGACATCACAAACACAAACTCTATCCACATGACCAGCACTGGCCTATCAGGCACTGAGCCACAAGTGACATCAAAACCACAAACTGCACACACAGGACCAGCACTGGCCTATCAGGCCCTGAGCCACAAGTGACATCACAACCACAAACTGCACCCACATGACCAGCACTGGCCTATCAGGCACTGAGCCACAAGTGACATCACAACCACAAACTCCACCCACATCACCAGCACTGGCGTATCAGGCACTGAGCCACAAGTAACATCACAAACACAAACTCCACCCACATCACCAGCACTGGCCTATCAGGCACTGAGCCACAAGTGACATCACAAAAACAAACTCCACCCACATGACCAGCACTGGCCTATCAGGCACTGATCCGCAAATGACATCACAACAACAAACTGCACCCACGTGACCAGCACTGGCCTATCAGGCACTCAGCCACAAGTGACATCACAAACACAAACTGCACACAAAGGACCAGCACTGGCCTATCAGGCCCTGAGCCACAAGTGACATCACAACCACAAACTGCACCCACATGACCAGCACTGGCCTATCAGGCACTGAGCCACAAGTGACATCACAAAAACAAACTCCACCCACATGACCAGCACTGGCCTATCAGGCACTGATCCGCAAATGACATCACAACAACAAACTGCACCCACGTGACCAGCACTGGCCTATCAGGCTCTGAGCCACAAGTGACCTGACAACCACAAACTGCACCCACAGGACCAGCACTGGCCTATCAGGCACTGAGCCACAAGTGACATCACAACCACAAACTGCAGCCATGTGACCAACACTGGCCTATCAGGCTCTGAGCCACAAGTGACATCACAACCACAAACTGCACCCACATGAACAGCATTGGCCTATCAGGCACTGAGCCACAAGTGACATCACAAACACAAACTGCACACACAGGACCAGCACTGGCCTATCAGGCACTCAGCCACAAGTGACGTCACAAATATAAACTGCAGCCACATGACCAGCACTGGCCTATCAGGCACTGAGCCACAAGTGACATCACAAACACAAACTGCAGCCATGTCA
The DNA here is from genome assembly GCF_036417845.1 of Apteryx mantelli. Lineage (NCBI taxonomy): Eukaryota > Metazoa > Chordata > Aves > Apterygiformes > Apterygidae > Apteryx > Apteryx mantelli. The sequence continues at coordinate 894,998 of NW_027118782.1, read as the reverse complement.
CCAACACTGGCCTATCAGGCTCTGAGCCACAAGTGACCTGACAACCACAAACTGCACCCACATGACCAGCACTGGCCTATCAGGCACTGAGCCACAAGTGACATCACAATCACAAACTGCACCCACATGACCAGCACTGGCCTATCAGGCACTGAGCCACAAGTGACATCACAACCACTAACTCTATCCACATGACCAGCACTGGCCTATCAGGCACTGAGCCACAAGTGACATCACAAACACAAACTCCACCCACATCACCAGCACTGGCCTATCAGGCACTGATCCGCAAATGACATCACAACCACAAACTGCACCCACGTGACCAGCACTGGCCTATCAGGCACTGAGCCACAAGTGACATCACAACCACAAACTCTATCCACATGACCAGCACTGGCCTATCAGGCACTGAGCCACAAGTGACATCACAAACACAAACTCTATCCACATGACCAGCACTGGCCTATCAGGCTCTGAGCCACAAGTGACATCACAAACACAAACTGCACCCACACGAACAGCATTGGCCTATCAGGCACTGAGCCACAAGTGACATCACAAACACAAACTCCACCCACAGGACCAGCAGGGCCCTGTCAGGCACTGAGCCACAAGTGACCTCACAGCCACAAACTGCAGCCACATCACCAGCACTGGCCTATCAGGCACTGAGCCACAAGTGACCTCACAACCACAAACTGCACCCACATCACCAGCACTGGCCTATCAGGCACTGAGCCACAAGTGACATCACAACCACAAACTCCACCCACATCATCAGCACTGTTCTATCAGGCACTGAGCCACAAGTGACATCACAAACACAAAATGCACCCACAGGACCAGCAATATCCTATCAGGCACTCAGCCACAAGTGACATCACAAACACAAACTGCAGCCACGTGACTAGCACTGGTCTACCAGGCACTGAGCCAGAAGAGACATCACAACCACAAACTCCACCCACATGACCAGCAGTGGCCTATCAGGCACTGAGCCACAAGAGACATCACAACCATAGACTCCACCCACATCACCAGCACTGGCCTATCAGGCACTGAGCCACAAGTGACATCACAAACACAAACTGCAGCCATGTGACCAGCACTGGCCTATCAGGCACTCAGCCACAAGTGACCTCACAACCACAAACTGCAGCCATGTGACCAGCACTGGCCTATCAGGCACTGAGCCACAAGTGACCTCACAGCCACAAACTGCAGCCACATCACCAGCACTGGCCTATCAGGCACTGAGCTACAAGTGACATCACAACCTCAAACTGAACCCACGTGACCAGCACTGGCCTATCAGGCACTCAGCCACAAGTGACATCACAACCACAAACTGCAGCCACAGGACCAGCATTGGCCTATCAGGCACTGAGCCACAAGTGACATCACAACCACAAACTCCACCCACATCACCAGCACTGGCCTATCAGGCACTGAGCCACAAGTGACATCATAAAAACAAACTCCACCCACATCACCAGCACTGGCCTATCAGGCACTGAGCCACAAGTGACATCACAACCACAAACTCCACCCACACCACCAGCACTGGCCTATCAGGCACTGATCCGCAAATGACATCACAACAACAAACTGCACCCACGTGACCAGCACTGGCCTATCAGGCACTGAGCCACAAGTGACATCATAAAAACAAACTCCACCCACATCACCAGCACTGGCCTATCAGGCACTGAGCCACAAGTGACATCACAACCACAAACTGCAGCCACATGACCAGCACTGGCCTATCAGGCACTGAGCCACAAGGGACATCACAAACACAAACTCCACCCACGTGACCAGCACTGGCCTATCAGGCACTGATCCGCAAATGACATCACAACAACAAACTGCACCCACGTGACCAGCACTGGCCTATCAGGCACTGAGCCACAAGTGACATCACAACCACAAACTCGACCCACATGAACAGCACTGGCCTATCAGGCACTGAGCCACAAGTGACATCACAAACACAAACTGCAGCCATGTGACCAACACTGGCCTATCAGGCCCTGAGCCACAAGTGACATCACAACCACAAACTGCAGCCACGTGTCCAGCACTGGCCTATCAGGCACTGAGCCACAAGTGACATCACAAACACAAACTCCACCCACATCACCAGCACTGGCCTATCAGGCACTGAGCCACAAGTAACATCACAAACACAAACTGCACCCACATGACCAGCACTGGCCTATCAGGCACTGAGCCACAAGTGACATCACAAACACAAACTGCAGCCATGTGACCAACACTGGCCTATCAGGCCCTGAGCCACAAGTGACATCACAACCACAAACTGCACCCACATGACCAGCACTGGCCTATCAGGCACTGAGCCACAAGTGACATCACAAACACAAATTGCACCCACATGACCAGCACTGGCCTATCAGGCACTGAGCCACAAGTGACATCACAAACACAAACTCCACCCACACCACCAGCACTGGCCTATCAGGCACTGATCCGCAAATGACATCACAACAACAAACTGCACCCACGTGACCAGCACTGGCCTATCAGGCACTGAGCCACAAGTGACATCACAACAACAAACTGCACCCACATCACCAGCACTGGCCTATCAGGCACTGAGCCACAAGTGACATCACAACCACAAAATGCACCCACGTGACCAGCACTGGCCTATCAGGCACTGAGCCACAAGTGACATCACAAACACAAACTCCACCCACATCACCAGCACTGGCCTATCAGGCACTGATCCGCAAATGACATCACAACAACAAACTGCACCCACGTGACCAGCACTGCCCTATCAGGCACTCAGCCACAAGTGACATCACAACCACAAACTGCACCCACATGACCAGCACTGGCCTATCAGGCAGTGAGCCACAAGTGACATCATAAACACAAACTCCACCCACATCACCAGCACTGGCCTATCAGGCACTGAGCCACAAGTGACATCACAACCACAAACTCCACCCACATCACCAGCACTGGCCTATCAGGCACTGAGCCACAAGTAACATCACAACCACAAACTGCACCCACATGACCAGCACTGGCCTATCAGGCACTAAGCAACAAGTGACATCACAAACACAAACTCCACCCACGTGACCAGCACTGGCCTATCAGGCACTGAGCCACAAGTGACATCACAAACACAAACTGCAGCCATGTCACCAACACTGGCCTATCAGGCTCTGAGCCACAAGTGACATCACAACCACAAACTGCACCCACATCACCAGCACTGGCCTATCAGGCACTGAGCCACAAGTGACATCACAACCACAAACTGCAGCCACATCACCAGCACTGGCCTATCAGGCACTGAGCCACAAGTAACATCACAACCACAAACTGCACCCACATGACCAGCACTGGCCTATCAGGCACTGAGCCACAAGTGACATCACAACCACAAACTCTATCCACATGACCAGCACTGGCCTATCAGGCACTGAGCCACAAGTGACATCACAAACACAAACTGCAGCCATGTGACCAACACTGGCCTATCAGGCCCTGAGCCACAAGTGACATCACAACCACAAACTGCAGCCACATGACCAGCACTGGCCTATCAGGCACTGAGCCACAAGTGACATCACAACCACAAACTGCACCCACATGACCAGCACTGGCCTATCAGGCACTGAGCCACAAGTGACATCACAACCACAAACTGCAGCCACATCACCAGCACTGGCCTATCAGGCACTGAGCCACAAGTGACATCACAAACACAAACTCCACCCACGTGACCAGCACTGGCCTATCAGGCACTGATCCGCAAATGACATCACAACAACAAACTGCACCCACGTGACCAGCACTGGCCTATCAGGCACTCAGCCACAAGTGACATCACAAACACAAACTGCACCCACATCACCAGCACTGGCCTATCAGGCTCTGAGCCACAAGTGACATCACAAACACAAACTCCACCCACGTGACCAGCACTGGCCTATCAGGCACTGATCCGCAAATGACATCACAACAACAAACTGCACCCACGTGACCAGCACTGGCCTATCAGGCACTGAGCCAGAAGAGACATCACAACCACAAACTCCACCCACAGGACCAGCAGTGGCCTATCAGGCACTGAGCCACAAGTGACATCACAACCATAGACTCCACCCACATCACCAGCACTGGCCTATCAGGCACTCAGCCACAAGTGACCTCACAACCACAAACTGCAGCCACAGGACCAGCAATGTCCCATCAGGCACTGAGCCACAAGTGACCTCACAACCACAAACTGCACCCACATCACCAGCACTGGCCTATCAGGCACTGAGCCACAAGTAACATCACAACCACAAACTGCACCCACATGACCAGCACTGGCCTATCAGGCACTCAGCCACAAGTGACCTCACAACCACAAACTGCACCCACATCACCAGCACTGGCCTATCAGGCACTGAGCCACAAGTGACATCATAAAAACAAACTCCACCCACATCACCAGCACTGGCCTATCAGGCACTGAGCCACAAGTGACATCACAACCACAAACTCCACCCACATCACCAGCACTGGCCTATCAGGCCCTGAGCCACAAGTGACATCACAAACACAAACTCCACCCACGTGACTAGCACTGGCCTATCAGGCACTGATCCGCAAATGACATCACAACAACAAACTCCACCCACGTGACCAGCACTGGCCTATCAGGCACTGATCCGCAAATGACATCACAACAACAAACTGCACCCACGTGACCAGCACTAGCCTATCAGGCACTGAGCCACAAGTGACATCACAAACACAAACTCTATCCACATGACCAGCACTGGCCTATCAGGCACTGAGCCACAAGTGACATCAAAACCACAAACTGCACACACAGGACCAGCACTGGCCTATCAGGCCCTGAGCCACAAGTGACATCACAACCACAAACTGCACCCACATGACCAGCACTGGCCTATCAGGCACTGAGCCACAAGTGACATCACAACCACAAACTCCACCCACATCACCAGCACTGGCGTATCAGGCACTGAGCCACAAGTAACATCACAAACACAAACTCCACCCACATCACCAGCACTGGCCTATCAGGCACTGAGCCACAAGTGACATCACAAAAACAAACTCCACCCACATGACCAGCACTGGCCTATCAGGCACTGATCCGCAAATGACATCACAACAACAAACTGCACCCACGTGACCAGCACTGGCCTATCAGGCACTCAGCCACAAGTGACATCACAAACACAAACTGCACACAAAGGACCAGCACTGGCCTATCAGGCCCTGAGCCACAAGTGACATCACAACCACAAACTGCACCCACATGACCAGCACTGGCCTATCAGGCACTGAGCCACAAGTGACATCACAAAAACAAACTCCACCCACATGACCAGCACTGGCCTATCAGGCACTGATCCGCAAATGACATCACAACAACAAACTGCACCCACGTGACCAGCACTGGCCTATCAGGCACTCAGCCACAAGTGACATCACAAACACAAACTCCACCCACGTGACCAGCACTGGCCTATCAGGCACTGATCCGCAAATGACATCACAACAACAAACTGCACCCACGTGACCAGCACTGGCCTATCAGGCACTGAGCCACAAGTGACATCACAACCACAAACTGCACACACAGGAGGAGCACTGGCCTATCAGGCACTGAGCCACAAGTGACATCACAACCACAAACTCCACCCACATCACCAGCAGTGGCCTATCAGGCACTGAGCCACAAGTGACATCACAACCATAGACTCCACCCACATCACCAGCACTGGCCTATCAGGCACTCAGCCACAAGTGACCTCACAAACACAAACTGCAGCCACAGGACCAGCAATGTCCCATCAGGCACTGAGCCACAAGTGACCTCACAACCACAAACTGCACCCACATGACCAGCACTGGCCTATCAGGCCCTGATCCACAAGTGACATCACAACCACAAACTCTATCCACATGACCAGCACTGGCCTATCAGGCACTGAGCCACAAGTGACATCACAACCACAAACTCCACCCACATCACCAGCACTGGCCTATCAGGCACTGAGCCACAAGTGACATCACAAACACAAACTGCAGCCACAGGACCAGCACTGGCCTATCAGGCACTGAGCCACAAGTGACATCACAAACACAAACTCCACCCACGTGACCAGCACTGGCCTATCAGGCACTGAGCCACAAGTGACATCACAATCACAAACTGCAGCCATGTCACCAACACTGGCCTATCAGGCTCTGAGCCACAAGTGACATCACAACCACAAACTGCACCCACATGACCAGCACTGGCCTATCAGGCACTGAGCCACAAGTGACATCACAACCACAAACTGCAGCCACATGACCAGCACTGGCCTATCAGGCACTGAGCCACAAGTAACATCACAACCACAAACTGCACCCACATGACCAGCACTGGCCTATCAGGCACTGAGCCACAAGTGACATCACAACCACAAACTCTATCCACATGACCAGCACTGGCCTATCAGGCACTGAGCCACAAGTGACATCACAAACACAAACTGCAGCCATGTGACCAACACTGGCCTATCAGGCCCTGAGCCACAAGTGACATCACAACCACAAACTGCACCCACATGACCAGCACTGGCCTATCAGGCACTGAGCCACAAGTGACATCACAACCACAAACTGCACCCACATGACCAGCACTGGCCTATCAGGCACTGAGCCACAAGTGACATCACAACCACAAACTGCAGCCACATCACCAGCACTGGCCTATCAGGCACTGAGCCACAAGTGACATCACAAACACAAACTCCACCCACGTGACCAGCACTGGCCTATCAGGCACTGATCCGCAAATGACATCACAACAACAAACTCCACCCACGTGACCAGCACTGGCCTATCAGGCACTCAGCCACAAGTGACATCACAAACACAAACTGCACCCACATCACCAGCACTGGCCTATCAGGCACTGAGCCACAAGTGACATCACAACCACAAACTGCACCCACATCACCAGCACTGGCCTATCAGGCACTCAGCCACAAGTGACATCACAAACACAAACTGCACCCACATCACCAGCACTGGCCTATCAGGCACTGAGCCACAAGTGACATCACAAACACAAACTCCACCCACGTGACCAGCACTGGCCTATCAGGCACTGATCCGCAAATGACATCACAACAACAAACTGCACCCACGTGACCAGCACTGGCCTATCAGGCACTGAGCCAGAAGAGACATCACAACCACAAACTCCACCCACAGGACCAGCAGTGGCCTATCAGGCACTGAGCCACAAGTGACATCACAACCATAGACTCCACCCACATCACCAGCACTGGCCTATCAGGCACTGAGGCACAAGTGACCTCACAACCACAAACTGCAGCCACAGGACCAGCAATGTCCCATCAGGCACTGAGCCACAAGTGACCTCACAACCACAAACTGCACCCACATCACCAGCACTGGCCTATCAGGCACTGAGCCACAAGTGACATCACAAACACAAACTCTATCCACATGACCAGCACTGGCCTATCAGGCACTGAGCCACAAGTGACATCAAAACCACAAACTGCACACACAGGACCAGCACTGGCCTATCAGGCACTGAGCCACAAGTGACATCACAACCACAAACTGCACCCACATGACCAGCACTGGCCTATCAGGCACTGAGCCACAAGTGACATCACAACCACAAACTGCAGCCACATGACCAGCACTGGCCTATCAGGCACTGAGCCACAAGTGACATCACAAACACAAACTGCAGCCGTGTGACCAACACTGGCCTATCAGGCACTGAGCCACAAGTGACATCACAACCACAAACTGCACCCACATCACCAGCACTGGCCTATCAGGCACTGAGCCACAAGTGACATCACAACCACAAACTCCACCCACATCACCAGCACTGGCCTATCAGGCACTGAGCCACAAGTGACATCACAAACACAAACTCCACCCACGTGACCAGCACTGGCCTATCAGGCACTGATCCGCAAATGACATCACAACAACAAACTGCACCCACGTGACCAGCACTGGCCTATCAGGCACTGATCCGCAAATGACATCACAAACACAAACTGCAGCCACATCACCAGCACTGGCCTATCAGGCACTGAGCCACAAGTGACATCACAAACACAAACTCCACCCACATCACCAGCACTGGCCTATCAGGCACTGAGCCACAAGTGACATCATAAAAACAAACTCCACCCACATCACCAGCACTGGCCTATCAGGCACTGAGCCACAAGTGACATCACAACCACAAACTGCAGCCACAGGACCAGCACTGGCCTATCAGGCACTGAGCCACAAGTGACATCACAAACACAAACTCCACCCACGTGACCAGCACTGGCCTATCAGGCACTGATCCGCAAATGACATCACAACAACAAACTGCACCCACGTGACCAGCACTGGCCTATCAGGCACTCAGCCACAAGTGACATCAAAACCACAAACTGCACACACAGGACCAGCACTGGCCTATCAGGAACTGAGCCACAAGTAACATCACAACCACAAACTCTATCCACATGACCAGCACTGGCCTATCAGGCACTGAGCCACAAGTGACATCACAATCACAAACTCGACCCACATGAACAGCACTGGCCTATCAGGCACTGAGCCACAAGTGACATCACAAACACAAACTGCAGCCATGTGACCAACACTGGCCTATCAGGCCCTGAGCCACAAGTGACATCACAAACACAAACTGCAGCCACGTGACCAGCACTGGCCTATCAGGCACTGAGCCACAAGTGACATCACAAACACAAACTCCACCCACATCACCAGCACTGGCCTATCAGGCACTGAGCCACAAGTAACATCACAAACACAAACTGCACCCACATGACCAGCACTGGCCTATCAGGCACTGAGCCACAAGTGACATCACAAACACAAACTGCAGCCATGTGACCAACACTGGCCTATCAGGCACTGAGCCACAAGTGACATCACAATCACAAACTGCAGCCATGTCACCAACACTGGCCTATCAGGCTCTGAGCCACAAGTGACATCACAACCACAAACTGCACCCACATCACCAGCACTGGCCTATCAGGCACTGAGCCACAAGTGACATCACAACCACAAACTGCAGCCACATGACCAGCACTGGCCTATCAGGCACTGAGCCACAAGTAACATCACAACCACAAACTGCACCCACATGACCAGCACTGGCCTATCAGGCACTGAGCCACAAGTGACATCACAACCACAAACTCTATCCACATGACCAGCACTGGCCTATCAGGCACTGAGCCACAAGTGACATCACAAACACAAACTGCAGCCATGTGACCAACACTGGCCTATCAGGCCCTGAGCCACAAGTGACATCACAACCACAAACTGCACCCACATGACCAGCACTGGCCTATCAGGCACTGAGCCACAAGTGACATCACAACCACAAACTGCACCCACATGACCAGCACTGGCCTATCAGGCACTCAGCCACAAGTGACATCACAACCACAAACTGCAGCCATGTGACTAGCACTGGTCTACCAGGCACTGAGCCACAAGTGACATCACAAACACAAACTGCAGCCACTTCACCAGCACTGGCCTATCAGGCACTCAGCCACAACAGACATCACAAACACAAATTGCAGCCACATGACCAGCACTGGCCTATCAGGCACTGAGCCACAAGTGACATCACAAACACAAACTCCACCCACATCACTAGCACTGGACTATCAGGCACTGAGCCACAAATGACATCACAACCACAAACTGCAGCCATGTGACCAACACTGGCCTATCAGGCACTGAGCCACAAGTGATATCACAAACACAAACACCACCCACAGGACCAGCATGACCTATCAGGCACTGAGCCACAAGTGACCTCACAACGACAAAATGAACCCACGTGACCAGCACTGGCCTATCAGGCACTGAGCCACAAGTGACATCACAAACACAAACTGCAGCCATGTGACCAACACTGGCCTATCAGGCCCTGAGCCACAAGTGACATCACAAACACAAACTGCACCCACATCACCAGCACTGGCCTATCAGGCACTGAGCCACAAGTGACATCACAACCACAAACTCCACCCACATCACCAGCACTGGCCTATCAGGCACTCAGCCACAAGTGACATCACAAACACAAACTGCACCCACATCACCAGCACTGGCCTATCAGGCACTGAGCCACAAGTGACATCACAAACACAAACTCCACCCACGTGACCAGCACTGGCCTATCAGGCACTGATCCGCAAATGACATCACAACAACAAACTGCACCCACGTGACCAGCACTGGCCTATCAGGCACTGAGCCAGAAGAGACATCACAACCACAAACTCCACCCACAGGACCAGCAGTGGCCTATCAGGCACTGAGCCACAAGTGACATCACAACCATAGACTCCACCCACATCACCAGCACTGGCCTATCAGGCACTGAGGCACAAGTGACCTCACAACCACAAACTGCAGCCACAGGACCAGCAATGTCCCATCAGGCACTGAGCCACAAGTGACCTCACAACCACAAACTGCACCCACATCACCAGCACTGGCCTATCAGGCACTGAGCCACAAGTAACATCACAACCACAAACTGCACCCACATGACCAGCACTGGCCTATCAGGCACTCAGCCACAAGTGACATCACAACCACAAACTGCAGCCACAGGACCAGCATTGGCCTATCAGGCACTGAGCCACAAGTGACATCACAACCACAAACTCCACCCACATCACCAGCACTGGCCTATCAGGCACTGATCCGCAAATGACATCACAACAACAAACTGCACCCACGTGACCAGCACTAGCCTATCAGGCACTGAGCCACAAGTGACATCACAAACACAAACTCTATCCACATGACCAGCACTGGCCTATCAGGCACTGAGCCACAAGTGACATCAAAACCACAAACTGCACACACAGGACCAGCACTGGCCTATCAGGCACTGAGCCACAAGTGACATCACAACCACAAACTGCACCCACATGACCAGCACTGGCCTATCAGGCACTGAGCCACAAGTGACATCACAACCACAAACTGCAGCCACATGACCAGCACTGGCCTATCAGGCACTGAGCCACAAGTGACATCACAAACACAAACTGCAGCCGTGTGACCAACTCTGGCCTATCAGGCACTGAGCCACAAGTGACATCACAACCACAAACTGCACCCACATCACCAGCACTGGCCTATCAGGCACTGAGCCACAAGTGACATCACAACCACAAACTCCACCCACATCACCAGCACTGGCCTATCAGGCACTGAGCCACAAGTGACATCACAAACACAAACTCCACCCACGTGACCAGCACTGGCCTATCAGGCACTGATCCGCAAATGACATCACAACAACAAACTGCACCCACGTGACCAGCACTGGCCTATCAGGCACTCAGCCACAAGTGACCTCACAAGGACAAAATTAACCCACGTGACCAGCACTGGCCTATCAGGCACTCAACCACAAGTGACATCACAACCACAAACTGCAGCCACAGGACCAGCAATATCCTATCAGGCACTCAGCCACAAGTGACATCACAAACACAAACTGCAGCCACATCACCAGCACTGGCCTATCAGGCACTGAGCCACAAGTGACATCACAAACACAAACTCCACCCACATCACCAGCACTGGCCTATCAGGCACTGAGCCACAAGTGACATCATAAAAACAAACTCCACCCACATCACCAGCACTGGCCTATCAGGCACTGAGCCACAAGTGACATCACAACCACAAACTGCAGCCACATGACCAGCACTGGCCTATCAGGCACTGAGCCACAAGTGACATCACAAACACAAACTCCACCCACGTGACCAGCACTGGCCTATCAGGCACTGATCCGCAAATGACATCACAACAACAAACTGCACCCACGTGACCAGCACTGGCCTATCAGGCACTCAGCCACAAGTGACATCAAAACCACAAACTGCACACACAGGACCAGCACTGGCCTATCAGGAACTGAGCCACAAGTAACATCACAACCACAAACTCTATCCACATGACCAGCACTGGCCTATCAGGCACTGAGCCACAAGTGACATCACAATCACAAACTCGACCCACATGAACAGCACTGGCCTATCAGGCACTGAGCCACAAGTGACATCACAAACACAAACTGCAGCCATGTGACCAACACTGGCCTATCAGGCCCTGAGCCACAAGTGACATCACAAACACAAACTGCAGCCACGTGACCAGCACTGGCCTATCAGGCACTGAGACACAAGTGACATCACAAACACAAACTCCACCCACATCACCAGCACTGGCCTATCAGGCACTGAGCCACAAGTAACATCACAAACACAAACTGCACCCACATGACCAGCACTGGCCTATCAGGCACTGAGCCACAAGTGACATCACAAACACAAACTCCACCCACGTGACCAGCACTGGCCTATCAGGCACTGATCCGCAAATGACATCACAACAACAAACTGCACCCACGTGACCAGCACTGGCCTATCAGGCACTGAGCCACAAGTGACATCACAACCACAAACTGCACCCACATCACCAGCACTGGCCTATCAGGCACTGAGCCACAAGTGACATCACAAACACAAACTCCACCCACGTGACCAGCACTGGCCTATCAGGCACTGAGCCACAAGTGACATCACAAACACAAACTCCACCCACGTGACCAGCACTGGCCTATCAGGCACTGATCCGCAAATGACATCACAACAACAAACTGCACCCACATCACCAGCACTGGCCTATCAGGCACTGAGCTACAAGTGACATCACAACCTCAAACTGAACCCAGGTGACCAGCACTGGCCTATCAGGCACTCAGCCACAAGTGACATCACAACCACAAACTGCACCCACATGACCAGCACTGGCCTATCAGGCCCTGAGCCACAAGTGACATCACAACCACAAACTCTATCCACATGACCAGCACTGGCCTATCAGGCACTGAGCCACAAGTGACATCACAACCACAAACTGCACTCACATAGCCAGCACTGGCCTATCAGGCACTCAGGCACAAGTGACATCACAAACACAAACTCCACCCACATCACCAGCACTGGCCTATCAGGCACTGAGCCACAAGTGACATCACAAACACAAATTGCAGCCACATCACCAGCACTGGCCTATCAGGCACTGAGCCACAAGTGACATCACAAACAAAAACTGCACCCACATGACCAGCACTGGCCTATCAGGCACTGAGCCACAAGTGACATCACAAACACAAACTCCACCCACGTGACCAGCACTGGCCTATCAGGCACTGATCCGCAAATGACATCACAACAACAAACTGCACCCACGTGACCAGCACTGGCCTATCAGGCACTGAGCCACAAGTGACATCAAAACCACAAACTGCACACACAGGACCAGCACTGGCCTATCAGGCACTGAGCCACAAGTGACATCACAACCACAAACTCTATCCACATGACCAGCACTGGCCTATCAGGCACTGAGCCACAAGTGACATCACAATCACAAACTCGACCCACATGAACAGCACTGGCCTATCAGGCACTGAGCCACAAGTGACATCACAAACACAAACTGCAGCCATGTGACCAACACTGGCCTATCAGGCACTGAGCCACAAGTGACATCACAACCACAAACTGCAGCCACATGACCAGCACTGGCCTATCAGGCACTGAGCCACAAGTGACATCACAACCACAAACTCCACCCACATCACCAGCACTGGCCTATCAGGCACTGAGCCACAAGTAACATCACAACAACAAACTGCAGCCACATGAACAGCACTGGGCTATCAGGCACTGAGCCACAAGTGACATCACAAACACAAACTGCAGCCATGTGACCAACACTGGCCTATCAGGCCCTGAGCCACAAGTGACATCACAACCACAAAATGCACCCACATGACCAGCACTGGCCTATCAGGCACTGAGCCACAAGTGACATCACAACCACAAACTGCAGCCACATCACCAGCACTGGCCTATCAGGCACTGAGCCACAAGTGACATCACAAACACAAACTCCACCCACGTGACCAGCACTGGCCTATCAGGCACTGATCCGCAAATGACATCACAACAACAAACTGCACCCACGTGACCAGCACTGGCCTATCAGGCACTGAGCCACAAGTGACATCACAAACACAAACTGCACACAAAGGACCAGCACTGGCCTATCAGGCCCTGAGCCACAAGTGACATCACAACCACACACTGCACCCACATGACCAGCACTGGCCTATCAGGCACTGAGCCACAAGTGACATCACAAACACAAACTGCAGCCGTGTGACCAACACTGGCCTATCAGGCCCTGAGCCACAAGTGACATCACAAACACAAACTCCACCCACGTGACCAGCACTGGCCTATCAGGCACTGATCCGCAAATGACATCACAACAACAAACTGCACCCACGTGACCAGCACTGGCCTATCAGGCACTGAGCCAGAAGAGACATCACAACCACAAACTCCACCCACATGACCAGCAGTGGCCTATCAGGCACTGAGCCACAAGTGACATCACAACCATAGACTCCACCCACATCACCAGCACTGGCCTATCAGGCACTCAGCCACAAGTGACCTCACAACCACAAACTGCAGCCACAGGACCAGCAATGTCCCATCAGGCACTGAGCCACAAGTGACATCACAACCACAAACTGCACCCACATGACCAGCACTGGCCTATCAGGCACCGAGCTACAAGTGACATCACAACCTCAAACTGAACCCACGTGACCAGCACTGCCCTATCAGGCACTCAGCCACAAGTGACATCACAACCACAAACTGCACCCACATGAACAGCACTGGCCTCTCAGGCACTGAGCCACAAGTGACATCACAACCACAAACTGCACCCACATGACCAACACTGGCCTATCAGGCACTGAGCCACAAGTGACATCACAAACACAATCTCCACCCACGTGACCAGCACTGGCCTATCAGGCACTGAGCCACAAGTGACATCACAAACACAAACTCCACCCACACCACCAGCACTGGCCTATCAGGCACTGATCCGCAAATGACATCACAACAACAAACTGCACCCACGTGACCAGCACTGGCCTATCAGGCTCTGAGCCACAAGAGACCTGACAACCACAAACTGCACCCACAGGACCAGCACTGGCCTATCAGGCACTGAGCCACAAGTGACATCACAAACACAAACTGCAGCCATGTGACCAACACTGGCCTATCAGGCTCTGAGCCACAAGTGACATCAGAACCACAAACTGCACCCACATGAACAGCATTGGCCTATCAGGCACTGAGCCACAAGTGACATCACAAACACAAACTGCACACACAGGACCAGCACTGGCCTATCAGGCACTCAGCCACAAGTGACGTCACAACCACTAACTCTATCCACATGACCAGCACTGGCCTATCAGGCACTGAGCCACAAGTGACATCACAAACACAAACTCCACCCACATCACCAGCACTGGCCTATCAGGCACTGATCCGCAAATGACATCACAACCACAAACTGCACCCACGTGACCAGCACTGGCCTATCAGGCACTCAGCCACAAGTGACATCACAACCACTAACTCTATCCACATGACCAGCACTGGCCTATCAGGCACTGAGCCACAAGTGACATCACAAACACAAACTCCACCCACGTGACCAGCACTGGCCTATCAGGCACTGAGCCACAAGTAACATCACAACCACAAACTGCACCCACATGACCAGCACTGGCCTATCAGGCACTCAGCCACAAGTGACATCACAACCACAAACTGCAGCCACAGGACCAGCATTGGCCTATCAGGCACTGAGACACAAGTGACATCACAACCACAAACTCCACCCACATCACCAGCACTGGCCTATCAGGCACTGAGCCACAAGTGACATCACAACCACAAACTCCACCCACATCACCAGCACTGGCCTATCAGGCACTGAGCCACAAGTGACATCACAAACACAAACTCCACCCACGTGACCAGCACTGGCCTATCAGGCACTGATCCGCAAATGACATCACAACAACAAACTGCACCCACGTGACCAGCACTGGCCTATCAGGCACTCAGCCACAAGTGACATCAAAACCACAAACTGCACACACAGGACCAGCACTGGCCTATCAGGCACTGAGCCACAAGTGACATCACAACCACAAACTCTATCCACATGACCAGCACTGGCCTATCAGGCACTGAGCCACAAGTGACATCACAATCACAAACTCGACCCACATGAACAGCACTGGCCTATCAGGCACTGAGCCACAAGTGACATCACAAACACAAACTGCAGCCATGTGACCAACACTGGCCTATCAGGCACTGAGCCACAAGTGACATCACAACCACAAACTGCACCCACATGACCAGCACTGGCCTATCAGGCACTGAGCCACAAGTGACATCACAACCACAAACTCCACCCACATCACCAGCACTGGCCTATCAGGCACTGAGCCACAAGTAACATCACAACAACAAACTGCACCCACATGACCAGCACTGGCCTATCAGGCACTCAGCCACAAGTGACATCACAAACACAAACTGCACCCACTTCACCAACACTGGCCTATCAGGCCCTGAGCCACAAGTGACATCACAACCACAAAATGCACCCACATGACCAGCACTGGCCTATCAGGCACTGAGCCACAAGTGACATCACAAACACAAACTGCAGCCACATCACCAGCACTGGCCTATCAGGCACTGAGCCACAAGTGACATCACAACCACAAACTCCACCCACATGACCAGCAGTGGCCTATCAGGCACTGAGCCACAAGTGACATCACAACCATAGACTCCACCCACATCACCAGCACTGGCCTATCAGGCACTCAGCCACAAGTGACCTCACAACCACAAACTGCAGCCACAGGACCAGCAATGTCCCATCAGGCACTGAGCCACAAGTGACATCACAACCACAAACTGCACCCACATGACCAGCACTGGCCTATCAGGCACCGAGCTACAAGTGACATCACAACCTCAAACTGAACCCACGTGACCAGCACTGCCCTATCAGGCACTCAGCCACAAGTGACATCACAACCACAAACTGCACCCACATGAACAGCACTGGCCTCTCAGGCACTGAGCCACAAGTGACATCACAACCACAAACTGCACCCACATGACCAACACTGGCCTATCAGGCACTGAGCCACAAGTGACATCACAAACACAATCTCCACCCACGTGACCAGCACTGGCCTATCAGGCACTGAGCCACAAGTGACATCACAAACACAAACTCCACCCACGTGACCAGCACTGGCCTATCAGGCACTGATCCGCAAATGACATCACAACAACAAACTGCACCCACGTGACCAGCACTGGCCTATCAGGCTCTGAGCCACAAGTGACCTGACAACCACAAACTGCACACACAGGACCAGCACTGGCCTATCAGGCACTGAGCCACAAGTGACATCACAACCACAAACTGCAGCCATGTGACCAACACTGGCCTATCAGGCTCTGAGCCACAAGTGACATCACAACCACAAACTGCACCCACATGAACAGCATTGGCCTATCAGGCACTGAGCCACAAGTGACATCACAAACACAAACTGCACACACAGGACCAGCACTGGCCTATCAGGCACTCAGCCACAAGTGACGTCACAAATATAAACTGCAGCCACATGACCAGCACTGGCCTATCAGGCACTGAGCCACAAGTGACCTCACAACCACAAACTGCAGCCATGTGACCAACACTGGCCTATCAGGCCCTGAGCCACAAGTGACATCACAACCACAAACTGCACCCACATGACCAGCACTGGCCTATCAGGCACTGAGCCACAAGTGACATCACAACCACAAACTGCAGCCACATGACCAGCACTGGCCTATCAGGCACTGAGCCACAAGTGACATCACAACCACAAACTGCAGCCACATCACCAGCACTGGCCTATCAGGCACTGAGCCACAAGTGACATCACAAACACAAACTCCACCCAC
Source organism: Apteryx mantelli (assembly GCF_036417845.1). NCBI lineage: Eukaryota > Metazoa > Chordata > Aves > Apterygiformes > Apterygidae > Apteryx > Apteryx mantelli. The sequence continues at coordinate 876,933 of NW_027118782.1, read as the reverse complement.
GTGACCAGCACTGGCCTATCAGGCACTGATCCGCAAATGACATCACAACAACAAACTGCACCCACGTGACCAGCACTGGCCTATCAGGCACTCAGCCACAAGTGACATCACAAACACAAACTGCACCCACATCACCAGCACTGGCCTATCAGGCACTGAGCCACAAGTGACATCACAACCACAAACTGCACCCACATCACCAGCACTGGCCTATCAGGCACTCAGCCACAAGTGACATCACAAACACAAACTGCACCCACATGACCAGCACTGGCCTATCAGGCACTGAGCCACAAGTGACATCACAAACACAAACTCCACCCACGTGACCAGCACTGGCCTATCAGGCACTGATCCGCAAATGACATCACAACAACAAACTGCACCCACGTGACCAGCACTGGCCTATCAGGCACTGAGCCAGAAGAGACATCACAACCACAAACTCCACCCACAGGACCAGCAGTGGCCTATCAGGCACTGAGCCACAAGTGACATCACAACCATAGACTCCACCCACATCACCAGCACTGGCCTATCAGGCACTGAGGCACAAGTGACCTCACAACCACAAACTGCAGCCACAGGACCAGCAATGTCCCATCAGGCACTGAGCCACAAGTGACCTCACAACCACAAACTGCACCCACATCACCAGCACTGGCCTATCAGGCACTGAGCCACAAGTAACATCACAACCACAAACTGCACCCACATGACCAGCACTGGCCTATCAGGCACTCAGCCACAAGTGACATCACAACCACAAACTGCAGCCACAGGACCAGCATTGGCCTATCAGGCACTGAGCCACAAGTGACATCACAACCACAAACTCCACCCACATCACCAGCACTGGCCTATCAGGCACTGATCCGCAAATGACATCACAACAACAAACTGCACCCACGTGACCAGCACTAGCCTATCAGGCACTGAGCCACAAGTGACATCACAAACACAAACTCTATCCACATGACCAGCACTGGCCTATCAGGCACTGAGCCACAAGTGACATCAAAACCACAAACTGCACACACAGGACCAGCACTGGCCTATCAGGCCCTGAGCCACAAGTGACATCACAACCACAAACTGCACCCACATGACCAGCACTGGCCTATCAGGCACTGAGCCACAAGTGACATCACAACCACAAACTGCAGCCACATGACCAGCACTGGCCTATCAGGCACTGAGCCACAAGTGACATCACAAACACAAACTGCAGCCGTGTGACCAACACTGGCCTATCAGGCACTGAGCCACAAGTGACATCACAACCACAAACTGCACCCACATCACCAGCACTGGCCTATCAGGCACTGAGCCACAAGTGACATCACAACCACAAACTCCACCCACATCACCAGCACTGGCCTATCAGGCACTGAGCCACAAGTGACATCACAAACACAAACTCCACCCACGTGACCAGCACTGGCCTATCAGGCACTGATCCGCAAATGACATCACAACAACAAACTGCACCCACGTGACCAGCACTGGCCTATCAGGCACTGATCCGCAAATGACATCACAAACACAAACTGCAGCCACATCACCAGCACTGGCCTATCAGGCACTGAGCCACAAGTGACATCACAAACACAAACTCCACCCACATCACCAGCACTGGCCTATCAGGCACTGAGCCACAAGTGACATCATAAAAACAAACTCCACCCACATCACCAGCACTGGCCTATCAGGCACTGAGCCACAAGTGACATCACAACCACAAACTGCACCCACATGACCAGCACTGGCCTATCAGGCACTGAGCCACAAGTGACATCACAAACACAAACTCCACCCACGTGACCAGCACTGGCCTATCAGGCACTGATCCGCAAATGACATCACAACAACAAACTGCACCCACGTGACCAGCACTGGCCTATCAGGCACTCAGCCACAAGTGACATCAAAACCACAAACTGCACACACAGGACCAGCACTGGCCTATCAGGAACTGAGCCACAAGTAACATCACAACCACAAACTCTATCCACATGACCAGCACTGGCCTATCAGGCACTGAGCCACAAGTGACATCACAATCACAAACTCGACCCACATGAACAGCACTGGCCTATCAGGCACTGAGCCACAAGTGACATCACAAACACAAACTGCAGCCATGTGACCAACACTGGCCTATCAGGCCCTGAGCCACAAGTGACATCACAAACACAAACTGCAGCCACGTGACCAGCACTGGCCTATCAGGCACTGAGCCACAAGTGACATCACAAACACAAACTCCACCCACATCACCAGCACTGGCCTATCAGGCACTGAGCCACAAGTAACATCACAAACACAAACTGCACCCACATGACCAGCACTGGCCTATCAGGCACTGAGCCACAAGTGACATCACAAACACAAACTGCAGCCATGTGACCAACACTGGCCTATCAGGCCCTGAGCCACAAGTGACATCACAACCACAAACTGCACCCACATGACCAGCACTGGCCTATCAGGCACTGAGCCACAAGTGACATCACAAACACAAACTGCACCCACATGACCAGCACTGGCCTATCAGGCACTGAGCCACAAGTGACATCACAAACACAAACTCCACCCACGTGACCAGCACTGGCCTATCAGGCACTGATCCGCAAATGACATCACAACAACAAACTGCACCCACGTGACCAGCACTGGCCTATCAGGCACTGAGCCACAAGTGACATCACAACCACAAACTGCACCCACATCACCAGCACTGGCCTATCAGGCACTGAGCCACAAGTGACATCACAAACACAAACTCCACCCACGTGACCAGCACTGGCCTATCAGGCACTGAGCCACAAGTGACATCACAAACACAAACTCCACCCACGTGACCAGCACTGGCCTATCAGGCACTGATCCGCAAATGACATCACAACAACAAACTGCACCCACATCACCAGCACTGGCCTATCAGGCACTGAGCTACAAGTGACATCACAACCTCAAACTGAACCCAGGTGACCAGCACTGGCCTATCAGGCACTCAGCCACAAGTGACATCACAACCACAAACTGCACCCACATGACCAGCACTGGCCTATCAGGCCCTGAGCCACAAGTGACATCACAACCACAAACTCTATCCACATGACCAGCACTGGCCTATCAGGCACTGAGCCACAAGTGACATCACAACCACAAACTGCACTCACATAGCCAGCACTGGCCTATCAGGCACTCAGGCACAAGTGACATCACAAACACAAACTCCACCCACATCACCAGCACTGGCCTATCAGGCACTGAGCCACAAGTGACATCACAAACAAAAACTGCACCCACATGACCAGCACTGGCCTATCAGGCACTGAGCCACAAGTGACATCACAAACACAAACTCCACCCACGTGACCAGCACTGGCCTATCAGGCACTGATCCGCAAATGACATCACAACAACAAACTGCACCCACGTGACCAGCACTGGCCTATCAGGCACTCAGCCACAAGTGACATCAAAACCACAAACTGCACACACAGGACCAGCACTGGCCTATCAGGCACTCAGCCACAAGTGACATCACAACCACAAACTCTATCCACATGACCAGCACTGGCCTATCAGGCACTGAGCCACAAGTGACATCACAATCACAAACTCGACCCACATGAACAGCACTGGCCTATCAGGCACTGAGCCACAAGTGACATCACAAACACAAACTGCAGCCATGTGACCAACACTGGCCTATCAGGCACTGAGCCACAAGTGACATCACAACCACAAACTGCAGCCACATGACCAGCACTGGCCTATCAGGCACTGAGCCACAAGTGACATCACAACCACAAACTCCACCCACATCACCAGCACTGGCCTATCAGGCACTGAGCCACAAGTAACATCACAACAACAAACTGCAGCCACATGAACAGCACTGGGCTATCAGGCACTGAGCCACAAGTGACATCACAAACACAAACTGCAGCCATGTGACCAACACTGGCCTATCAGGCCCTGAGCCACAAGTGACATCACAACCACAAAATGCACCCACATGACCAGCACTGGCCTATCAGGCACTGAGCCACAAGTGACATCACAAACACAAACTCCACCCACATCACCAGCACTGGCCTATCAGGCACTGAGCCACAAGTGACATCACAAACACAAACTCCACCCACGTGACCAGCACTGGCCTATCAGGCACCGAGCTACAAGTGACATCACAACCTCAAACTGAACCCACGTGACCAGCACTGCCCTATCAGGCACTCAGCCACAAGTGACATCACAACCACAAACTGCACCCACATGAACAGCACTGGCCTCTCAGGCACTGAGCCACAAGTGACATCACAACCACAAACTGCACCCACATGACCAACACTGGCCTATCAGGCACTGAGCCACAAGTGACATCACAAACACAATCTCCACCCACGTGACCAGCACTGGCCTATCAGGCACTGAGCCACAAGTGACATCACAAACACAAACTCCACCCACGTGACCAGCACTGGCCTATCAGGCACTGATCCGCAAATGACATCACAACAACAAACTGCACCCACGTGACCAGCACTGGCCTATCAGGCTCTGAGCCACAAGTGACCTGACAACCACAAACTGCACCCACAGGACCAGCACTGGCCTATCAGGCACTGAGCCACAAGTGACATCACAACCACAAACTGCAGCCATGTGACCAACACTGGCCTATCAGGCTCTGAGCCACAAGTGACATCAGAACCACAAACTGCACCCACATGAACAGCATTGGCCTATCAGGCACTGAGCCACAAGTGACATCACAAACACAAACTGCACACACAGGACCAGCACTGGCCTATCAGGCACTCAGCCACAAGTGACGTCACAAATATAAACTGCAGCCACATGACCAGCACTGGCCTATCAGGCACTGAGCCACAAGTGACATCACAAACACAAACTGCAGCCATGTCACCAACACTGGCCTATCAGGCACTAAGCCACAAGTGACATCACAAACACAAACTCCACCCACATGACCAGCACTGGCCTATCAGGCACTGAGCCACAAGTGACATCACAATCACAAACTGCAGCCACATGACCAGCACTGGCCTATCAGGCACTGAGCCACAAGTGACATCACAACCACTAACTCTATCCACATGACCAGCACTGGCCTATCAGGCACTGAGCCACAAGTGACATCACAAACACAAACTCCACCCACATCACCAGCACTGGCCTATCAGGCACTGATCTGCAAATGACATCACAACCACAAACTGCACCCACGTGACCAGCACTGGCCTATCAGGCACTCAGCCACAAGTGACATCACAACCACTAACTCTATCCACATGACCAGCACTGGCCTATCAGGCACTGAGCCACAAGTGACATCACAAACACAAACTCCACCCACGTGACCAGCACTGGCCTATCAGGCACTGAGCCACAAGTAACATCACAACCACAAACTCCACCCACATCACCAGCACTGGCCTATCAGGCACTGAGCCACAAGTGACATCACAAACACAAACTCCACCCACGTGACCAGCACTGGCCTATCAGGCACTGATCCGCAAATGACATCACAACAACAAACTGCACCCACGTGACCAGCACTGGCCTATCAGGCACTCAGCCACAAGTGACATCAAAACCACAAACTGCACACACAGGACCAGCACTGGCCTATCAGGCACTGAGCCACAAGTGACATCACAACCACAAACTCTATCCACATGACCAGCACTGGCCTATCAGGCACTGAGCCACAAGTGACATCACAATCACAAACTCGACCCACATGAACAGCACTGGCCTATCAGGCACTGAGCCACAAGTGACATCACAAACACAAACTGCAGCCATGTGACCAACACTGGCCTATCAGGCACTGATCCGCAAATGACATCACAACCACAAACTGCACCCACATGACCAGCACTGGCCTATCAGGCACTGAGCCACAAGTGACATCACAACCACAAACTCCACCCACATCACCAGCACTGGCCTATCAGGCACTGAGCCACAAGTAACATCACAACAACAAACTGCACCCACATGACCAGCACTGGCCTATCAGGCACTGAGCCACAAGTGACATCACAAACACAAACTGCACCCACTTCACCAACACTGGCCTATCAGGCCCTGAGCCACAAGTGACATCACAACCACAAAATGCACCCACATGACCAGCACTGGCCTATCAGGCACTGAGCCACAAGTGACATCACAAACACAAACTGCAGCCACATCACCAGCACTGGCCTATCAGGCACTGAGCCACAAGTGACATCACAACCACAAACTCCACCCACATGACCAGCAGTGGCCTATCAGGCACTGAGCCACAAGTGACATCACAACCATAGACTCCACCCACATCACCAGCACTGGCCTATCAGGCACTCAGCCACAAGTGACCTCACAACCACAAACTGCAGCCACAGGACCAGCAATGTCCCATCAGGCACTGAGCCACAAGTGACATCACAACCACAAACTGCACCCACATGACCAGCACTGGCCTATCAGGCACCGAGCTACAAGTGACATCACAACCTCAAACTGAACCCACGTGACCAGCACTGCCCTATCAGGCACTCAGCCACAAGTGACATCACAACCACAAACTGCACCCACATGAACAGCACTGGCCTATCAGGCACTGAGCCACAAGTGACATCACAAACACAATCTCCACCCACGTGACCAGCACTGGCCTATCAGGCACTGAGCCACAAGTGACATCACAAACACAAACTCCACCCACGTGACCAGCACTGGCCTATCAGGCACTGATCCGCAAATGACATCACAACAACAAACTGCACCCACGTGACCAGCACTGGCCTATCAGGCTCTGAGCCACAAGTGACCTGACAACCACAAACTGCACACACAGGACCAGCACTGGCCTATCAGGCACTGAGCCACAAGTGACATCACAACCACAAACTGCAGCCATGTGACCAACACTGGCCTATCAGGCTCTGAGCCACAAGTGACATCACAACCACAAACTGCACCCACATGAACAGCATTGGCCTATCAGGCACTGAGCCACAAGTGACATCACAAACACAAACTGCACACACAGGACCAGCACTGGCCTATCAGGCACTCAGCCACAAGTGACGTCACAAATATAAACTGCACCCACATGACCAGCACTGGCCTATCAGGCACTGAGCCACAAGTGACATCACAAACACAAACTGCAGCCATGTCACCAACACTGGCCTATCAGGCTCTGAGCCACAAGTGACCTGACAACCACAAACTGCACCCACATGACCAGCACTGGCCTATCAGGCACTGAGCCACAAGTGACATCACAATCACAAACTGCAGCCACATGACCAGCACTGGCCTATCAGGCACTGAGCCACAAGTGACATCACAACCACTAACTCTATCCACATGACCAGCACTGGCCTATCAGGCACTGAGCCACAAGTGACATCACAAACACAAACTCCACCCACATCACCAGCACTGGCCTATCAGGCACTGATCCGCAAATGACATCACAACCACAAACTGCACCCACGTGACCAGCACTGGCCTATCAGGCACTCAGCCACAAGTGACATCACAACCACTAACTCTATCCACATGACCAGCACTGGCCTATCAGGCACTGAGCCACAAGTGACATCACAAACACAAACTCCACCCACGTGACCAGCACTGGCCTATCAGGCACTGAGCCACAAGTAACATCACAGTCACAAACTGCACCCACATCACCAGCACTGGCCTATCAGGCACTGAGCCACAAGTGACATCACAACCACAAACTCCACCCACATCACCAGCACTGGCCTATCAGGCACTGAGCCACAAGTGACATCACAAACACAAACTCCACCCACGTGACCAGCACTGGCCTATCAGGCACTGATCCGCAAATGACATCACAACAACAAACTGCACCCACGTGACCAGCACTGGCCTATCAGGCACTCAGCCACAAGTGACATCAAAACCACAAACTGCACACACAGGACCAGCACTGGCCTATCAGGAACTGAGCCACAAGTAACATCACAACCACAAACTCTATCCACATGACCAGCACTGGCCTATCAGGCACTGAGCCACAAGTGACATCACAATCACAAACTCGACCCACATGAACAGCACTGGCCTATCAGGCACTGAGCCACAAGTGACATCACAAACACAAACTGCAGCCATGTGACCAACACTGGCCTATCAGGCACTGAGCCACAAGTGACATCACAACCACAAACTCTATCCACATGACCAGCACTGGCCTATCAGGCACTGAGCCACAAGTGACATCACAACCACAAACTCCACCCACATCACCAGCACTGGCCTATCAGGCACTGAGCCACAAGTAACATCACAAACACAAACTGCACCCACTTCACCAACACTGGCCTATCAGGCCCTGAGCCACAAGTGACATCACAACCACAAAATGCACCCACATGACCAGCACTGGCCTATCAGGCACTGAGCCACAAGTGACATCACAAACACAAACTGCACCCACATCACCAGCACTGGCCTATCAGGCACTGAGCCACAAGTGACATCACAAACACAAACTCCACCCACGTGACCAGCACTGGCCTATCAGGCACTGATCCGCAAATGACATCACAACAACAAACTGCACCCACGTGACCAGCACTGGCCTATCAGGCTCTGAGCCACAAGTGACCTGACAACCACAAACTGCACCCACAGGACCAGCACTGGCCTATCAGGCACTGAGCCACAAGTGACATCACAACCACAAACTGCAGCCATGTGACCAACACTGGCCTATCAGGCTCTGAGCCACAAGTGACATCACAACCACAAACTGCACCCACATGAACAGCATTGGCCTATCAGGCACTGAGCCACAAGTGACATCACAAACACAAACTGCACACACAGGACCAGCACTGGCCTATCAGGCACTCAGCCACAAGTGACGTCACAAATATAAACTGCAGCCACATGACCAGCACTGGCCTATCAGGCACTGAGCCACAAGTGACATCACAAACACAAACTGCAGCCATGTCACCAACACTGGCCTATCAGGCTCTGAGCCACAAGTGACCTGACAACCACAAACTGCACCCACATGACCAGCACTGGCCTATCAGGCACTGAGCCACAAGTGACATCACAATCACAAACTGCACCCACATGACCAGCACTGGCCTATCAGGCACTGAGCCACAAGTGACATCACAACCACTAACTCTATCCACATGACCAGCACTGGCCTATCAGGCACTGAGCCACAAGTGACATCACAAACACAAACTCCACCCACATCACCAGCACTGGCCTATCAGGCACTGATCCGCAAATGACATCACAACAACAAACTGCACCCACGTGACCAGCACTGGCCTATCAGGCACTGAGCCACAAGTGACATCACAACCACTAACTCTATCCACATGACCAGCACTGGCCTATCAGGCACTGAGCCACAAGTGACATCACAAACACAAACTCTATCCACATGACCAGCACTGGCCTATCAGGCTCTGAGCCACAAGTGACATCACAAACACAAACTGCACCCACACGAACAGCATTGGCCTATCAGGCACTGAGCCACAAGTGACATCACAAACACAAACTCCACCCACAGGACCAGCAGGGCCCTGTCAGGCACTGAGCCACAAGTGACCTCACAGCCACAAACTGCAGCCACATCACCAGCACTGGCCTATCAGGCACTGAGCCACAAGTGACCTCACAACCACAAACTGCACCCACATCACCAGCACTGGCCTATCAGGCACTGAGCCACAAGTGACATCACAACCACAAACTCCACCCACATCATCAGCACTGTTCTATCAGGCACTGAGCCACAAGTGACATCACAAACACAAAATGCACCCACAGGACCAGCAATATCCTATCAGGCACTCAGCCACAAGTGACATCACAAACACAAACTGCAGCCACGTGACTAGCACTGGTCTACCAGGCACTGAGCCAGAAGAGACATCACAACCACAAACTCCACCCACATGACCAGCAGTGGCCTATCAGGCACTGAGCCACAAGAGACATCACAACCATAGACTCCACCCACATCACCAGCACTGGCCTATCAGGCACTGAGCCACAAGTGACATCACAAACACAAACTGCAGCCATGTGACCAGCACTGGCCTATCAGGCACTCAGCCACAAGTGACCTCACAACCACAAACTGCAGCCATGTGACCAGCACTGGCCTATCAGGCACTGAGCCACAAGTGACCTCACAGCCACAAACTGCAGCCACATCACCAGCACTGGCCTATCAGGCACTGAGCCTCAAGTGACATCACAAACACAAACTCCACCCACATCACCAGCACTGGCCTATCAGGCACTGAGCCACAAGTGACATCACAACCACAGACTGCAGCCACATGACCAGCACTGGCCTATCAGGCACTGAGCCACAAGTGACCTCACAACCACAAAATGAACCCACGTGACCAGCACTGGCCTATCAGGCACTCAGCCACAAGTGACATCACAAACACAAACTCCACCCACGTGACCAGCACTGGCCTATCAGGCACTGAGCCACAAGTAACATCACAGTCACAAACTGCACCCACATCACCAGCACTGGCCTATCAGGCACTGAGCCACAAGTGACATCACAACCACAAACTCCACCCACATCACCAGCACTGGCCTATCAGGCACTGAGCCACAAGTGACATCACAAACACAAACTCCACCCACGTGACCAGCACTGGCCTATCAGGCACTGATCCGCAAATGACATCACAACAACAAACTGCACCCACGTGACCAGCACTGGCCTATCAGGCACTCAGCCACAAGTGACATCAAAACCACAAACTGCACACACAGGACCAGCACTGGCCTATCAGGCACTGAGCCACAAGTGACATCACAACCACAAACTCTATCCACATGACCAGCACTGGCCTATCAGGCACTGAGCCACAAGTGACATCACAATCACAAACTCGACCCACATGAACAGCACTGGCCTATCAGGCACTGAGCCACAAGTGACATCACAAACACAAACTGCAGCCATGTGACCAACACTGGCCTATCAGGCACTGAGCCACAAGTGACATCACAACCACAAACTGCACCCACATGACCAGCACTGGCCTATCAGGCACTGAGCCACAAGTGACATCACAACCACAAACTCCACCCACATCACCAGCACTGGCCTATCAGGCACTGAGCCACAAGTAACATCACAAACACAAACTGCACCCACTTCACCAACACTGGCCTATCAGGCCCTGAGCCACAAGTGACATCACAACCACAAAATGCACCCACATGACCAGCACTGGCCTATCAGGCACTGAGCCACAAGTGACATCACAAACACAAACTGCAGCCACATCACCAGCACTGGCCTATCAGGCACTGAGCCACAAGTGACATCACAAACACAAACTCCACCCACGTGACCAGCACTGGCCTATCAGGCACTGATCCGCAAATGACATCACAACAACAAACTGCACCCACGTGACCAGCACTGGCCTATCAGGCTCTGAGCCACAAGTGACCTGACAACCACAAACTGCACCCACAGGACCAGCACTGGCCTATCAGGCACTGAGCCACAAGTGACATCACAACCACAAACTGCAGCCATGTGACCAACACTGGCCTATCAGGCTCTGAGCCACAAGTGACATCACAACCACAAACTGCACCCACATGAACAGCATTGGCCTATCAGGCACTGAGCCACAAGTGACATCACAAACACAAACTGCACACACAGGACCAGCACTGGCCTATCAGGCACTCAGCCACAAGTGACGTCACAAATATAAACTGCAGCCACATGACCAGCACTGGCCTATCAGGCACTGAGCCACAAGTGACATCACAAACACAAACTGCAGCCATGTCACCAACACTGGCCTATCAGGCTCTGAGCCACAAGTGACCTGACAACCACAAACTGCACCCACATCACCAGCACTGGCCTATCAGGCACTGAGCCACAAGTGACATCACAATCACAAACTGCACCCACATGACCAGCACTGGCCTATCAGGCACTGAGCCACAAGTGACATCACAACCACTAACTCTATCCACATGACCAGCACTGGCCTATCAGGCACTGAGCCACAAGTGACATCACAAACACAAACTCCACCCACATCACCAGCACTGGCCTATCAGGCACTGATCCGCAAATGACATCACAACAACAAACTGCACCCACGTGACCAGCACTGGCCTATCAGGCACTGAGCCACAAGTGACATCACAACCACTAACTCTATCCACATGACCAGCACTGGCCTATCAGGCACTGAGCCACAAGTGACATCACAAACACAAACTCTATCCACATGACCAGCACTGGCCTATCAGGCTCTGAGCCAAAAGTGACATCACAAACACAAACTGCACCCACACGAACAGCATTGGCCTATCAGGCACTGAGCCACAAGTGACATCACAAACACAAACTCCACCCACAGGACCAGCAGGGCCCTGTCAGGCACTGAGCCACAAGTGACCTCACAGCCACAAACTGCAGCCACATCACCAGCACTGGCCTATCAGGCACTGAGCCACAAGTGACCTCACAACCACAAACTGCACCCACATCACCAGCACTGGCCTATCAGGCACTGAGCCACAAGTGACCTCACAACCACAAACTCCACCCACATCATCAGCACTGTTCTATCAGGCACTGAGCCACAAGTGACATCACAAACACAAAATGCACCCACAGGACCAGCAATATCCTATCAGGCACTCAGCCACAAGTGACATCACAAACACAAACTGCAGCCACGTGACTAGCACTGGTCTACCAGGCACTGAGCCAGAAGAGACATCACAACCACAAACTCCACCCACATGACCAGCAGTGGCCTATCAGGCACTGAGCCACAAGAGACATCACAACCATAGACTCCACCCACATCACCAGCACTGGCCTATCAGGCACTGAGCCACAAGTGACATCACAAACACAAACTGCAGCCATGTGACCAGCACTGGCCTATCAGGCACTCAGCCACAAGTGACCTCACAACCACAAACTGCAGCCATGTGACCAGCACTGGCCTATCAGGCACTGAGCCACAAGTGACCTCACAGCCACAAACTGCAGCCACATCACCAGCACTGGCCTATCAGGCACTGAGCCTCAAGTGACATCACAAACACAAACTCCACCCACATCACCAGCACTGGCCTATCAGGCACTGAGCCACAAGTGACATCACAACCACAGACTGCAGCCACATGACCAGCACTGGCCTATCAGGCACTGAGCCACAAGTGACCTCACAACCACAAAATGAACCCACGTGACCAGCACTGGCCTATCAGGCACTCAGCCACAAGTGACATCACAACCACAAACTGCAGCCACATGACCAGCACTGGCCTATCAGGCACTGAGCCACAAGTGACATCACAAACACAAACTCCACCCACGTGACCAGCACTGGCCTATCAGGCACTGATTCGCAAATGACATCACAACAACAAACTGCACCCACATGACCAGCACTGGCCTATCAGGCACTGAGCCACAAGTGACATCACAAACACAAATTGCAGCCACATCACCAGCACTGGCCTATCAGGCACTGAGCCACAAGTGACATCACAAACAAAAACTGCACCCACATGACCAGCACTGGCCTATCAGGCACTGAGCCACAAGTGACATCACAAACACAAACTCCACCCACGTGACCAGCACTGGCCTATCAGGCACTGATCCGCAAATGACATCACAACAACAAACTGCACCCACGTGACCAGCACTGGCCTATCAGGCACTGAGCCAGAAGAGACATCACAACCACAAACTCCACCGACATGACCAGCAGTGGCCTATCAGGCACTGAGCCAAAAGTGACATCACAACCATAGACTCCACCCACATCACCAGCACTGGCCTATCAGGCACTCAGCCACAAGTGACCTCACAACCACAAACTGCAGCCACAGGACCAGCAATGTCCCATCAGGCACTGAGCCACAAGTGACCTCACAACCACAAACTGCACCCACATCACCAGCACTGGCCTATCAGGCACCGAGCTACAAGTGACATCACAACCTCAAACTGCACCCACATGAACAGCATTGGCCTATCAGGCACTGAGCCACAAGTGACATCACAAACACAATCTCCACCCACGTGACCAGCACTGGCCTATCAGGCACTGATCCGCAAATGACATCACAACAACAAACTGCACCCACGTGACCAGCACTGGCCTATCAGGCACTGAGCCAGAAGAGACATGACAACCACAAACTCCACCCACATGACCAGCAGTGGCCTATCAGGCACTGAGCCAAAAGTGACATCACAACCATAGACTCCACCCACATCACCAGCACTGGCCTATCAGGCACTCAGCCACAAGTGACCTCACAACCACAAACTGCAGCCACAGGACCAGCAATGTCCCATCAGGCACTGAGCCACAAGTGACCTCACAACCACAAACTGCACCCACATCACCAGCACTGGCCTATCAGGCACCGAGCTACAAGTGACATCACAACCTCAAACTGCACCCACATGAACAGCATTGGCCTATCAGGCACTGAGCCACAAGTGACATCACAAACACAATCTCCACCCACGTGACCAGCACTGGCCTATCAGGCACTGAGCCACAAGTGACATCACAACCACAAACTGCAGCCACAGGACCAGCATTGGCCTATCAGGCACTGAGACACAAGTGACATCACAACCACAAACTCCACCCACATCACCAGCACTGGCCTATCAGGCACTGAGCCACAAGTGACATCACAACCACAAACTCCACCCACATCACCAGCACTGGCCTATCAGGCACTGAGCCACAAGTGACATCACAAACACAAACTCCACCCACGTGACCAGCACTGGCCTATCAGGCACTGATCCGCAAATGACATCACAACAACAAACTGCACCCACGTGACCAGCACTGGCCTATCAGGCACTCAGCCACAAGTGACATCAAAACCACAAACTGCACACACAGGACCAGCACTGGCCTATCAGGCACTGAGCCACAAGTGACATCACAACCACAAACTCTATCCACATGACCAGCACTGGCCTATCAGGCACTGAGCCACAAGTGACATCACAATCACAAACTCGACCCACATGAACAGCACTGGCCTATCAGGCACTGAGCCACAAGTGACATCACAAACACAAACTGCAGCCATGTGACCAACACTGGCCTATCAGGCACTGAGCCACAAGTGACATCACAACCACAAACTGCACCCACATGACCAGCACTGGCCTATCAGGCACTGAGCCACAAGTGACATCACAACCACAAACTCCACCCACATCACCAGCACTGGCCTATCAGGCACTGAGCCACAAGTAACATCACAAACACAAACTGCACCCACTTCACCAACACTGGCCTATCAGGCCCTGAGCCACAAGTGACATCACAACCACAAACTCCACCCACATGACCAGCACTGGCCTATCAGGCACTGAGCCACAAGTGACATCACAAACACAAACTGCAGCCACATCACCAGCACTGGCCTATCAGGCACTGAGCCACAAGTGACATCACAAACACAAACTCCACCCACGTGACCAGCACTGGCCTATCAGGCACTGATCCGCAAATGACATCACAACAACAAACTGCACCCACGTGACCAGCACTGGCCTATCAGGCTCTGAGCCACAAGTGACCTGACAACCACAAACTGCACCCACAGGACCAGCACTGGCCTATCAGGCACTGAGCCACAAGTGACATCACAACCACAAACTGCAGCCATGTGACCAACACTGGCCTATCAGGCTCTGAGCCACAAGTGACATCACAACCACAAACTGCACCCACATGAACAGCATTGGCCTATCAGGCACTGAGCCACAAGTGACATCACAAACACAAACTGCACACACAGGACCAGCACTGGCCTATCAGGCACTCAGCCACAAGTGACGTCACAAATATAAACTGCAGCCACATGACCAGCACTGGCCTATCAGGCACTGAGCCACAAGTGACATCACAAACACAAACTGCAGCCATGTCACCAACACTGGCCTATCAGGCTCTGAGCCACAAGTGACCTGACAACCACAAACTGCACCCACATCACCAGCACTGGCCTATCAGGCACTGAGCCACAAGTGACATCACAAACACAAACTGCACCCACACGAACAGCATTGGCCTATCAGGCACTGAGCCACAAGTGACATCACAAACACAAACTCCACCCACAGGACCAGCAGGGCCCTGTCAGGCACTGAGCCACAAGTGACCTCACAGCCACAAACTGCAGCCACATCACCAGCACTGGCCTATCAGGCACTGAGCCACAAGTGACCTCACAACCACAAACTGCACCCACATCACCAGCACTGGCCTATCAGGCACTGAGCCACAAGTGACATCACAACCACAAACTCCACCCACATCATCAGCACTGTTCTATCAGGCACTGAGCCACAAGTGACATCACAAACACAAAATGCACCCACAGGACCAGCAATATCCTATCAGGCACTCAGCCACAAGTGACATCACAAACACAAACTGCAGCCACGTGACTAGCACTGGTCTACCAGGCACTGAGCCAGAAGAGACATCACAACCACAAACTCCACCCACATGACCAGCAGTGGCCTATCAGGCACTGAGCCACAAGAGACATCACAACCATAGACTCCACCCACATCACCAGCACTGGCCTATCAGGCACTGAGCCACAAGTGACATCACAAACACAAACTGCAGCCATGTGACCAGCACTGGCCTATCAGGCACTCAGCCACAAGTGACCTCACAACCACAAACTGCAGCCATGTGACCAGCACTGGCCTATCAGGCACTGAGCCACAAGTGACCTCACAGCCACAAACTGCAGCCACATCACCAGCACTGGCCTATCAGGCACTGAGCCTCAAGTGACATCACAAACACAAACTCCACCCACATCACCAGCACTGGCCTATCAGGCACTGAGCCACAAGTGACATCACAACCACAGACTGCAGCCACATGACCAGCACTGGCCTATCAGGCACTGAGCCACAAGTGACCTCACAACCACAAAATGAACCCACGTGACCAGCACTGGCCTATCAGGCACTCAGCCACAAGTGACATCACAACCACAAACTGCAGCCACATGACCAGCACTGGCCTATCAGGCACTGAGCCACAAGTGACATCACAAACACAAACTCCACCCACGTGACCAGCACTGGCCTATCAGGCACTGATTCGCAAATGACATCACAACAACAAACTGCACCCACATGACCAGCACTGGCCTATCAGGCACTGAGCCACAAGTGACATCACAAACACAAATTGCAGCCACATCACCAGCACTGGCCTATCAGGCACTGAGCCACAAGTGACATCACAAACAAAAACTGCACCCACATGACCAGCACTGGCCTATCAGGCACTGAGCCACAAGTGACATCACAAACACAAACTCCACCCACGTGACCAGCACTGGCCTATCAGGCACTGATCCGCAAATGACATCACAACAACAAACTGCACCCACGTGACCAGCACTGGCCTATCAGGCACTGAGCCAGAAGAGACATCACAACCACAAACTCCACCGACATGACCAGCAGTGGCCTATCAGGCACTGAGCCAAAAGTGACATCACAACCATAGACTCCACCCACATCACCAGCACTGGCCTATCAGGCACTCAGCCACAAGTGACCTCACAACCACAAACTGCAGCCACAGGACCAGCAATGTCCCATCAGGCACTGAGCCACAAGTGACCTCACAACCACAAACTGCACCCACATCACCAGCACTGGCCTATCAGGCACCGAGCTACAAGTGACATCACAACCTCAAACTGCACCCACATGAACAGCATTGGCCTATCAGGCACTGAGCCACAAGTGACATCACAAACACAATCTCCACCCACGTGACCAGCACTGGCCTATCAGGCACTGATCCGCAAATGACATCACAACAACAAACTGCACCCACGTGACCAGCACTGGCCTATCAGGCACTGAGCCAGAAGAGACATGACAACCACAAACTCCACCCACATGACCAGCAGTGGCCTATCAGGCACTGAGCCAAAAGTGACATCACAACCATAGACTCCACCCACATCACCAGCACTGGCCTATCAGGCACTCAGCCACAAGTGACCTCACAACCACAAACTGCAGCCACAGGACCAGCAATGTCCCATCAGGCACTGAGCCACAAGTGACCTCACAACCACAAACTGCACCCACATCACCAGCACTGGCCTATCAGGCACCGAGCTACAAGTGACATCACAACCTCAAACTGCACCCACATGAACAGCATTGGCCTATCAGGCACTGAGCCACAAGTGACATCACAAACACAATCTCCACCCACGTGACCAGCACTGGCCTATCAGGCACTGAGCCACAAGTGACATCACAACCACAAACTGCAGCCACAGGACCAGCATTGGCCTATCAGGCACTGAGACACAAGTGACATCACAACCACAAACTCCACCCACATCACCAGCACTGGCCTATCAGGCACTGAGCCACAAGTGACATCACAACCACAAACTCCACCCACATCACCAGCACTGGCCTATCAGGCACTGAGCCACAAGTGACATCACAAACACAAACTCCACCCACGTGACCAGCACTGGCCTATCAGGCACTGATCCGCAAATGACATCACAACAACAAACTGCACCCACGTGACCAGCACTGGCCTATCA
Source organism: Apteryx mantelli (assembly GCF_036417845.1). Classification (NCBI taxonomy): domain Eukaryota; kingdom Metazoa; phylum Chordata; class Aves; order Apterygiformes; family Apterygidae; genus Apteryx; species Apteryx mantelli. The sequence continues at coordinate 858,192 of NW_027118782.1, read as the reverse complement.
GGCACTCAGCCACAAGTGACATCAAAACCACAAACTGCACACACAGGACCAGCACTGGCCTATCAGGCACTGAGCCACAAGTGACATCACAACCACAAACTCTATCCACATGACCAGCACTGGCCTATCAGGCACTGAGCCACAAGTGACATCACAATCACAAACTCGACCCACATGAACAGCACTGGCCTATCAGGCACTGAGCCACAAGTGACATCACAAACACAAACTGCAGCCATGTGACCAACACTGGCCTATCAGGCACTGAGCCACAAGTGACATCACAACCACAAACTGCACCCACATGACCAGCACTGGCCTATCAGGCACTGAGCCACAAGTGACATCACAACCACAAACTCCACCCACATCACCAGCACTGGCCTATCAGGCACTGAGCCACAAGTAACATCACAAACACAAACTGCACCCACTTCACCAACACTGGCCTATCAGGCCCTGAGCCACAAGTGACATCACAACCACAAACTCCACCCACATGACCAGCACTGGCCTATCAGGCACTGAGCCACAAGTGACATCACAAACACAAACTGCAGCCACATCACCAGCACTGGCCTATCAGGCACTGAGCCACAAGTGACATCACAAACACAAACTCCACCCACGTGACCAGCACTGGCCTATCAGGCACTGATCCGCAAATGACATCACAACAACAAACTGCACCCACGTGACCAGCACTGGCCTATCAGGCTCTGAGCCACAAGTGACCTGACAACCACAAACTGCACCCACAGGACCAGCACTGGCCTATCAGGCACTGAGCCACAAGTGACATCACAACCACAAACTGCAGCCATGTGACCAACACTGGCCTATCAGGCTCTGAGCCACAAGTGACATCACAACCACAAACTGCACCCACATGAACAGCATTGGCCTATCAGGCACTGAGCCACAAGTGACATCACAAACACAAACTGCACACACAGGACCAGCACTGGCCTATCAGGCACTCAGCCACAAGTGACGTCACAAATATAAACTGCAGCCACATGACCAGCACTGGCCTATCAGGCACTGAGCCACAAGTGACATCACAAACACAAACTGCAGCCATGTCACCAACACTGGCCTATCAGGCTCTGAGCCACAAGTGACCTGACAACCACAAACTGCACCCACATCACCAGCACTGGCCTATCAGGCACTGAGCCACAAGTGACATCACAATCACAAACTGCACCCACATGACCAGCACTGGCCTATCAGGCACTGAGCCACAAGTGACATCACAACCACTAACTCTATCCACATGACCAGCACTGGCCTATCAGGCACTGAGCCACAAGTGACATCACAAACACAAACTCCACCCACATCACCAGCACTGGCCTATCAGGCACTGATCCGCAAATGACATCACAACAACAAACTGCACCCACGTGACCAGCACTGGCCTATCAGGCACTGAGCCACAAGTGACATCACAACCACTAACTCTATCCACATGACCAGCACTGGCCTATCAGGCACTGAGCCACAAGTGACATCACAAACACAAACTCTATCCACATGACCAGCACTGGCCTATCAGGCTCTGAGCCACAAGTGACATCACAAACACAAACTGCACCCACACGAACAGCATTGGCCTATCAGGCACTGAGCCACAAGTGACATCACAAACACAAACTCCACCCACAGGACCAGCAGGGCCCTGTCAGGCACTGAGCCACAAGTGACCTCACAGCCACAAACTGCAGCCACATCACCAGCACTGGCCTATCAGGCACTGAGCCACAAGTGACCTCACAACCACAAACTGCACCCACATCACCAGCACTGGCCTATCAGGCACTGAGCCACAAGTGACCTCACAACCACAAACTCCACCCACATCATCAGCACTGTTCTATCAGGCACTGAGCCACAAGTGACATCACAAACACAAAATGCACCCACAGGACCAGCAATATCCTATCAGGCACTCAGCCACAAGTGACATCACAAACACAAACTGCAGCCACGTGACTAGCACTGGTCTACCAGGCACTGAGCCAGAAGAGACATCACAACCACAAACTCCACCCACATGACCAGCAGTGGCCTATCAGGCACTGAGCCACAAGAGACATCACAACCATAGACTCCACCCACATCACCAGCACTGGCCTATCAGGCACTGAGCCACAAGTGACATCACAAACACAAACTGCAGCCATGTGACCAGCACTGGCCTATCAGGCACTCAGCCACAAGTGACCTCACAACCACAAACTGCAGCCATGTGACCAGCACTGGCCTATCAGGCACTGAGCCACAAGTGACCTCACAGCCACAAACTGCAGCCACATCACCAGCACTGGCCTATCAGGCACTGAGCCTCAAGTGACATCACAAACACAAACTCCACCCACATCACCAGCACTGGCCTATCAGGCACTGAGCCACAAGTGACATCACAACCACAGACTGCAGCCACATGACCAGCACTGGCCTATCAGGCACTGAGCCACAAGTGACCTCACAACCACAAAATGAACCCACGTGACCAGCACTGGCCTATCAGGCACTCAGCCACAAGTGACATCACAACCACAAACTGCAGCCACATGACCAGCACTGGCCTATCAGGCACTGAGCCACAAGTGACATCACAAACACAAACTCCACCCACGTGACCAGCACTGGCCTATCAGGCACTGATTCGCAAATGACATCACAACAACAAACTGCACCCACATGACCAGCACTGGCCTATCAGGCACTGAGCCACAAGTGACATCACAAACACAAATTGCAGCCACATCACCAGCACTGGCCTATCAGGCACTGAGCCACAAGTGACATCACAAACAAAAACTGCACCCACATGACCAGCACTGGCCTATCAGGCACTGAGCCACAAGTGACATCACAAACACAAACTCCACCCACGTGACCAGCACTGGCCTATCAGGCACTGATCCGCAAATGACATCACAACAACAAACTGCACCCACGTGACCAGCACTGGCCTATCAGGCACTGAGCCAGAAGAGACATCACAACCACAAACTCCACCGACATGACCAGCAGTGGCCTATCAGGCACTGAGCCAAAAGTGACATCACAACCATAGACTCCACCCACATCACCAGCACTGGCCTATCAGGCACTCAGCCACAAGTGACCTCACAACCACAAACTGCAGCCACAGGACCAGCAATGTCCCATCAGGCACTGAGCCACAAGTGACCTCACAACCACAAACTGCACCCACATCACCAGCACTGGCCTATCAGGCACCGAGCTACAAGTGACATCACAACCTCAAACTGCACCCACATGAACAGCATTGGCCTATCAGGCACTGAGCCACAAGTGACATCACAAACACAATCTCCACCCACGTGACCAGCACTGGCCTATCAGGCACTGATCCGCAAATGACATCACAACAACAAACTGCACCCACGTGACCAGCACTGGCCTATCAGGCACTGAGCCAGAAGAGACATGACAACCACAAACTCCACCCACATGACCAGCAGTGGCCTATCAGGCACTGAGCCAAAAGTGACATCACAACCATAGACTCCACCCACATCACCAGCACTGGCCTATCAGGCACTCAGCCACAAGTGACCTCACAACCACAAACTGCAGCCACAGGACCAGCAATGTCCCATCAGGCACTGAGCCACAAGTGACCTCACAACCACAAACTGCACCCACATCACCAGCACTGGCCTATCAGGCACCGAGCTACAAGTGACATCACAACCTCAAACTGCACCCACATGAACAGCATTGGCCTATCAGGCACTGAGCCACAAGTGACATCACAAACACAATCTCCACCCACGTGACCAGCACTGGCCTATCAGGCACTGAGCCACAAGTGACATCACAACCACAAACTGCAGCCACAGGACCAGCATTGGCCTATCAGGCACTGAGACACAAGTGACATCACAACCACAAACTCCACCCACATCACCAGCACTGGCCTATCAGGCACTGAGCCACAAGTGACATCACAACCACAAACTCCACCCACATCACCAGCACTGGCCTATCAGGCACTGAGCCACAAGTGACATCACAAACACAAACTCCACCCACGTGACCAGCACTGGCCTATCAGGCACTGATCCGCAAATGACATCACAACAACAAACTGCACCCACGTGACCAGCACTGGCCTATCAGGCACTCAGCCACAAGTGACATCAAAACCACAAACTGCACACACAGGACCAGCACTGGCCTATCAGGCACTGAGCCACAAGTGACATCACAACCACAAACTCTATCCACATGACCAGCACTGGCCTATCAGGCACTGAGCCACAAGTGACATCACAATCACAAACTCGACCCACATGAACAGCACTGGCCTATCAGGCACTGAGCCACAAGTGACATCACAAACACAAACTGCAGCCATGTGACCAACACTGGCCTATCAGGCACTGAGCCACAAGTGACATCACAACCACAAACTGCACCCACATGACCAGCACTGGCCTATCAGGCACTGAGCCACAAGTGACATCACAACCACAAACTCCACCCACATCACCAGCACTGGCCTATCAGGCACTGAGCCACAAGTAACATCACAAACACAAACTGCACCCACTTCACCAACACTGGCCTATCAGGCCCTGAGCCACAAGTGACATCACAACCACAAACTCCACCCACATGACCAGCACTGGCCTATCAGGCACTGAGCCACAAGTGACATCACAAACACAAACTGCAGCCACATCACCAGCACTGGCCTATCAGGCACTGAGCCACAAGTGACATCACAAACACAAACTCCACCCACGTGACCAGCACTGGCCTATCAGGCACTGATCCGCAAATGACATCACAACAACAAACTGCACCCACGTGACCAGCACTGGCCTATCAGGCTCTGAGCCACAAGTGACCTGACAACCACAAACTGCACCCACAGGACCAGCACTGGCCTATCAGGCACTGAGCCACAAGTGACATCACAACCACAAACTGCAGCCATGTGACCAACACTGGCCTATCAGGCTCTGAGCCACAAGTGACATCACAACCACAAACTGCACCCACATGAACAGCATTGGCCTATCAGGCACTGAGCCACAAGTGACATCACAAACACAAACTGCACACACAGGACCAGCACTGGCCTATCAGGCACTCAGCCACAAGTGACGTCACAAATATAAACTGCAGCCACATGACCAGCACTGGCCTATCAGGCACTGAGCCACAAGTGACATCACAAACACAAACTGCAGCCATGTCACCAACACTGGCCTATCAGGCTCTGAGCCACAAGTGACCTGACAACCACAAACTGCACCCACATGACCAGCACTGGCCTATCAGGCACTGAGCCACAAGTGACATCACAATCACAAACTGCAGCCACATGACCAGCACTGGCCTATCAGGCACTGAGCCACAAGTGACATCACAACCACTAACTCTATCCACATGACCAGCACTGGCCTATCAGGCACTGAGCCACAAGTGACATCACAAACACAAACTCCACCCACATCACCAGCACTGGCCTATCAGGCACTGATCCGCAAATGACATCACAACAACAAACTGCACCCACGTGACCAGCACTGGCCTATCAGGCACTGAGCCACAAGTGACATCACAACCACTAACTCTATCCACATGACCAGCACTGGCCTATCAGGCACTGAGCCACAAGTGACATCACAAACACAAACTCTATCCACATGACCAGCACTGGCCTATCAGGCTCTGAGCCACAAGTGACATCACAAACACAAACTGCACCCACACGAACAGCATTGGCCTATCAGGCACTGAGCCACAAGTGACATCACAAACACAAACTCCACCCACAGGACCAGCAGGGCCCTGTCAGGCACTGAGCCACAAGTGACATCACAAACACAAACTGCAGCCACATCACCAGCACTGGCCTATCAGGCACTGAGCCACAAGTGACCTCACAGCCACAAACTGCAGCCACATCACCAGCACTGGCCTATCAGGCACTGAGCCACAAGTGACCTCACAACCACAAACTGCACCCACATCACCAGCACTGGCCTATCAGGCACTGAGCCACAAGTGACATCACAACCACAAACTCCACCCACATCATCAGCACTGTTCTATCAGGCACTGAGCCACAAGTGACATCACAAACACAAAATGCACCCACAGGACCAGCAATATCCTATCAGGCACTCAGCCACAAGTGACATCACAAACACAAACTGCAGCCACGTGACTAGCACTGGTCTACCAGGCACTGAGCCAGAAGAGACATCACAACCACAAACTCCACCCACATGACCAGCAGTGGCCTATCAGGCACTGAGCCACAAGAGACATCACAACCATAGACTCCACCCACATCACCAGCACTGGCCTATCAGGCACTGAGCCACAAGTGACATCACAACCACAAACTGCAGCCATGTGACCAGCACTGGCCTATCAGGCACTCAGCCACAAGTGACCTCACAACCACAAACTGCAGCCATGTGACCAGCACTGGCCTATCAGGCACTGAGCCACAAGTGACCTCACAGCCACAAACTGCAGCCACATCACCAGCACTGGCCTATCAGGCACTGAGCCTCAAGTGACATCACAAACACAAACTCCACCCACATCACCAGCACTGGCCTATCAGGCACTGAGCCACAAGTGACATCACAACCACAGACTGCAGCCACATGACCAGCACTGGCCTATCAGGCACTGAGCCACAAGTGACCTCACAACCACAAAATGAACCCACGTGACCAGCACTGGCCTATCAGGCACTCAGCCACAAGTGACATCACAACCACAAACTGCAGCCACATCACCAGCACTGGCCTATCAGGCACTGAGCCACAAGTGACATCACAAACACAAACTCCACCCACGTGACCAGCACTGGCCTATCAGGCACTGATTCGCAAATGACATCACAACAACAAACTGCACCCACATGACCAGCACTGGCCTATCAGGCACTGAGCCACAAGTGACATCACAAACACAAATTGCAGCCACATCACCAGCACTGGCCTATCAGGCACTGAGCCACAAGTGACATCACAAACAAAAACTGCACCCACATGACCAGCACTGGCCTATCAGGCACTGAGCCACAAGTGACATCACAAACACAAACTCCACCCACGTGACCAGCACTGGCCTATCAGGCACTGATCCGCAAATGACATCACAACAACAAACTGCACCCACGTGACCAGCACTGGCCTATCAGGCACTGAGCCAGAAGAGACATCACAACCACAAACTCCACCGACATGACCAGCAGTGGCCTATCAGGCACTGAGCCAAAAGTGACATCACAACCATAGACTCCACCCACATCACCAGCACTGGCCTATCAGGCACTCAGCCACAAGTGACCTCACAACCACAAACTGCAGCCACAGGACCAGCAATGTCCCATCAGGCACTGAGCCACAAGTGACCTCACAACCACAAACTGCACCCACATCACCAGCACTGGCCTATCAGGCACCGAGCTACAAGTGACATCACAACCTCAAACTGCACCCACATGAACAGCATTGACCTATCAGGCACTGAGCCACAAGTGACATCACAAACACAATCTCCACCCACGTGACCAGCACTGGCCTATCAGGCACTGAGCCACAAGTGACATCACAAACACAAACTCCACCCACGTGACCAGCACTGGCCTATCAGGCACTGATCCGCAAATGACATCACAACAACAAACTGCACCCACGTGACCAGCACTGGCCTATCAGGCTCTGAGCCACAAGTGACCTGACAACCACAAACTGCACCCACAGGACCAGCACTGGCCTATCAGGCACTGAGCCACAAGTGACATCACAACCACAAACTGCAGCCATGTGACCAACACTGGCCTATCAGGCTCTGAGCCACAAGTGACATCAGAACCACAAACTGCACCCACATGAACAGCATTGGCCTATCAGGCACTGAGCCACAAGTGACATCACAAACACAAACTGCACACACAGGACCAGCACTGGCCTATCAGGCACTCAGCCACAAGTGACGTCACAAATATAAACTGCAGCCACATGACCAGCACTGGCCTATCAGGCACTGAGCCACAAGTGACATCACAAACACAAACTGCAGCCATGTCACCAACACTGGCCTATCAGGCTCTGAGCCACAAGTGACCTGACAACCACAAACTGCACCCACATCACCAGCACTGGCCTATCAGGCACTGAGCCACAAGTGACATCACAAACACAAACTGCACCCACACCACCAGCACTGGCCTATCAGGCACTGAGCCACAAGTGACATCACAACCACTAACTCTATCCACATGACCAGCACTGGCCTATCAGGCACTGAGCCACAAGTGACATCACAAACACAAACTCCACCCACATCACCAGCACTGGCCTATCAGGCACTGATCCGCAAATGACATCACAACCACAAACTGCACCCACGTGACCAGCACTGGCCTATCAGGCACTCAGCCACAAGTGACATCACAACCACTAACTCTATCCACATGACCAGCACTGGCCTATCAGGCACTGAGCCACAAGTGACATCACAAACACAAACTCCACCCACGTGACCAGCACTGGCCTATCAGGCACTGAGCCACAAGTAACATCACAACCACAAACTGCACCCACATGACCAGCACTGGCCTATCAGGCACTCAGCCACAAGTGACATCACAACCACAAACTGCAGCCACAGGACCAGCATTGGCCTATCAGGCACTGAGCCACAAGTGACATCACAACCACAAACTCCACCCACATCATCAGCACTGTTCTATCAGGCACTGAGCCACAAGTGACATCACAAACACAAAATGCACCCACAGGACCAGCAATATCCTATCAGGCACTCAGCCACAAGTGACATCACAAACACAAACTGCAGCCACGTGACTAGCACTGGTCTACCAGGCACTGAGCCAGAAGAGACATCACAACCACAAACTCCACCCACATGACCAGCAGTGGCCTATCAGGCACTGAGCCACAAGAGACATCACAACCATAGACTCCACCCACATCACCAGCACTGGCCTATCAGGCACTGAGCCACAAGTGACATCACAAACACAAACTGCAGCCATGTGACCAGCACTGGCCTATCAGGCACTCAGCCACAAGTGACCTCACAACCACAAACTGCAGCCATGTGACCAGCACTGGCCTATCAGGCACTGAGCCACAAGTGACCTCACAGCCACAAACTGCAGCCACATCACCAGCACTGGCCTATCAGGCACTGAGCCTCAAGTGACATCACAAACACAAACTCCACCCACATCACCAGCACTGGCCTATCAGGCACTGAGCCACAAGTGACATCACAACCACAGACTGCAGCCACATGACCAGCACTGGCCTATCAGGCACTGAGCCACAAGTGACCTCACAACCACAAAATGAACCCACGTGACCAGCACTGGCCTATCAGGCACTCAGCCACAAGTGACATCACAAACACAAACTCCACCCACGTGACCAGCACTGGCCTATCAGGCACTGAGCCACAAGTAACATCACAGTCACAAACTGCACCCACATCACCAGCACTGGCCTATCAGGCACTGAGCCACAAGTGACATCACAACCACAAACTCCACCCACATCACCAGCACTGGCCTATCAGGCACTGAGCCACAAGTGACATCACAAACACAAACTCCACCCACGTGACCAGCACTGGCCTATCAGGCACTGATCCGCAAATGACATCACAACAACAAACTGCACCCACGTGACCAGCACTGGCCTATCAGGCACTCAGCCACAAGTGACATCAAAACCACAAACTGCACACACAGGACCAGCACTGGCCTATCAGGCACTGAGCCACAAGTGACATCACAACCACAAACTCTATCCACATGACCAGCACTGGCCTATCAGGCACTGAGCCACAAGTGACATCACAATCACAAACTCGACCCACATGAACAGCACTGGCCTATCAGGCACTGAGCCACAAGTGACATCACAAACACAAACTGCAGCCATGTGACCAACACTGGCCTATCAGGCACTGAGCCACAAGTGACATCACAACCACAAACTGCACCCACATGACCAGCACTGGCCTATCAGGCACTGAGCCACAAGTGACATCACAACCACAAACTCCACCCACATCACCAGCACTGGCCTATCAGGCACTGAGCCACAAGTAACATCACAAACACAAACTGCACCCACTTCACCAACACTGGCCTATCAGGCCCTGAGCCACAAGTGACATCACAACCACAAAATGCACCCACATGACCAGCACTGGCCTATCAGGCACTGAGCCACAAGTGACATCACAAACACAAACTGCAGCCACATCACCAGCACTGGCCTATCAGGCACTGAGCCACAAGTGACATCACAAACACAAACTCCACCCACGTGACCAGCACTGGCCTATCAGGCACTGATCCGCAAATGACATCACAACAACAAACTGCACCCACGTGACCAGCACTGGCCTATCAGGCTCTGAGCCACAAGTGACCTGACAACCACAAACTGCACCCACAGGACCAGCACTGGCCTATCAGGCACTGAGCCACAAGTGACATCACAACCACAAACTGCAGCCATGTGACCAACACTGGCCTATCAGGCTCTGAGCCACAAGTGACATCACAACCACAAACTGCACCCACATGAACAGCATTGGCCTATCAGGCACTGAGCCACAAGTGACATCACAAACACAAACTGCACACACAGGACCAGCACTGGCCTATCAGGCACTCAGCCACAAGTGACGTCACAAATATAAACTGCAGCCACATGACCAGCACTGGCCTATCAGGCACTGAGCCACAAGTGACATCACAAACACAAACTGCAGCCATGTCACCAACACTGGCCTATCAGGCTCTGAGCCACAAGTGACCTGACAACCACAAACTGCACCCACATCACCAGCACTGGCCTATCAGGCACTGAGCCACAAGTGACATCACAATCACAAACTGCACCCACATGACCAGCACTGGCCTATCAGGCACTGAGCCACAAGTGACATCACAACCACTAACTCTATCCACATGACCAGCACTGGCCTATCAGGCACTGAGCCACAAGTGACATCACAAACACAAACTCCACCCACATCACCAGCACTGGCCTATCAGGCACTGATCCGCAAATGACATCACAACAACAAACTGCACCCACGTGACCAGCACTGGCCTATCAGGCACTGAGCCACAAGTGACATCACAACCACTAACTCTATCCACATGACCAGCACTGGCCTATCAGGCACTGAGCCACAAGTGACATCACAAACACAAACTCTATCCACATGACCAGCACTGGCCTATCAGGCTCTGAGCCACAAGTGACATCACAAACACAAACTGCACCCACACGAACAGCATTGGCCTATCAGGCACTGAGCCACAAGTGACATCACAAACACAAACTCCACCCACAGGACCAGCAGGGCCCTGTCAGGCACTGAGCCACAAGTGACCTCACAGCCACAAACTGCAGCCACATCACCAGCACTGGCCTATCAGGCACTGAGCCACAAGTGACCTCACAACCACAAACTGCACCCACATCACCAGCACTGGCCTATCAGGCACTGAGCCACAAGTGACCTCACAACCACAAACTCCACCCACATCATCAGCACTGTTCTATCAGGCACTGAGCCACAAGTGACATCACAAACACAAAATGCACCCACAGGACCAGCAATATCCTATCAGGCACTCAGCCACAAGTGACATCACAAACACAAACTGCAGCCACGTGACTAGCACTGGTCTACCAGGCACTGAGCCAGAAGAGACATCACAACCACAAACTCCACCCACATGACCAGCAGTGGCCTATCAGGCACTGAGCCACAAGAGACATCACAACCATAGACTCCACCCACATCACCAGCACTGGCCTATCAGGCACTGAGCCACAAGTGACATCACAAACACAAACTGCAGCCATGTGACCAGCACTGGCCTATCAGGCACTCAGCCACAAGTGACCTCACAACCACAAACTGCAGCCATGTGACCAGCACTGGCCTATCAGGCACTGAGCCACAAGTGACCTCACAGCCACAAACTGCAGCCACATCACCAGCACTGGCCTATCAGGCACTGAGCCTCAAGTGACATCACAAACACAAACTCCACCCACATCACCAGCACTGGCCTATCAGGCACTGAGCCACAAGTGACATCACAACCACAGACTGCAGCCACATGACCAGCACTGGCCTATCAGGCACTGAGCCACAAGTGACCTCACAACCACAAAATGAACCCACGTGACCAGCACTGGCCTATCAGGCACTGAGCCACAAGTGACATCACAACCACAAACTGCAGCCACATGACCAGCACTGGCCTATCAGGCACTGAGCCACAAGTGACATCACAAACACAAACTCCACCCACGTGACCAGCACTGGCCTATCAGGCACTGATTCGCAAATGACATCACAACAACAAACTGCACCCACATGACCAGCACTGGCCTATCAGGCACTGAGCCACAAGTGACATCACAAACACAAATTGCAGCCACATCACCAGCACTGGCCTATCAGGCACTGAGCCACAAGTGACATCACAAACAAAAACTGCACCCACATGACCAGCACTGGCCTATCAGGCACTGAGCCACAAGTGACATCACAAACACAAACTCCACCCACGTGACCAGCACTGGCCTATCAGGCACTGATCCGCAAATGACATCACAACAACAAACTGCACCCACGTGACCAGCACTGGCCTATCAGGCACTGAGCCAGAAGAGACATCACAACCACAAACTCCACCGACATGACCAGCAGTGGCCTATCAGGCACTGAGCCAAAAGTGACATCACAACCATAGACTCCACCCACATCACCAGCACTGGCCTATCAGGCACTCAGCCACAAGTGACCTCACAACCACAAACTGCAGCCACAGGACCAGCAATGTCCCATCAGGCACTGAGCCACAAGTGACCTCACAACCACAAACTGCACCCACATCACCAGCACTGGCCTATCAGGCACCGAGCTACAAGTGACATCACAACCTCAAACTGCACCCACATGAACAGCATTGGCCTATCAGGCACTGAGCCACAAGTGACATCACAAACACAATCTCCACCCACGTGACCAGCACTGGCCTATCAGGCACTGATCCGCAAATGACATCACAACAACAAACTGCACCCACGTGACCAGCACTGGCCTATCAGGCACTGAGCCAGAAGAGACATGACAACCACAAACTCCACCCACATGACCAGCAGTGGCCTATCAGGCACTGAGCCAAAAGTGACATCACAACCATAGACTCCACCCACATCACCAGCACTGGCCTATCAGGCACTCAGCCACAAGTGACCTCACAACCACAAACTGCAGCCACAGGACCAGCAATGTCCCATCAGGCACTGAGCCACAAGTGACCTCACAACCACAAACTGCACCCACATCACCAGCACTGGCCTATCAGGCACCGAGCTACAAGTGACATCACAACCTCAAACTGCACCCACATGAACAGCATTGGCCTATCAGGCACTGAGCCACAAGTGACATCACAAACACAATCTCCACCCACGTGACCAGCACTGGCCTATCAGGCACTGAGCCACAAGTGACATCACAACCACAAACTGCAGCCACAGGACCAGCATTGGCCTATCAGGCACTGAGACACAAGTGACATCACAACCACAAACTCCACCCACATCACCAGCACTGGCCTATCAGGCACTGAGCCACAAGTGACATCACAACCACAAACTCCACCCACATCACCAGCACTGGCCTATCAGGCACTGAGCCACAAGTGACATCACAAACACAAACTCCACCCACGTGACCAGCACTGGCCTATCAGGCACTGATCCGCAAATGACATCACAACAACAAACTGCACCCACGTGACCAGCACTGGCCTATCAGGCACTCAGCCACAAGTGACATCAAAACCACAAACTGCACACACAGGACCAGCACTGGCCTATCAGGCACTGAGCCACAAGTGACATCACAACCACAAACTCTATCCACATGACCAGCACTGGCCTATCAGGCACTGAGCCACAAGTGACATCACAATCACAAACTCGACCCACATGAACAGCACTGGCCTATCAGGCACTGAGCCACAAGTGACATCACAAACACAAACTGCAGCCATGTGACCAACACTGGCCTATCAGGCACTGAGCCACAAGTGACATCACAACCACAAACTGCACCCACATGACCAGCACTGGCCTATCAGGCACTGAGCCACAAGTGACATCACAACCACAAACTCCACCCACATCACCAGCACTGGCCTATCAGGCACTGAGCCACAAGTAACATCACAAACACAAACTGCACCCACTTCACCAACACTGGCCTATCAGGCCCTGAGCCACAAGTGACATCACAACCACAAACTCCACCCACATGACCAGCACTGGCCTATCAGGCACTGAGCCACAAGTGACATCACAAACACAAACTGCAGCCACATCACCAGCACTGGCCTATCAGGCACTGAGCCACAAGTGACATCACAAACACAAACTCCACCCACGTGACCAGCACTGGCCTATCAGGCACTGATCCGCAAATGACATCACAACAACAAACTGCACCCACGTGACCAGCACTGGCCTATCAGGCTCTGAGCCACAAGTGACCTGACAACCACAAACTGCACCCACAGGACCAGCACTGGCCTATCAGGCACTGAGCCACAAGTGACATCACAACCACAAACTGCAGCCATGTGACCAACACTGGCCTATCAGGCTCTGAGCCACAAGTGACATCACAACCACAAACTGCACCCACATGAACAGCATTGGCCTATCAGGCACTGAGCCACAAGTGACATCACAAACACAAACTGCACACACAGGACCAGCACTGGCCTATCAGGCACTCAGCCACAAGTGACGTCACAAATATAAACTGCAGCCACATGACCAGCACTGGCCTATCAGGCACTGAGCCACAAGTGACATCACAAACACAAACTGCAGCCATGTCACCAACACTGGCCTATCAGGCTCTGAGCCACAAGTGACCTGACAACCACAAACTGCACCCACATCACCAGCACTGGCCTATCAGGCACTGAGCCACAAGTGACATCACAAACACAAACTGCACCCACACGAACAGCATTGGCCTATCAGGCACTGAGCCACAAGTGACATCACAAACACAAACTCCACCCACAGGACCAGCAGGGCCCTGTCAGGCACTGAGCCACAAGTGACCTCACAGCCACAAACTGCAGCCACATCACCAGCACTGGCCTATCAGGCACTGAGCCACAAGTGACCTCACAACCACAAACTGCACCCACATCACCAGCACTGGCCTATCAGGCACTGAGCCACAAGTGACATCACAACCACAAACTCCACCCACATCATCAGCACTGTTCTATCAGGCACTGAGCCACAAGTGACATCACAAACACAAAATGCACCCACAGGACCAGCAATATCCTATCAGGCACTCAGCCACAAGTGACATCACAAACACAAACTGCAGCCACGTGACTAGCACTGGTCTACCAGGCACTGAGCCAGAAGAGACATCACAACCACAAACTCCACCCACATGACCAGCAGTGGCCTATCAGGCACTGAGCCACAAGAGACATCACAACCATAGACTCCACCCACATCACCAGCACTGGCCTATCAGGCACTGAGCCACAAGTGACATCACAAACACAAACTGCAGCCATGTGACCAGCACTGGCCTATCAGGCACTCAGCCACAAGTGACCTCACAACCACAAACTGCAGCCATGTGACCAGCACTGGCCTATCAGGCACTGAGCCACAAGTGACCTCACAGCCACAAACTGCAGCCACATCACCAGCACTGGCCTATCAGGCACTGAGCCTCAAGTGACATCACAAACACAAACTCCACCCACATCACCAGCACTGGCCTATCAGGCACTGAGCCACAAGTGACATCACAACCACAGACTGCAGCCACATGACCAGCACTGGCCTATCAGGCACTGAGCCACAAGTGACCTCACAACCACAAAATGAACCCACGTGACCAGCACTGGCCTATCAGGCACTCAGCCACAAGTGACATCACAACCACAAACTGCAGCCACATGACCAGCACTGGCCTATCAGGCACTGAGCCACAAGTGACATCACAAACACAAACTCCACCCACGTGACCAGCACTGGCCTATCAGGCACTGATTCGCAAATGACATCACAACAACAAACTGCACCCACATGACCAGCACTGGCCTATCAGGCACTGAGCCACAAGTGACATCACAAACACAAATTGCAGCCACATCACCAGCACTGGCCTATCAGGCACTGAGCCACAAGTGACATCACAAACAAAAACTGCACCCACATGACCAGCACTGGCCTATCAGGCACTGAGCCACAAGTGACATCACAAACACAAACTCCACCCACGTGACCAGCACTGGCCTATCAGGCACTGATCCGCAAATGACATCACAACAACAAACTGCACCCACGTGACCAGCACTGGCCTATCAGGCACTGAGCCAGAAGAGACATCACAACCACAAACTCCACCGACATGACCAGCAGTGGCCTATCAGGCACTGAGCCAAAAGTGACATCACAACCATAGACTCCACCCACATCACCAGCACTGGCCTATCAGGCACTCAGCCACAAGTGACCTCACAACCACAAACTGCAGCCACAGGACCAGCAATGTCCCATCAGGCACTGAGCCACAAGTGACCTCACAACCACAAACTGCACCCACATCACCAGCACTGGCCTATCAGGCACCGAGCTACAAGTGACATCACAACCTCAAACTGCACCCACATGAACAGCATTGGCCTATCAGGCACTGAGCCACAAGTGACATCACAAACACAATCTCCACCCACGTGACCAGCACTGGCCTATCAGGCACTGATCCGCAAATGACATCACAACAACAAACTGCACCCACGTGACCAGCACTGGCCTATCAGGCACTGAGCCAGAAGAGACATGACAACCACAAACTCCACCCACATGACCAGCAGTGGCCTATCAGGCACTGAGCCAAAAGTGACATCACAACCATAGACTCCACCCACATCACCAGCACTGGCCTATCAGGCACTCAGCCACAAGTGACCTCACAACCACAAACTGCAGCCACAGGACCAGCAATGTCCCATCAGGCACTGAGCCTCAAGTGACATCACAACCACAAACTGCACCCACATCACCAGCACTGGCCTATCAGGCACCGAGCTACAAGTGACATCACAACCTCAAACTGCACCCACATGAACAGCATTGGCCTATCAGGCACTGAGCCACAAGTGACATCACAAACACAATCTCCACCCACGTGACCAGCACTGGCCTATCAGGCACTGAGCCACAAGTGACATCACAACCACAAACTGCAGCCACAGGACCAGCATTGGCCTATCAGGCACTGAGACACAAGTGACATCACAACCACAAACTCCACCCACATCACCAGCACTGGCCTATCAGGCACTGAGCCACAAGTGACATCACAACCACAAACTCCACCCACATCACCAGCACTGGCCTATCAGGCACTGAGCCACAAGTGACATCACAAACACAAACTCCACCCACGTGACCAGCACTGGCCTATCAGGCACTGATCCGCAAATGACATCACAACAACAAACTGCACCCACGTGACCAGCACTGGCCTATCAGGCACTCAGCCACAAGTGACATCAAAACCACAAACTGCACACACAGGACCAGCACTGGCCTATCAGGCACTGAGCCACAAGTGACATCACAACCACAAACTCTATCCACATGACCAGCACTGGCCTATCAGGCACTGAGCCACAAGTGACATCACAATCACAAACTCGACCCACATGAACAGCACTGGCCTATCAGGCACTGAGCCACAAGTGACATCACAAACACAAACTGCAGCCATGTGACCAACACTGGCCTATCAGGCACTGAGCCACAAGTGACATCACAACCACAAACTGCACCCACATGACCAGCACTGGCCTATCAGGCACTGAGCCACAAGTGACATCACAACCACAAACTCCACCCACATCACCAGCACTGGCCTATCAGGCACTGAGCCACAAGTAACATCACAAACACAAACTGCACCCACTTCACCAACACTGGCCTATCAGGCCCTGAGCCACAAGTGACATCACAACCACAAACTCCACCCACATGACCAGCACTGGCCTATCAGGCACTGAGCCACAAGTGACATCACAAACACAAACTGCAGCCACATCACCAGCACTGGCCTATCAGGCACTGAGCCACAAGTGACATCACAAACACAAACTCCACCCACGTGACCAGCACTGGCCTATCAGGCACTGATCCGCAAATGACATCACAACAACAAACTGCACCCACGTGACCAGCACTGGCCTATCAGGCTCTGAGCCACAAGTGACCTGACAACCACAAACTGCACCCACAGGACCAGCACTGGCCTATCAGGCACTGAGCCACAAGTGACATCACAACCACAAACTGCAGCCATGTGACCAACACTGGCCTATCAGGCTCTGAGCCACAAGTGACATCACAACCACAAACTGCACCCACATGAACAGCATTGGCCTATCAGGCACTGAGCCACAAGTGACATCACAAACACAAACTGCACACACAGGACCAGCACTGGCCTATCAGGCACTCAGCCACAAGTGACGTCACAAATATAAACTGCAGCCACATGACCAGCACTGGCCTATCAGGCACTGAGCCACAAGTGACATCACAAACACAAACTGCAGCCATGTCACCAACACTGGCCTATCAGGCTCTGAGCCACAAGTGACCTGACAACCACAAACTGCACCCACATCACCAGCACTGGCCTATCAGGCACTGAGCCACAAGTGACATCACAATCACAAACTGCACCCACATGACCAGCACTGGCCTATCAGGCACTGAGCCACAAGTGACATCACAACCACTAACTCTATCCACATGACCAGCACTGGCCTATCAGGCACTGAGCCACAAGTGACATCACAAACACAAACTCCACCCACATCACCAGCACTGGCCTATCAGGCACTGATCCGCAAATGACATCACAACAACAAACTGCACCCACGTGACCAGCACTGGCCTATCAGGCACTGAGCCACAAGTGACATCACAACCACTAACTCTATCCACATGACCAGCACTGGCCTATCAGGCACTGAGCCACAAGTGACATCACAAACACAAACTCTATCCACATGACCAGCACTGGCCTATCAGGCTCTGAGCCACAAGTGACATCACAAACACAAACTGCACCCACACGAACAGCATTGGCCTATCAGGCACTGAGCCACAAGTGACATCACAAACACAAACTCCACCCACAGGACCAGCAGGGCCCTGTCAGGCACTGAGCCACAAGTGACCTCACAGCCACAAACTGCAGCCACATCACCAGCACTGGCCTATCAGGCACTGAGCCACAAGTGACCTCACAACCACAAACTGCACCCACATCACCAGCACTGGCCTATCAGGCACTGAGCCACAAGTGACCTCACAACCACAAACTCCACCCACATCATCAGCACTGTTCTATCAGGCACTGAGCCACAAGTGACATCACAAACACAAAATGCACCCACAGGACCAGCAATATCCTATCAGGCACTCAGCCACAAGTGACATCACAAACACAAACTGCAGCCACGTGACTAGCACTGGTCTACCAGGCACTGAGCCAGAAGAGACATCACAACCACAAACTCCACCCACATGACCAGCAGTGGCCTATCAGGCACTGAGCCACAAGAGACATCACAACCATAGACTCCACCCACATCACCAGCACTGGCCTATCAGGCACTGAGCCACAAGTGACATCACAAACACAAACTGCAGCCATGTGACCAGCACTGGCCTATCAGGCACTCAGCCACAAGTGACCTCACAACCACAAACTGCAGCCATGTGACCAGCACTGGCCTATCAGGCACTGAGCCACAAGTGACCTCACAGCCACAAACTGCAGCCACATCACCAGCACTGGCCTATCAGGCACTGAGCCTCAAGTGACATCACAAACACAAACTCCACCCACATCACCAGCACTGGCCTATCAGGCACTGAGCCACAAGTGACATCACAACCACAGACTGCAGCCACATGACCAGCACTGGCCTATCAGGCACTGAGCCACAAGTGACCTCACAACCACAAAATGAACCCACGTGACCAGCACTGGCCTATCAGGCACTCAGCCACAAGTGACATCACAACCACAAACTGCAGCCACATGACCAGCACTGGCCTATCAGGCACTGAGCCACAAGTGACATCACAAACACAAACTCCACCCACGTGACCAGCACTGGCCTATCAGGCACTGATTCGCAAATGACATCACAACAACAAACTGCACCCACATGACCAGCACTGGCCTATCAGGCACTGAGCCACAAGTGACATCACAAACACAAATTGCAGCCACATCACCAGCACTGGCCTATCAGGCACTGAGCCACAAGTGACATCACAAACAAAAACTGCACCCACATGACCAGCACTGGCCTATCAGGCACTGAGCCACAAGTGACATCACAAACACAAACTCCACCCACGTGACCAGCACTGGCCTATCAGGCACTGATCCGCAAATGACATCACAACAACAAACTGCACCCACGTGACCAGCACTGGCCTATCAGGCACTGAGCCAGAAGAGACATCACAACCACAAACTCCACCGACATGACCAGCAGTGGCCTATCAGGCACTGAGCCAAAAGTGACATCACAACCATAGACTCCACCCACATCACCAGCACTGGCCTATCAGGCACTCAGCCACAAGTGACCTCACAACCACAAACTGCAGCCACAGGACCAGCAATGTCCCATCAGGCACTGAGCCACAAGTGACCTCACAACCACAAACTGCACCCACATCACCAGCACTGGCCTATCAGGCACCGAGCTACAAGTGACATCACAACCTCAAACTGCACCCACATGAACAGCATTGGCCTATCAGGCACTGAGCCACAAGTGACATCACAAACACAATCTCCACCCACGTGACCAGCACTGGCCTATCAGGCACTGATCCGCAAATGACATCACAACAACAAACTGCACCCACGTGACCAGCACTGGCCTATCAGGCACTGAGCCAGAAGAGACATGACAACCACAAACTCCACCCACATGACCAGCAGTGGCCTATCAGGCACTGAGCCAAAAGTGACATCACAACCATAGACTCCACCCACATCACCAGCACTGGCCTATCAGGCACTCAGCCACAAGTGACCTCACAACCACAAACTGCAGCCACAGGACCAGCAATGTCCCATCAGGCACTGAGCCACAAGTGACCTCACAACCACAAACTGCACCCACATCACCAGCACTGGCCTATCAGGCACCAAGCTACAAGTGACATCACAACCTCAAACTGCACCCACATGAACAGCATTGGCCTATCAGGCACTGAGCCACAAGTGACATCACAAACACAATCTCCACCCACGTGACCAGCACTGGCCTATCAGGCACTGAGCCACAAGTGACATCACAACCACAAACTGCAGCCACAGGACCAGCATTGGCCTATCAGGCACTGAGACACAAGTGACATCACAACCACAAACTCCACCCACATCACCAGCACTGGCCTATCAGGCACTGAGCCACAAGTGACATCACAACCACAAACTCCACCCACATCACCAGCACTGGCCTATCAGGCACTGAGCCACAAGTGACATCACAAACACAAACTCCACCCACGTGACCAGCACTGGCCTATCAGGCACTGATCCGCAAATGACATCACAACAACAAACTGCACCCACGTGACCAGCACTGGCCTATCAGGCACTCAGCCACAAGTGACATCAAAACCACAAACTGCACACACAGGACCAGCACTGGCCTATCAGGCACTGAGCCACAAGTGACATCACAACCACAAACTCTATCCACATGACCAGCACTGGCCTATCAGGCACTGAGCCACAAGTGACATCACAATCACAAACTCGACCCACATGAACAGCACTGGCCTATCAGGCACTGAGCCACAAGTGACATCACAAACACAAACTGCAGCCATGTGACCAACACTGGCCTATCAGGCACTGAGCCACAAGTGACATCACAACCACAAACTGCACCCACATGACCAGCACTGGCCTATCAGGCACTGAGCCACAAGTGACATCACAACCACAAACTCCACCCACATCACCAGCACTGGCCTATCAGGCACTGAGCCACAAGTAACATCACAAACACAAACTGCACCCACTTCACCAACACTGGCCTATCAGGCCCTGAGCCACAAGTGACATCACAACCACAAACTCCACCCACATGACCAGCACTGGCCTATCAGGCACTGAGCCACAAGTGACATCACAAACACAAACTGCAGCCACATCACCAGCACTGGCCTATCAGGCACTGAGCCACAAGTGACATCACAAACACAAACTCCACCCACGTGACCAGCACTGGCCTATCAGGCACTGATCCGCAAATGACATCACAACAACAAACTGCACCCACGTGACCAGCACTGGCCTATCAGGCTCTGAGCCACAAGTGACCTGACAACCACAAACTGCACCCACAGGACCAGCACTGGCCTATCAGGCACTGAGCCACAAGTGACATCACAACCACAAACTGCAGCCATGTGACCAACACTGGCCTATCAGGCTCTGAGCCACAAGTGACATCACAACCACAAACTGCACCCACATGAACAGCATTGGCCTATCAGGCACTGAGCCACAAGTGACATCACAAACACAAACTGCACACACAGGACCAGCACTGGCCTATCAGGCACTCAGCCACAAGTGACGTCACAAATATAAACTGCAGCCACATGACCAGCACTGGCCTATCAGGCACTGAGCCACAAGTGACATCACAAACACAAACTGCAGCCATGTCACCAACACTGGCCTATCAGGCTCTGAGCCACAAGTGACCTGACAACCACAAACTGCACCCACATGACCAGCACTGGCCTATCAGGCACTGAGCCACAAGTGACATCACAATCACAAACTGCAGCCACATGACCAGCACTGGCCTATCAGGCACTGAGCCACAAGTGACATCACAACCACTAACTCTATCCACATGACCAGCACTGGCCTATCAGGCACTGAGCCACAAGTGACATCACAAACACAAACTCCACCCACATCACCAGCACTGGCCTATCAGGCACTGATCCGCAAATGACATCACAACAACAAACTGCACCCACGTGACCAGCACTGGCCTATCAGGCACTGAGCCACAAGTGACATCACAACCACTAACTCTATCCACATGACCAGCACTGGCCTATCAGGCACTGAGCCACAAGTGACATCACAAACACAAACTCTATCCACATGACCAGCACTGGCCTATCAGGCTCTGAGCCACAAGTGACATCACAAACACAAACTGCACCCACACGAACAGCATTGGCCTATCAGGCACTGAGCCACAAGTGACATCACAAACACAAACTCCACCCACAGGACCAGCAGGGCCCTGTCAGGCACTGAGCCACAAGTGACATCACAAACACAAACTGCAGCCACATCACCAGCACTGGCCTATCAGGCACTGAGCCACAAGTGACCTCACAGCCACAAACTGCAGCCACATCACCAGCACTGGCCTATCAGGCACTGAGCCACAAGTGACCTCACAAACACAAACTCCACCCACATCACCAGCACTGGCCTATCAGGCACTGAGCCACAAGTGACATCACAACCACAAACTCCACCCACATCATCAGCACTGTTCTATCAGGCACTGAGCCACAAGTGACATCACAAACACAAAATGCACCCACAGGACCAGCAATATCCTATCAGGCACTCAGCCACAAGTGACATCACAAACACAAACTGCAGCCACGTGACTAGCACTGGTCTACCAGGCACTGAGCCAGAAGAGACATCACAACCACAAACTCCACCCACATGACCAGCAGTGGCCTATCAGGCACTGAGCCACAAGAGACATCACAACCATAGACTCCACCCACATCACCAGCACTGGCCTATCAGGCACTGAGCCACAAGTGACATCACAACCACAAACTGCAGCCATGTGACCAGCACTGGCCTATCAGGCACTCAGCCACAAGTGACCTCACAACCACAAACTGCAGCCATGTGACCAGCACTGGCCTATCAGGCACTGAGCCACAAGTGACCTCACAGCCACAAACTGCAGCCACATCACCAGCACTGGCCTATCAGGCACTGAGCCTCAAGTGACATCACAAACACAAACTCCACCCACATCACCAGCACTGGCCTATCAGGCACTGAGCCACAAGTGACATCACAACCACAGACTGCAGCCACATGACCAGCACTGGCCTATCAGGCACTGAGCCACAAGTGACCTCACAACCACAAAATGAACCCACGTGACCAGCACTGGCCTATCAGGCACTCAGCCACAAGTGACATCACAACCACAAACTGCAGCCACATCACCAGCACTGGCCTATCAGGCACTGAGCCACAAGTGACATCACAAACACAAACTCCACCCACGTGACCAGCACTGGCCTATCAGGCACTGATTCGCAAATGACATCACAACAACAAACTGCACCCACATGACCAGCACTGGCCTATCAGGCACTGAGCCACAAGTGACATCACAAACACAAATTGCAGCCACATCACCAGCACTGGCCTATCAGGCACTGAGCCACAAGTGACATCACAAACAAAAACTGCACCCACATGACCAGCACTGGCCTATCAGGCACTGAGCCACAAGTGACATCACAAACACAAACTCCACCCACGTGACCAGCACTGGCCTATCAGGCACTGATCCGCAAATGACATCACAACAACAAACTGCACCCACGTGACCAGCACTGGCCTATCAGGCACTGAGCCAGAAGAGACATCACAACCACAAACTCCACCGACATGACCAGCAGTGGCCTATCAGGCACTGAGCCAAAAGTGACATCACAACCATAGACTCCACCCACATCACCAGCACTGGCCTATCAGGCACTCAGCCACAAGTGACCTCACAACCACAAACTGCAGCCACAGGACCAGCAATGTCCCATCAGGCACTGAGCCACAAGTGACCTCACAACCACAAACTGCACCCACATCACCAGCACTGGCCTATCAGGCACCGAGCTACAAGTGACATCACAACCTCAAACTGCACCCACATGAACAGCATTGACCTATCAGGCACTGAGCCACAAGTGACATCACAAACACAATCTCCACCCACGTGACCAGCACTGGCCTATCAGGCACTGAGCCACAAGTGACATCACAAACACAAACTCCACCCACGTGACCAGCACTGGCCTATCAGGCACTGATCCGCAAATGACATCACAACAACAAACTGCACCCACGTGACCAGCACTGGCCTATCAGGCTCTGAGCCACAAGTGACCTGACAACCACAAACTGCACCCACAGGACCAGCACTGGCCTATCAGGCACTGAGCCACAAGTGACATCACAACCACAAACTGCAGCCATGTGACCAACACTGGCCTATCAGGCTCTGAGCCACAAGTGACATCAGAACCACAAACTGCACCCACATGAACAGCATTGGCCTATCAGGCACTGAGCCACAAGTGACATCACAAACACAAACTGCACACACAGGACCAGCACTGGCCTATCAGGCACTCAGCCACAAGTGACGTCACAAATATAAACTGCAGCCACATGACCAGCACTGGCCTATCAGGCACTGAGCCACAAGTGACATCACAAACACAAACTGCAGCCATGTCACCAACACTGGCCTATCAGGCTCTGAGCCACAAGTGACCTGACAACCACAAACTGCACCCACATCACCAGCACTGGCCTATCAGGCACTGAGCCACAAGTGACATCACAAACACAAACTGCACCCACACCACCAGCACTGGCCTATCAGGCACTGAGCCACAAGTGACATCACAACCACTAACTCTATCCACATGACCAGCACTGGCCTATCAGGCACTGAGCCACAAGTGACATCACAAACACAAACTCCACCCACATCACCAGCACTGGCCTATCAGGCACTGATCCGCAAATGACATCACAACCACAAACTGCACCCACGTGACCAGCACTGGCCTATCAGGCACTCAGCCACAAGTGACATCACAACCACTAACTCTATCCACATGACCAGCACTGGCCTATCAGGCACTGAGCCACAAGTGACATCACAAACACAAACTCCACCCACGTGACCAGCACTGGCCTATCAGGCACTGAGCCACAAGTAACATCACAACCACAAACTGCACCCACATGACCAGCACTGGCCTATCAGGCACTCAGCCACAAGTGACATCACAACCACAAACTGCAGCCACAGGACCAGCATTGGCCTATCAGGCACTGAGACACAAGTGACATCACAACCACAAACTCCACCCACATCACCAGCACTGGCCTATCAGGCACTGAGCCACAAGTGACATCACAACCACAAACTCCACCCACATCACCAGCACTGGCCTATCAGGCACTGAGCCACAAGTGACATCACAAACACAAACTCCACCCACGTGACCAGCACTGGCCTATCAGGCACTGATCCGCAAATGACATCACAACAACAAACTGCACCCACGTTACCAGCACTGGCCTATCAGGCACTCAGCCACAAGTGACATCAAAACCACAAACTGCACACACAGGACCAGCACTGGCCTATCAGGCACTGAGCCACAAGTGACATCACAACCACAAACTCTATCCACATGACCAGCACTGGCCTATCAGGCACTGAGCCACAAGTGACATCACAATCACAAACTCGACCCACATGAACAGCACTGGCCTATCAGGCACTGAGCCACAAGTGACATCACAAACACAAACTGCAGCCATGTGACCAACACTGGCCTATCAGGCACTGAGCCACAAGTGACATCACAACCACAAACTGCACCCACATCACCAGCACTGGCCTATCAGGCACTGAGCCACAAGTAACATCACAACAACAAACTGCACCCACATGACCAGCACTGGCCTATCAGGCACTGAGCCACAAGTGACATCACAAACACAAACTGCACCCACTTCACCAACACTGGCCTATCAGGCCCTGAGCCACAAGTGACATCACAACCACAAAATGCACCCACATGACCAGCACTGGCCTATCAGGCACTGAGCCACAAGTGACATCACAAACACAAACTGCACCCACTTCACCAACACTGGCCTATCAGGCCCTGAGCCACAAGTGACATCACAACCACAAAATGCACCCACATGACCAGCACTGGCCTATCAGGCACTGAGCCACAAGTGACATCACAAACACAAACTGCAGCCACATCACCAGCACTGGCCTATCAGGCACTGAGCCACAAGTGACATCACAAACACAAACTCCACCCACGTGACCAGCACTGGCCTATCAGGCACTGATCCGCAAACGACATCACAACAACAAACTGCACCCACGTGACCAGCACTGGCCTATCAGGCTCTGAGCCACAAGTGACCTGACAACCACAAACTGCACCCACAGGACCAGCACTGGCCTATCAGGCACTGAGCCACAAGTGACATCACAACCACAAACTGCAGCCATGTGACCAACACTGGCCTATCAGGCTCTGAGCCACAAGTGACATCAGAACCACAAACTGCACCCACATGAACAGCATTGGCCTATCAGGCACTGAGCCACAAGTGACATCACAAACACAAACTGCACACACAGGACCAGCACTGGCCTATCAGGCACTCAGCCACAAGTGACATCACAAACACAAACTGCAGCCACATGACCAGCACTGGCCTATCAGGCACTGAGCCACAAGTGACATCACAAACACAAACTGCAGCCATGTGACCAGCACTGGCCTATCAGGCACTCAGCCACAAGTGACCTCACAACCACAAACTGCAGCCATGTGACCAGCACTGGCCTATCAGGCTCTGAGCCACAAGTGACCTGACAACCACAAACTGCACCCACATGACCAGCACTGGCCTATCAGGCACTGAGCCACAAGTGACATCACAATCACAAACTGCACCCACATGACCAGCACTGGCCTATCAGGCACTGAGCCACAAGTGACATCACAACCACTAACTCTATCCACATGACCAGCACTGGCCTATCAGGCACTGAGCCACAAGTGACATCACAAACACAAACTCCACCCACATCACCAGCACTGGCCTATCAGGCACTGATCCGCAAATGACATCACAACAACAAACTGCACCCACGTGACCAGCACTGGCCTATTAGGCAGTGAGCCACAAGTGACATCACAACCACTAACTCTATCCACATGACCAGCACTGGCCTATCAGGCACTGAGCCACAAGTGACATCACAAACACAAACTCTATCCACATGACCAGCACTGGCCTATCAGGCTCTGAGCCACAAGTGACATCACAAACACAAACTGCACCCACACGAACAGCATTGGCCTATCAGGCACTGAGCCACAAGTGACATCACAAACACAAACTCCACCCACAGGACCAGCAGGGCCCTGTCAGGCACTGAGCCACAAGTGACATCACAAACACAAACTGCAGCCACATCACCAGCACTGGCCTATCAGGCACTGAGCCACAAGTGACCTCACAACCACAAACTGCACCCACATCACCAGCACTGGCCTATCAGGCACTGAGCCACAAGTGACATCACAACCACAAACTCCACCCACATCATCAGCACTGTTCTATCAGGCACTGAGCCACAAGTGACATCACAAACACAAAATGCACCCACAGGACCAGCAATATCCTATCAGGCACTGAGCCACAAGTGACATCACAAACACAAACTGCAGCCACGTGACTAGCACTGGTCTACCAGGCACTGAGCCAGAAGAGACATCACAACCACAAACTCCACCCACATGACCAGCAGTGGCCTATCAGGCACTGAGCCACAAGAGACATCACAACCATAGACTCCACCCACATGACCAGCACTGGCCTATCAGGCACTGAGCCACAAGTGACATCACAAACACAAACTGCAGCCATGTGACCAGCACTGGCCTATCAGGCACTCAGCCACAAGTGACATCACAAACACAAACTGCAGCCACAGGACCAGCACTGGCCTATCAGGCACTGAGCCACAAGTGACATCACAACCACAAACTGCACCCACATCACCAGCACTGGCCTATCAGGCACTGAGCCACAAGTGACCTCACAGCCACAAACTGCAGCCACATCACCAGCACTGGCCTATCAGGCACTGAGCCTCAAGTGACATCACAAACACAAACTCCACCCACATCACCAGCACTGGCCTATCAGGCACTGAGCCACAAGTGACATCACAACCACAGACTGCAGCCACATGACCAGCACTGGCCTATCAGGCACTGAGCCACAAGTGACCTCACAACCACAAAATGAACCCACGTGACCAGCACTGGCCTATCAGGCACTCAGCCACAAGTGACATCACAACCACAAACTGCAGCCACATGACCAGCACTGGCCTATCAGGCACTGAGCCACAAGTGACATCACAAACACAAACTCCACCCACGTGACCAGCACTGGCCTATCAGGCACTGATTCGCAAATGACATCACAACAACAAACTGCACCCACATGACCAGCACTGGCCTATCAGGCACTGAGCCACAAGTGACATCACAAACACAAATTGCAGCCACATCACCAGCACTGGCCTATCAGGCACTGAGCCACAAGTGACATCACAAACAAAAACTGCACCCACATGACCAGCACTGGCCTATCAGGCACTGAGCCACAAGTGACATCACAAACACAAACTCCACCCACGTGACCAGCACTGGCCTATCAGGCACTGATCCGCAAATGACATCACAACAACAAACTGCACCCACGTGACCAGCACTGGCCTATCAGGCACTGAGCCAGAAGAGACATCACAACCACAAACTCCACCGACATGACCAGCAGTGGCCTATCAGGCACTGAGCCACAAGTGACATCACAACCATAGACTCCACCCACATCACCAGCACTGGCCTATCAGGCACTCAGCCACAAGTGACATCACAAACACAAACTGCAGCCATGTGACCAGCACTGGCCTATCAGGCACTCAGCCACAAGTGAACTCACAAACACAAACTGCAGCCACATCATCAGCACTGGCCTATCAGGCACTGAGCCACAAGTGACATCACAAACACAAACTCCACCCACGTGACCAGCACTGGCCTATCAGGCACTGATCCGCAAATGACATCACAACAACAAACTGCACCCACATGACCAGCACTGGCCTATCAGGCACTGAGCCACAAGTGACATCACAAACACAAATTGCAGCCACATGACCAGCACTGGCCTATCAGGCACTGAGCCACAAGTGACATCACAAACAAAAACTGCACCCACATGAACAGCATTGGCCTATCAGGCACTGAGCCACAAGTGACATCACAAACAAAAACTGCACACACATATGCAGCACTGGCCTATCAGGCACTGAGCCACAAGTGACATCACAAACACAAACTCCACCCACATCACCAGCACTGGCCTATCAGGCACTGAGCCACAAGTGACATCACAAACACAAACTCCACCCACATCACCAGCACTGGCCTATCAGGCACTGAGCCACAAGTGACATCACAAACACAAACTCCACCCACATGACCAGCACTGGCCTATCAGGCACTGATCCACAAATGACATCACAACCACAAACTGCAGCCATGTGACCAGCACTGGCCTATCAGGCACTGAGCCACAAGTGACATCACAAACACAAACTGCAGCCACATCACCAGCACTGGCCTATCAGGCACTGAGCCACAAGTGACATCACAAACACAAACTCCACCCACGTGACCAGCACTGGCCTATCAGGCACTGAGCCACAAGTGACATCACAAACACAAACTGCAGCCACACCACCAGCACTGGCCTATCAGGCACTGAGCCACAAGTGACATCACAAACACAAACTCCACCCACAGGACCAGCAGGGCCCTGTCAGGCACTGAGCCACAAGTGACATCACAACCACAAACTGCAGCCACATCACCAGCACTGGCCTATCAGGCACTGAGCCACAAGTGACCTCACAACCACAAACTGCAGCCACATGACCAGCACTGGCCTATCAGGCACTGAGCCACAAGTGACATCACAACCACAAACTGCAGCCACATGAAAATCACTGGTCTACCAGGCACTCAGCCACAAGTGACATCACAACCACAAACTGCACACACAGGACCAGCACTGGCCTATCAGGCACTCAGCCGCAAGTGACATCACAAACACAAACACCACCCACAGGACCAGCATGACCTATCAGGCACTGAGCCACAAGTGACCTCACAACGACAAAATGAACCCACGTGACCAGCACTGGCCTATCAGGCACTGAGCCACAAGTGACCTCACAACCACAAACTGCAGCCACAGGACCAGCAATGTCCCATCAGGCACTGAGCCACAAGTGACCTCACAGCCACAAACTGCAGACACATCACCAGCACTGGCCTATCAGGCTCTGAGCCACAAGTGACATCACAACCACAAACTGCACCCACATGAACAGCATTGGCCTATCAGGCACTGAGCCACAAGTGACATCACAACCTCAAACTGCAGCCATGTGACCAACACTGGCCTATTAGGCAGTGAGCCACAAGTGACATCACAAACACAAACTGCAGCCACATCACCAGCACTGGCCTATCAGGCACTGAGCCACAAGTGACATCACAAACATAAACTGCACCCACACCACCAGCACTGGCCTATCAGGCACTGAGCCACAAGTGACATCACAAACACAATCTCCACCCACGTGACCAGCACTGGCCTATCAGGCACTGATCCGCAAATGACATCACAACAACAAACTGCACCCACGTGACCAGCACTGGCCTATCAGGCACTCAGCCACAAGTGACCTCACAACCACAAACTGCAGCCATGTGACAAGCACTGGCCTATCAGGCACTCAGCCACAAGTGACATCACAAACACAAACTCCACCCACATGACCAGCACTGGCCTATCAGGCACTGAGCCACAAGTGACATCACAAACACAAACTCCACCCACGTGACCAGCACTGGCCTATCAGGCACTGATCCGCAAATGACATCACAACAACAAGATGCACCCACGTGACCAGCACTGGCCTATCAGGCACTGAGCCACAAGTGACATCACAAACACAAATTGCAGCCACATGACCAGCACTGGCCTATCAGGCACTGAGCCACAAGTGACATCACAAACAAAAATTGCACCCACATGAACAGCATTGGCCTATCAGGCACTGAGCCATAAGTGACATCACAAACAAAAACTGCACACACATATGCAGCACTGGCCTATCAGGCACTGAGCCACAAGTGACATCACAAACACAAACTCCACCCACATCACCAGCACTGGCCTATCAGGCACTGAGCCACAAGTGACATCACAAACACAAACTGCAGCCACATCACCAGCACTGGCCTATCAGGCACTGAGCCACAAGTGACATCACAAACACAAACTCCACCCACATCACCAGCACTGGCCTATCAGGCACTGAGCCACAAGTGACATCACAGCCACAAACTGCAGCCACAGGACCAGCACTGGCCTATCAGGCACTGAGCCACAAGTGACATCACAAACAAACCTGCACACACATCACCAGCACTGGCCTATCAGGCACTGAGCCACAAGTGACAACACAAACACAAATTGCAGCCACATGACCAGCACTGGCCTATCAGGCACTGAGCCACAAGTGACATCACAAACACAAACTGCAGCCACATCACCAGCACTGGCCTATCAGGCACTGAGCCACAAGTGACCTCACAAACACAAACTGCACCCACATCATCAGCACTGTTCTATCAGGCACTGAGCCACAAGTGACATCACAAACACAAACTGCAGCCACGTGACTAGCACTGGTCTACCAGGCACTGAGCCAGAAGAGACATCACAACCACAAACTCCACCCACATGACCAGCAGTGGCCTATCAGGCACTGAGCCACAAGAGACATCACAAACACAAACTGCACCCACATCACCAGCACTGGCCTATCAGGCACTGAGCCACAAGTGACATCACAAACACAAACTGCAGCCATGTGACCAGCACTGGCCTATCAGGCACTCAGCCACAAGTGACATCACAAACACAAACTGCAGCCATGTGACCAACACTGGCCTATCAGGCACTGAGCCACAAGTGACATCACAACCACAAACTCCACCCACATGACCAGCACTGGCCTATCAGGCACTGAGCCACAAGTGACCTCACAAACACAAACTGCAGCCACGTTACCAGCACTGACCTATCAGGCACTGAGCCACAAGTGACATCACAACCACAAACTGCAGCCACATCACCAGCACTGGCCTATCAGGCACTGAGCCACAAGTGACATCACAAACACAAACTGCAGCCATGTGACAAGCACTGGCCTATCAGGCACTGAGCCACAAGTGACATCACAAACACAAACACCACCCACAGGACCAGCACTGGCCTATCAGGCACTGAGCCACAAGTGACATCACAACCACAGACTACACCCATGTGACCAGTACTGGCCTATCAGGCACTCAGCCACAAGTGACATCACAACCACAAACTGCAGCCACAGGACCAGCACTGGCCTATCAGGCACTCAGCCACAAGTGACATCACAAACACAAACTCCACCCACAGGACCAGCAGGGCCCATCAGGCTCTGAGCCACAAGTGACATCACAACCACAAACTGCACCCACATCACCAGCACTGGCCTATCAGGCACTGAGCCACAAGTGACATCACAATCACAAACTCCACCCACATCACCAGCACTGGCCTATCAGGCACTGAGCCACAAGTGACATCACAAACACAAACTGCAGCCACATCACCAGCACTGGCCTCTCAGGCACTGAGCCACAAGTGACATCACAAACACAAACTCCACCCACATCACCAGCACTGGCCTATCAGGCACTGAGCCACAAGTGACATCACAAACACAAACTGCACCCACACCACCAGCACTGTCCTATCAGGCACTGAGCCACAAGTGACATCACAAACACAATCTCCACCCACGTGACCAGCACTGGCCTATCAGGCACTGAGCCACAAGTGACATCACAACAACAAACTGCACCCACGTGACCAGCACTGGCCTATCAGGCACTGAGCCACAAGTGACAACACAATCACAAACTGCACCCATGTGATCAGCACTGGCCTATCAGGCACTGAGCCACAAGTGACATCACAAACACAAACTCCACCCACATCATCAGCACTGTTCTATCAGGCACTGAGCCACAAGTAACATCACAACCACAAACTCCACCCACATGACTACCACTGGCCTATCAGGCACTCGGCCACAAGTGACATCACAACCACAAACTCCACCCACAGGACCAGCATGACCTATCAGGCACTGAGCCACAAGTGACCTCACAACGACAAAATGAACCCACGTGACCAGCACTGGCCTATCAGGCACTCAGCCACAAGTGACCTCACAACCACAAACTGCAGCCACAGGACCAGCAATGTCCCATCAGGCACTGAGCCACAAGTGACCTCACAACCACAAACTGCACCCACATCACCAGCACTGGCCTATCAGGCACCGAGCTACAAGTGACATCACAACCTCAAACTGAACCCACGTGACCAGCACTGGCCTATCAGGCACTCAGCCACAAGTGACATCACAAACACAAACTGCAGCCACATCACCAGCACTGGCCTATCAGGCACTGAGCCACAAGTGACATCACAACCACAAACTGCAGCCATGTGACCAACACTGGCCTATCAGGCACTGAGCCACAAGTGACATCACAAACACAAACTGCAGCCATGTGACAAGCACTGGCCTATCAGGCACTGAGCCACAAGTGACATCACAAACACAAACTGCAGCCACAGGACCAGCACTGGCCTATCAGGCACTGAGCCACAAGTGACATCACAAACACAAACTCCACCCACAGGACCAGCAGGGCCCTGTAAGGCACTGAGCCACAAGTGACATCACAAACACAAACTCCACCCACATCACCAGCACTGGCCTATCAGGCACTGAGCCACAAGTGACCTCACAGCCACAAACTGCACCCACATCACCAGCACTGGCCTATCAGGCACTGAGCCACAAGTGACATCACAACCACAAACTCCACCCACATCATCAGCACTGTTCTATCAGGCACTGATCCACAAATGACATCACAACCACAAACTGCAGCCATGTGACCAACACTGGCCTATCAGGCACTGAGCCACAAGTGACATCACAAACACAAACTCCACCCACATCATCAGCACTGTTCTATCAGGCATTGATCCACAAATGACCTCACAATCACAAACTGCACCCACAGGACCAACACTGGCCTATCAGGCACTGAGCCACAAGTGACATCACAAACACAATCTCCACCCACATGACCAGCACTGGCCTATCAGGCACTGAGGCACAAGTGACCTCACAACCACAAACTGCACCCACATCACCAGCACTGGGCTATCAGGCACTGAGCCACAAGTGACATCACAAACACAAACTCTATCCACATGACCAGCACTGGCCTATCAGGCACTGAGCCACAAGTGACCTCACAACCACAAAATGAACCCACGTGACCAGCACTGGCCTATCAGGCACTGAGCCACAAGTGACATCACAAACACAAACTCCACCCACGTGACCAGCACTGGCCTATCAGGCACTGATCCGCAAATGACATCACAAACAACAAACTGCACCCACATGACCAGCACTGGCCTATCAGGCACTGAGCCACAAGTTACATCACAACCACAAACTGCAGCCACAGGACCAGCACTGGCCTATCAGGCACTCAGCCACAAGTGACATCACAAACACAAACTGCAGCCACATCACCAGCACTGGCCTATCAGGCACTGAGCCACAAGTGACATCACAAACACAAACTGCAGCCATGTGACCAACACTGGCCTATCAGGCACTGAGCCACAAGTGACGTCACAAACACAAACTCCACCCACATCATCAGCACTGGCCTATCAGGCACTGAGCCACAAGTGACCTCACAATCACAAACTGCACCCACAGGACGAGCACTGGCCTATCAGGCACTGAGCCACAAGTGACATCACAACCACAAACAGCAGCCATGGGCCTAGCACTGGCCTATCAGGCACTGAGCCACAAGTGACCTCACAAACACAAACAGCAGCCATGCAACTAGCATTGGCCTATCAGGCACTGAGCCACAAGTGACATCACAAACACAAACTCCACCCACAGGACCAGCAGGGCCCTGTCAGGCCCTGAGCCACAAGTGACATCACAAACACAAACTGCAGCCACATCACCAGCACTGGCCTATCAGGCACTGAGCCACAAGTGACATCACAAACACAAACTCCACCCACATCACCAGCACTGGCCTATCAGGCACTGAGCCACAAGTGACATCACAAACACAAACTCCACCCACGTGACCAGCACTGGCCTATCAGGCACTGAGCCACAAGTGACATCACAAACACAAACTCCACCCACGTGACCAGCACTGGCCTATCAGGCACTGATCCGCAAGTGACATCACAAACACAAACTGCAGCCACATCACCAGCACTGGCCTATCAGGCACTGAGCCACAAGTGACATCACAAACACAAACTGCACCCACATCACCAACACTGGCCTATCAGGCTCTGAGCCACAAGTGACATCACAACCACAAACTGCACCCACATGAACAGCATTGGCCTATCAGGCACTGAGCCACAAGTGACATCACAACCACAAACTGCAGCCATGTGACCAAGACTGGCCTATCAGGCACTGAGCCACAAGTGACATCACAAACACAAACTGAACCCACATCACCAGCACTGGCCTATCAGGCACTGAGCCACAAGTGACATCACAAACACAAACTCCACCCACGTGACCAGCACTGGCCTATCAGGCACTGAGCCACAAGTGACATCACAAACACAAACTGCATCCATGTGACCAACACTGGCCTATCAGGCACTGAGCCACAAGTGACATCACAACCACAAACTCCACCCACATGACCAGCACTGGCCTATCAGGCACTGAGCCACAAGTGACCTCACAAACACAAACTGCAGCCACGTTACCAGCACTGACCTGTCAGGCACTGAGCCACAAGTGACATCACAACCACAAACTGCAGCCACATCACCAGCACTGGCCTATCAGGCACTCAGCCACAAGTGACATCACAAACACAAACTGCAGCCATGTGACCAGCACTGGCCTATCAGGCACTGAGCCACAAGTGACATCACAACCACAAACTGCAGCCATGTGACCAGCACTGGCCTATCAGGCACTGAGCCACAAGTGACATCACAAACACAAACACCACCCACAGGACCAGCACTGGCCTATCAGGCACTGAGCCACAAGTGACATCACAACCACAGACTACACCCATGTGACCAGTACTGGCCTATCAGGCACTCAGCCACAAGTGACATCACAACCACAAACTGCAGCCACAGGACCAGCACTGGCCTATCAGGCACTCAGCCACAAGTGACATCACAAACACAAACTGCAGCCATGTGACAAGCACTGGCCTATCAGGCACTGAGCCACAAGTGACCTCACAGCCACAAACTGCACCCACATCACCAGCACTGGCCTATCAGGCACTGAGCCACAAGTGACCTCACAACCACAAACTGCACCCACATCACCAGCACTGGCCTATCAGGCACTGAGCCACAAGTGACATCACAAACACAAACTCCACCCACATCACCAGCACTGGCCTATCAGGCACTGAGCCACAAGTGACATCACAAACACAAACTGCACCCACACCACCAGCACTGTCCTATCAGGCACTGAGCCACAAGTGACATCACAAACACAATCTCCACCCACGTGACCAGCACTGGCCTATCAGGCACTGAGCCACAAGTGACATCACAACAACAAACTGCACCCACGTGACCAGCACTGGCCTATCAGGCACTCAGCCACAAGTGACCTCACAACCACAAACTGCAGCCATGTGACCAGCACCGGCCTATCAGGCACTGAGCCACAAGTGACATCACAAACACAAACTCCACCCACGTGACCAGCACTGGCCTATCAGGCACTGATCCGCAAATGACATCACAACAACAAACTGCACCCACATCACCAGCACTGGCCTATCAGGCACTGAGCCACAAGTGACCTCACAAACACAAACTCCACCCACATGACCAGCACTGGCCTATCAGGCACTGAGCCAGAAGTGACATCACAAACACAAACTGCAGCCACATCACCAGCACTGGCCTATCAGGCACTGAGCCACAAGTGACATCACAAACACAAACTCCACCCACATGACCAGCACTGGCCTATCAGGCACTGAGCCACAAGTGACATCACAAACACAAACTGCAGCCACATCACCAGCACTGGCCTATCAGGCACTCAGCCACAAGTGACATCACAACAACAAACTGCACCCACGTGACCAGCACTGGCCTATCAGGCACTGAGCCACAAGTGACATCACAACCACAAACTGCACACACAGGACCAGCACTGGCCTATCAGGCACTGAGCCACAAGTGACATCACAACCACAAACTCTATCCACATGACCAGCACTGGCCTATCAGGCACTGAGCCACAAGTGACATCACAATCACAAACTCGACCCACATGAACAGCACTGGCCTATCAGGCACTGAGCCACAAGTGACATCACAAACACAAACTGCAGCCATGTGACCAACACTGGCCTATCAGGCCCTGAGCCACAAGTGACATCACAACCACAAACTGCAGCCACATGACCAGCACTGGCCTATCAGGCACTGAGCCACAAGTGACATCACAACCACAAACTCCACCCACATCACCAGCACTGGCCTATCAGGCACTGAGCCACAAGTAACATCACAACAACAAACTGCACCCACATCACCAGCACTGGCCTATCAGGCACTGAGCCACAAGGGACATCACAAACACAAACTCCACCCACGTGACCAGCACTGGCCTATCAGGCACTGATCCGCAAATGACATCACAACAACAAACTGCACCCACGTGACCAGCACTGGCCTATCAGGCTCTGAGCCACAAGTGACATCACAAACACAAAATGCACCCACAGGACCAGCACTGGCCTATCAGGCACTGAGCCACAAGTGACATCACAACCACAAACTGCACCCACATGAACAGCATTGGCCTATCAGGCACTGAGCCACAAGTGACATCACAAACACAAACTGCACACACAGGACCAGCACTGGCCTATCAGGCACTCAGCCACAAGTGACGTCACAAATATAAACTGCAGCCACATGACCAGCACTGGCCTATCAGGCACTGAGCCACAAGTGACATCACAAACACAAACTGCAGCCATGTCACCAACACTGGCCTATCAGGCTCTGAGCCACAAGTGACCTGACAACCACAAACTGCACCCACATGACCAGCACTGGCCTATCAGGCACTGAGCCACAAGTGACATCACAATCACAAACTGCAGCCACATGACCAGCACTGGCCTATCAGGCACTGAGCCACAAGTGACATCACAACCACTAACTCTATCCACATGACCAGCACTGGCCTATCAGGCACTGAGCCACAAGTGACATCACAAACACAAACTCCACCCACATCACCAGCACTGGCCTATCAGGCACTGATCCGCAAATGACATCACAACAACAAACTGCACCCACGTGACCAGCACTGGCCTATCAGGCACTGAGCCACAAGTGACATCACAAACACTAACTCTATCCACATGACCAGCACTGGCCTATCAGGCACTGAGCCACAAGTGACATCACAAACACAAACTCTATCCACATGACCAGCACTGGCCTATCAGGCTCTGAGCCACAAGTGACATCACAAACACAAACTGCACCCACATGAACAGCATTGGCCTATCAGGCACTGAGCCACAAATGACATCACAAACACAAACTCCACCCACAGGACCAGCAGGGCCCTGTCAGGCACTGAGCCACAAGTGACATCACAAACACAAACTGCAGCCACATCACCAGCACTGGCCTATCAGGCACTGAGCCACAAGTGACCTCACAGCCACAAACTGCAGCCACATCACCAGCACTGGCCTATCAGGCACTGAGCCACAAGTGACCTCA
The DNA here is from genome assembly GCF_036417845.1 of Apteryx mantelli. Lineage (NCBI taxonomy): Eukaryota > Metazoa > Chordata > Aves > Apterygiformes > Apterygidae > Apteryx > Apteryx mantelli. The sequence goes on along the minus strand of NW_027118782.1, from coordinate 818,001 downwards.
CAACCACAAACTGCACCCACATCACCAGCACTGGCCTATCAGGCACTGAGCCACAAGTGACATCACAACCACAAACTCCACCCACATCATCAGCACTGTTCTATCAGGCACTGAGCCACAAGTGACATCACAAACACAAAATGCACCCACAGGACCAGCAATATCCTATCAGGCACTCAGCCACAAGTGACATCACAAACACAAACTGCAGCCACGTGACTAGCACTGGTCTACCAGGCACTGAGCCAGAAGAGACATCACAACCACAAACTCCACCCACATGACCAGCAGTGGCCTATCAGGCACTGAGCCACAAGAGACATCACAACCATAGACTCCACCCACATCACCAGCACTGGCCTATCAGGCACTGAGCCACAAGTGACATCACAAACACAAACTGCAGCCATGTGACCAGCACTGGCCTATCAGGCACTGAGCCTCAAGTGACATCACAAACACAAACTCCACCCACATCACCAGCACTGGCCTATCAGGCACTGAGCCACAAGTGACATCACAACCACAGACTGCAGCCACATGACCAGCACTGGCCTATCAGGCACTGAGCCACAAGTGACCTCACAACCACAAAATGAACCCACATGACCAGCACTGGCCTATCAGGCACTGAGCCACAAGTGACATCACAAACACAAACTCCACCCACACCACCAGCACTGGCCTATCAGGCACTGATCCGCAAATGACATCACAACAACAAACTGCACCCACGTGACCAGCACTGGCCTATCAGGCACTGAGCCAGAAGAGACATCACAACCACAAACTCCACCGACATGACCAGCAGTGGCCTATCAGGCACTGAGCCAAAAGTGACATCACAACCATAGACTCCACCCACATCACCAGCACTGGCCTATCAGGCACTCAGCCACAAGTGACCTCACAACCACAAACTGCAGCCACAGGACCAGCAATGTCCCATCAGGCACTGAGCCACAAGTGACCTCACAACCACAAACTGCACCCACATCACCAGCACTGGCCTATCAGGCACCGAGCTACAAGTGACATCACAACCTCAAACTGCACCCACATGAACAGCATTGGCCTATCAGGCACTGAGCCACAAGTGACATCACAAACACAATCTCCACCCACGTGACCAGCACTGGCCTATCAGGCACTGATCCGCAAATGACATCACAACAACAAACTGCACCCACGTGACCAGCACTGGCCTATCAGGCACTGAGCCAGAAGAGACATGACAACCACAAACTCCACCCACATGACCAGCAGTGGCCTATCAGGCACTGAGCCACAAGTGACATCAGAACCATAGACTCCACCCACATAACCAGCACTGGCCTATCAGGCACTCAGCCACAAGTGACATCACAAACACATACTGCAGCCATGTGACCAGCACTGGCCTATCAGGCACTCAGCCACAAGTGAACTCACAAACACAAACTGCAGCCACATCATCAGCACTGGCCTATCAGGCACTGAGCCACAAGTGACATCACAAACACAAACTCCACCCACGTGACCAGCACTGGCCTATCAGGCACTGATCCGCAAATGACATCACAACAACAAACTGCACCCACATGACCAGCACTGGCCTATCAGGCACTGAGCCACAAGTGACATCACAATCACAAACTCCACCCACATCACCAGCACTGGCCTATCAGGCACTGAGCCACAAGTGACATCACAAACACAAACTGCAGCCACATCACCAGCACTGGCCTCTCAGGCACTGAGCCACAAGTGACATCACAAACACAAACTCCACCCACATCACCAGCACTGGCCTATCAGGCACTGAGCCACAAGTGACATCACAAACACAAACTGCACCCACACCACCAGCACTGTCCTATCAGGCACTGAGCCACAAGTGACATCACAAACACAATCTCCACCCACGTGACCAGCACTGGCCTATCAGGCTCTGAGCCACAAGTGACCTGACAACCACAAACTGCACCCACAGGACCAGCACTGGCCTATCAGGCACTGAGCCACAAGTGACATCACAACCACAAACTGCACCCACATGAACAGCATTGGCCTATCAGGCACTGAGCCACAAGTGACATCACAAACACAAACTGCACACACAGGACCAGCACTGGCCTATCAGGCACTCAGCCACAAGTGACGTCACAAATATAAACTGCAGCCACATGACCAGCACTGGCCTATCAGGCACTGAGCCACAAGTGACATCACAAACACAAACTGCAGCCATGTCACCAACACTGGCCTATCAGGCTCTGAGCCACAAGTGACCTGACAACCACAAACTGCACCCACATCACCAGCACTGGCCTATCAGGCACTGAGCCACAAGTGACATCACAATCACAAACTGCACCCACATGACCAGCACTGGCCTATCAGGCACTGAGCCACAAGTGACATCACAACCACTAACTCTATCCACATGACCAGCACTGGCCTATCAGGCACTGAGCCACAAGTGACATCACAAACACAAACTCCACCCACATCACCAGCACTGGCCTATCAGGCACTGATCCGCAAATGACATCACAACAACAAACTGCACCCACGTGACCAGCACTGGCCTATCAGGCACTGAGCCACAAGTGACATCACAACCACTAACTCTATCCACATGACCAGCACTGGCCTATCAGGCACTGAGCCACAAGTGACATCACAAACACAAACTCTATCCACATGACCAGCACTGGCCTATCAGGCTCTGAGCCACAAGTGACATCACAAACACAAACTGCACCCACACGAACAGCATTGGCCTATCAGGCACTGAGCCACAAGTGACATCACAAACACAAACTCCACCCACAGGACCAGCAGGGCCCTGTCAGGCACTGAGCCACAAGTGACCTCACAGCCACAAACTGCAGCCACATCACCAGCACTGGCCTATCAGGCACTGAGCCACAAGTGACCTCACAACCACAAACTGCACCCACATCACCAGCACTGGCCTATCAGGCACTGAGCCACAAGTGACATCACAACCACAAACTCCACCCACATCATCAGCACTGTTCTATCAGGCACTGAGCCACAAGTGACATCACAAACACAAAATGCACCCACAGGACCAGCAATATCCTATCAGGCACTCAGCCACAAGTGACATCACAAACACAAACTGCAGCCACGTGACTAGCACTGGTCTACCAGGCACTGAGCCAGAAGAGACATCACAACCACAAACTCCACCCACATGACCAGCAGTGGCCTATCAGGCACTGAGCCACAAGAGACATCACAACCATAGACTCCACCCACATCACCAGCACTGGCCTATCAGGCACTGAGCCACAAGTGACATCACAAACACAAACTGCAGCCATGTGACCAGCACTGGCCTATCAGGCACTCAGCCACAAGTGACCTCACAACCACAAACTGCAGCCATGTGACCAGCACTGGCCTATCAGGCACTGAGCCACAAGTGACCTCACAGCCACAAACTGCAGCCACATCACCAGCACTGGCCTATCAGGCACTGAGCCTCAAGTGACATCACAAACACAAACTCCACCCACATCACCAGCACTGGCCTATCAGGCACTGAGCCACAAGTGACATCACAACCACAGACTGCAGCCACATGACCAGCACTGGCCTATCAGGCACTGAGCCACAAGTGACCTCACAACCACAAAATGAACCCACGTGACCAGCACTGGCCTATCAGGCACTCAGCCACAAGTGACATCACAACCACAAACTGCAGCCACATGACCAGCACTGGCCTATCAGGCACTGAGCCACAAGTGACATCACAAACACAAACTCCACCCACGTGACCAGCACTGGCCTATCAGGCACTGATTCGCAAATGACATCACAACAACAAACTGCACCCACATGACCAGCACTGGCCTATCAGGCACTGAGCCACAAGTGACATCACAAACACAAATTGCAGCCACATCACCAGCACTGGCCTATCAGGCACTGAGCCACAAGTGACATCACAAACAAAAACTGCACCCACATGACCAGCACTGGCCTATCAGGCACTGAGCCACAAGTGACATCACAAACACAAACTCCACCCACGTGACCAGCACTGGCCTATCAGGCACTGATCCGCAAATGACATCACAACAACAACCTGCACCCACGTGACCAGCACTGGCCTATCAGGCACTGAGCCAGAAGAGACATCACAACCACAAACTCCACCGACATGACCAGCAGTGGCCTATCAGGCACTGAGCCAAAAGTGACATCACAACCATAGACTCCACCCACATCACCAGCACTGGCCTATCAGGCACTCAGCCACAAGTGACCTCACAACCACAAACTGCAGCCACAGGACCAGCAATGTCCCATCAGGCACTGAGCCACAAGTGACCTCACAACCACAAACTGCACCCACATCACCAGCACTGGCCTATCAGGCACCGAGCTACAAGTGACATCACAACCTCAAACTGCACCCACATGAACAGCATTGGCCTATCAGGCACTGAGCCACAAGTGACATCACAAACACAATCTCCACCCACGTGACCAGCACTGGCCTATCAGGCACTGAGCCACAAGTGACATCACAACCACAAACTGCAGCCACAGGACCAGCATTGGCCTATCAGGCACTGAGACACAAGTGACATCACAACCACAAACTCCACCCACATCACCAGCACTGGCCTATCAGGCACTGAGCCACAAGTGACATCACAACCACAAACTCCACCCACATCACCAGCACTGGCCTATCAGGCACTGAGCCACAAGTGACATCACAAACACAAACTCCACCCACGTGACCAGCACTGGCCTATCAGGCACTGATCCGCAAATGACATCACAACAACAAACTGCACCCACGTGACCAGCACTGGCCTATCAGGCACTCAGCCACAAGTGACATCAAAACCACAAACTGCACACACAGGACCAGCACTGGCCTATCAGGCACTGAGCCACAAGTGACATCACAACCACAAACTCTATCCACATGACCAGCACTGGCCTATCAGGCACTGAGCCACAAGTGACATCACAATCACAAACTCGACCCACATGAACAGCACTGGCCTATCAGGCACTGAGCCACAAGTGACATCACAAACACAAACTGCAGCCATGTGACCAACACTGGCCTATCAGGCACTGAGCCACAAGTGACATCACAACCACAAACTGCACCCACATGACCAGCACTGGCCTATCAGGCACTGAGCCACAAGTGACATCACAACCACAAACTCCACCCACATCACCAGCACTGGCCTATCAGGCACTGAGCCACAAGTAACATCACAAACACAAACTGCACCCACTTCACCAACACTGGCCTATCAGGCCCTGAGCCACAAGTGACATCACAACCACAAACTCCACCCACATGACCAGCACTGGCCTATCAGGCACTGAGCCACAAGTGACATCACAAACACAAACTGCAGCCACATCACCAGCACTGGCCTATCAGGCACTGAGCCACAAGTGACATCACAAACACAAACTCCACCCACGTGACCAGCACTGGCCTATCAGGCACTGATCCGCAAATGACATCACAACAACAAACTGCACCCACGTGACCAGCACTGGCCTATCAGGCTCTGAGCCACAAGTGACCTGACAACCACAAACTGCACCCACAGGACCAGCACTGGCCTATCAGGCACTGAGCCACAAGTGACATCACAACCACAAACTGCAGCCATGTGACCAACACTGGCCTATCAGGCTCTGAGCCACAAGTGACATCAGAACCACAAACTGCACCCACATGAACAGCATTGGCCTATCAGGCACTGAGCCACAAGTGACATCACAAACACAAACTGCACACACAGGACCAGCACTGGCCTATCAGGCACTCAGCCACAAGTGACGTCACAAATATAAACTGCAGCCACATGACCAGCACTGGCCTATCAGGCACTGAGCCACAAGTGACATCACAAACACAAACTGCAGCCATGTCACCAACACTGGCCTATCAGGCTCTGAGCCACAAGTGACCTGACAACCACAAACTGCACCCACATGACCAGCACTGGCCTATCAGGCACTGAGCCACAAGTGACATCACAATCACAAACTGCAGCCACATGACCAGCACTGGCCTATCAGGCACTGAGCCACAAGTGACATCACAACCACTAACTCTATCCACATGACCAGCACTGGCCTATCAGGCACTGAGCCACAAGTGACATCACAAACACAAACTCCACCCACATCACCAGCACTGGCCTATCAGGCACTGATCCGCAAATGACATCACAACAACAAACTGCACCCACGTGACCAGCACTGGCCTATCAGGCACTGAGCCACAAGTGACATCACAACCACTAACTCTATCCACATGACCAGCACTGGCCTATCAGGCACTGAGCCACAAGTGACATCACAAACACAAACTCTATCCACATGACCAGCACTGGCCTATCAGGCTCTGAGCCACAAGTGACATCACAAACACAAACTGCACCCACACGAACAGCATTGGCCTATCAGGCACTGAGCCACAAGTGACATCACAAACACAAACTCCACCCACAGGACCAGCAGGGCCCTGTCAGGCACTGAGCCACAAGTGACATCACAAACACAAACTGCAGCCACATCACCAGCACTGGCCTATCAGGCACTGAGCCACAAGTGACCTCACAGCCACAAACTGCAGCCACATCACCAGCACTGGCCTATCAGGCACTGAGCCACAAGTGACCTCACAACCACAAACTGCACCCACATCACCAGCACTGGCCTATCAGGCACTGAGCCACAAGTGACATCACAACCACAAACTCCACCCACATCATCAGCACTGTTCTATCAGGCACTGAGCCACAAGTGACATCACAAACACAAAATGCACCCACAGGACCAGCAATATCCTATCAGGCACTCAGCCACAAGTGACATCACAAACACAAACTGCAGCCACGTGACTAGCACTGGTCTACCAGGCACTGAGCCAGAAGAGACATCACAACCACAAACTCCACCCACATGACCAGCAGTGGCCTATCAGGCACTGAGCCACAAGAGACATCACAACCATAGACTCCACCCACATCACCAGCACTGGCCTATCAGGCACTGAGCCACAAGTGACATCACAACCACAAACTGCAGCCATGTGACCAGCACTGGCCTATCAGGCACTCAGCCACAAGTGACCTCACAACCACAAACTGCAGCCATGTGACCAGCACTGGCCTATCAGGCACTGAGCCACAAGTGACCTCACAGCCACAAACTCCACCCACATCACCAGCACTGGCCTATCAGGCACTGAGCCTCAAGTGACATCACAAACACAAACTCCACCCACATCACCAGCACTGGCCTATCAGGCACTGAGCCACAAGTGACATCACAACCACAGACTGCAGCCACATGACCAGCACTGGCCTATCAGGCACTGAGCCACAAGTGACCTCACAACCACAAAATGAACCCACGTGACCAGCACTGGCCTATCAGGCACTCAGCCACAAGTGACATCACAACCACAAACTGCAGCCACATGACCAGCACTGGCCTATCAGGCACTGAGCCACAAGTGACATCACAAACACAAACTCCACCCACGTGACCAGCACTGGCCTATCAGGCACTGATTCGCAAATGACATCACAACAACAAACTGCACCCACATGACCAGCACTGGCCTATCAGGCACTGAGCCACAAGTGACATCACAAACACAAATTGCAGCCACATCACCAGCACTGGCCTATCAGGCACTGAGCCACAAGTGACATCACAAACAAAAACTGCACCCACATGACCAGCACTGGCCTATCAGGCACTGAGCCACAAGTGACATCACAAACACAAACTCCACCCACGTGACCAGCACTGGCCTATCAGGCACTGATCCGCAAATGACATCACAACAACAAACTGCACCCACGTGACCAGCACTGGCCTATCAGGCACTGAGCCAGAAGAGACATCACAACCACAAACTCCACCGACATGACCAGCAGTGGCCTATCAGGCACTGAGCCAAAAGTGACATCACAACCATAGACTCCACCCACATCACCAGCACTGGCCTATCAGGCACTCAGCCACAAGTGACCTCACAACCACAAACTGCAGCCACAGGACCAGCAATGTCCCATCAGGCACTGAGCCACAAGTGACCTCACAACCACAAACTGCACCCACATCACCAGCACTGGCCTATCAGGCACCGAGCTACAAGTGACATCACAACCTCAAACTGCACCCACATGAACAGCATTGACCTATCAGGCACTGAGCCACAAGTGACATCACAAACACAATCTCCACCCACGTGACCAGCACTGGCCTATCAGGCACTGAGCCACAAGTGACATCACAAACACAAACTCCACCCACGTGACCAGCACTGGCCTATCAGGCACTGATCCGCAAATGACATCACAACAACAAACTGCACCCACGTGACCAGCACTGGCCTATCAGGCTCTGAGCCACAAGTGACCTGACAACCACAAACTGCACCCACAGGACCAGCACTGGCCTATCAGGCACTGAGCCACAAGTGACATCACAACCACAAACTGCAGCCATGTGACCAACACTGGCCTATCAGGCTCTGAGCCACAAGTGACATCAGAACCACAAACTGCACCCACATGAACAGCATTGGCCTATCAGGCACTGAGCCACAAGTGACATCACAAACACAAACTGCACACACAGGACCAGCACTGGCCTATCAGGCACTCAGCCACAAGTGACGTCACAAATATAAACTGCAGCCACATGACCAGCACTGGCCTATCAGGCACTGAGCCACAAGTGACATCACAAACACAAACTGCAGCCATGTCACCAACACTGGCCTATCAGGCTCTGAGCCACAAGTGACCTGACAACCACAAACTGCACCCACATCACCAGCACTGGCCTATCAGGCACTGAGCCACAAGTGACATCACAAACACAAACTGCACCCACACCACCAGCACTGGCCTATCAGGCACTGAGCCACAAGTGACATCACAACCACTAACTCTATCCACATGACCAGCACTGGCCTATCAGGCACTGAGCCACAAGTGACATCACAAACACAAACTCCACCCACATCACCAGCACTGGCCTATCAGGCACTGATCCGCAAATGACATCACAACCACAAACTGCACCCACGTGACCAGCACTGGCCTATCAGGCACTCAGCCACAAGTGACATCACAACCACTAACTCTATCCACATGACCAGCACTGGCCTATCAGGCACTGAGCCACAAGTGACATCACAAACACAAACTCCACCCACGTGACCAGCACTGGCCTATCAGGCACTGAGCCACAAGTAACATCACAACCACAAACTGCACCCACATGACCAGCACTGGCCTATCAGGCACTCAGCCACAAGTGACATCACAACCACAAACTGCAGCCACAGGACCAGCATTGGCCTATCAGGCACTCAGCCACAAGTGACATCACAACCACAAACTCCACCCACATCACCAGCACTGGCCTATCAGGCACTGAGCCACAAGTGACATCACAACCACAAACTCCACCCACATCACCAGCACTGGCCTATCAGGCACTGAGCCACAAGTGACATCACAAACACAAACTCCACCCACGTGACCAGCACTGGCCTATCAGGCACTGATCCGCAAATGACATCACAACAACAAACTGCACCCACGTGACCAGCACTGGCCTATCAGGCACTCAGCCACAAGTGACATCAAAACCACAAACTGCACACACAGGACCAGCACTGGCCTATCAGGCACTGAGCCACAAGTGACATCACAACCACAAACTCTATCCACATGACCAGCACTGGCCTATCAGGCACTGAGCCACAAGTGACATCACAATCACAAACTCGACCCACATGAACAGCACTGGCCTATCAGGCACTGAGCCACAAGTGACATCACAAACACAAACTGCAGCCATGTGACCAACACTGGCCTATCAGGCACTGAGCCACAAGTGACATCACAACCACAAACTGCACCCACATCACCAGCACTGGCCTATCAGGCACTGAGCCACAAGTAACATCACAACAACAAACTGCACCCACATGACCAGCACTGGCCTATCAGGCACTGAGCCACAAGTGACATCACAAACACAAACTGCACCCACTTCACCAACACTGGCCTATCAGGCCCTGAGCCACAAGTGACATCACAACCACAAAATGCACCCACATGACCAGCACTGGCCTATCAGGCACTGAGCCACAAGTGACATCACAAACACAAACTGCACCCACTTCACCAACACTGGCCTATCAGGCCCTGAGCCACAAGTGACATCACAACCACAAAATGCACCCACATGACCAGCACTGGCCTATCAGGCACTGAGCCACAAGTGACATCACAAACACAAACTGCAGCCACATCACCAGCACTGGCCTATCAGGCACTGAGCCACAAGTGACATCACAAACACAAACTCCACCCACGTGACCAGCACTGGCCTATCAGGCACTGATCCGCAAACGACATCACAACAACAAACTGCACCCACGTGACCAGCACTGGCCTATCAGGCTCTGAGCCACAAGTGACCTGACAACCACAAACTGCACCCACAGGACCAGCACTGGCCTATCAGGCACTGAGCCACAAGTGACATCACAACCACAAACTGCAGCCATGTGACCAACACTGGCCTATCAGGCTCTGAGCCACAAGTGACATCAGAACCACAAACTGCACCCACATGAACAGCATTGGCCTATCAGGCACTGAGCCACAAGTGACATCACAAACACAAACTGCACACACAGGACCAGCACTGGCCTATCAGGCACTCAGCCACAAGTGACGTCACAAATATAAACTGCAGCCACATGACCAGCACTGGCCTATCAGGCACTGAGCCACAAGTGACATCACAAACACAAACTGCAGCCATGTGACCAGCACTGGCCTATCAGGCACTCAGCCACAAGTGACCTCACAACCACAAACTGCAGCCATGTGACCAGCACTGGCCTATCAGGCTCTGAGCCACAAGTGACCTGACAACCACAAACTGCACCCACATGACCAGCACTGGCCTATCAGGCACTGAGCCACAAGTGACATCACAATCACAAACTGCACCCACATGACCAGCACTGGCCTATCAGGCACTGAGCCACAAGTGACATCACAACCACTAACTCTATCCACATGACCAGCACTGGCCTATCAGGCACTGAGCCACAAGTGACATCACAAACACAAACTCCACCCACATCACCAGCACTGGCCTATCAGGCACTGATCCGCAAATGACATCACAACAACAAACTGCACCCACGTGACCAGCACTGGCCTATTAGGCAGTGAGCCACAAGTGACATCACAACCACTAACTCTATCCACATGACCAGCACTGGCCTATCAGGCACTGAGCCACAAGTGACATCACAAACACAAACTCTATCCACATGACCAGCACTGGCCTATCAGGCTCTGAGCCACAAGTGACATCACAAACACAAACTGCACCCACACGAACAGCATTGGCCTATCAGGCACTGAGCCACAAGTGACATCACAAACACAAACTCCACCCACAGGACCAGCAGGGCCCTGTCAGGCACTGAGCCACAAGTGACATCACAAACACAAACTGCAGCCACATCACCAGCACTGGCCTATCAGGCACTGAGCCACAAGTGACCTCACAACCACAAACTGCACCCACATCACCAGCACTGGCCTATCAGGCACTGAGCCACAAGTGACATCACAACCACAAACTCCACCCACATCATCAGCACTGTTCTATCAGGCACTGAGCCACAAGTGACATCACAAACACAAAATGCACCCACAGGACCAGCAATATCCTATCAGGCACTCAGCCACAAGTGACATCACAAACACAAACTGCAGCCACGTGACTAGCACTGGTCTACCAGGCACTGAGCCAGAAGAGACATCACAACCACAAACTCCACCCACATGACCAGCAGTGGCCTATCAGGCACTGAGCCACAAGAGACATCACAACCATAGACTCCACCCACATGACCAGCACTGGCCTATCAGGCACTGAGCCACAAGTGACATCACAAACACAAACTGCAGCCATGTGACCAGCACTGGCCTATCAGGCACTCAGCCACAAGTGACATCACAAACACAAACTGCAGCCACAGGACCAGCACTGGCCTATCAGGCACTGAGCCACAAGTGACATCACAACCACAAACTGCACCCACATCACCAGCACTGGCCTATCAGGCACTGAGCCACAAGTGACCTCACAGCCACAAACTGCAGCCACATCACCAGCACTGGCCTATCAGGCACTGAGCCTCAAGTGACATCACAAACACAAACTCCACCCACATCACCAGCACTGGCCTATCAGGCACTGAGCCACAAGTGACATCACAACCACAGACTGCAGCCACATGACCAGCACTGGCCTATCAGGCACTGAGCCACAAGTGACCTCACAACCACAAAATGAACCCACGTGACCAGCACTGGCCTATCAGGCACTCAGCCACAAGTGACATCACAACCACAAACTGCAGCCACATGACCAGCACTGGCCTATCAGGCACTGAGCCACAAGTGACATCACAAACACAAACTCCACCCACGTGACCAGCACTGGCCTATCAGGCACTGATTCGCAAATGACATCACAACAACAAACTGCACCCACATGACCAGCACTGGCCTATCAGGCACTGAGCCACAAGTGACATCACAAACACAAATTGCAGCCACATCACCAGCACTGGCCTATCAGGCACTGAGCCACAAGTGACATCACAAACAAAAACTGCACCCACATGACCAGCACTGGCCTATCAGGCACTGAGCCACAAGTGACATCACAAACACAAACTCCACCCACGTGACCAGCACTGGCCTATCAGGCACTGATCCGCAAATGACATCACAACAACAAACTGCACCCACGTGACCAGCACTGGCCTATCAGGCACTGAGCCAGAAGAGACATCACAACCACAAACTCCACCGACATGACCAGCAGTGGCCTATCAGGCACTGAGCCACAAGTGACATCACAACCATAGACTCCACCCACATCACCAGCACTGGCCTATCAGGCACTCAGCCACAAGTGACATCACAAACACAAACTGCAGCCATGTGACCAGCACTGGCCTATCAGGCACTCAGCCACAAGTGAACTCACAAACACAAACTGCAGCCACATCATCAGCACTGGCCTATCAGGCACTGAGCCACAAGTGACATCACAAACACAAACTCCACCCACGTGACCAGCACTGGCCTATCAGGCACTGATCCGCAAATGACATCACAACAACAAACTGCACCCACATGACCAGCACTGGCCTATCAGGCACTGAGCCACAAGTGACATCACAAACACAAATTGCAGCCACATGACCAGCACTGGCCTATCAGGCACTGAGCCACAAGTGACATCACAAACAAAAACTGCACCCACATGAACAGCATTGGCCTATCAGGCACTGAGCCACAAGTGACATCACAAACAAAAACTGCACACACATATGCAGCACTGGCCTATCAGGCACTGAGCCACAAGTGACATCACAAACACAAACTCCACCCACATCACCAGCACTGGCCTATCAGGCACTGAGCCACAAGTGACATCACAAACACAAACTCCACCCACATCACCAGCACTGGCCTATCAGGCACTGAGCCACAAGTGACATCACAAACACAAACTCCACCCACATGACCAGCACTGGCCTATCAGGCACTGATCCACAAATGACATCACAACCACAAACTGCAGCCATGTGACCAGCACTGGCCTATCAGGCACTGAGCCACAAGTGACATCACAAACACAAACTGCAGCCACATCACCAGCACTGGCCTATCAGGCACTGAGCCACAAGTGACATCACAAACACAAACTCCACCCACGTGACCAGCACTGGCCTATCAGGCACTGAGCCACAAGTGACATCACAAACACAAACTGCAGCCACACCACCAGCACTGGCCTATCAGGCACTGAGCCACAAGTGACATCACAAACACAAACTCCACCCACAGGACCAGCAGGGCCCTGTCAGGCACTGAGCCACAAGTGACATCACAAACACAAACTGCAGCCACATCACCAGCACTGGCCTATCAGGCACTGAGCCACAAGTGACCTCACAACCACAAACTGCAGCCACATGACCAGCACTGGCCTATCAGGCACTGAGCCACAAGTGACATCACAACCACAAACTGCAGCCACATGAAAATCACTGGTCTACCAGGCACTCAGCCACAAGTGACATCACAACCACAAACTGCACACACAGGACCAGCACTGGCCTATCAGGCACTCAGCCGCAAGTGACATCACAAACACAAACACCACCCACAGGACCAGCATGACCTATCAGGCACTGAGCCACAAGTGACCTCACAACGACAAAATGAACCCACGTGACCAGCACTGGCCTATCAGGCACTGAGCCACAAGTGACCTCACAACCACAAACTGCAGCCACAGGACCAGCAATGTCCCATCAGGCACTGAGCCACAAGTGACCTCACAGCCACAAACTGCAGACACATCACCAGCACTGGCCTATCAGGCTCTGAGCCACAAGTGACATCACAACCACAAACTGCACCCACATGAACAGCATTGGCCTATCAGGCACTGAGCCACAAGTGACATCACAACCTCAAACTGCAGCCATGTGACCAACACTGGCCTATTAGGCAGTGAGCCACAAGTGACATCACAAACACAAACTGCAGCCACATCACCAGCACTGGCCTATCAGGTACTGAGCCACAAGTGACATCACAAACATAAACTGCACCCACACCACCAGCACTGGCCTATCAGGCACTGAGCCACAAGTGACATCACAAACACAATCTCCACCCACGTGACCAGCACTGGCCTATCAGGCACTGATCCGCAAATGACATCACAACAACAAACTGCACCCACGTGACCAGCACTGGCCTATCAGGCACTCAGCCACAAGTGACCTCACAACCACAAACTGCAGCCATGTGACAAGCACTGGCCTATCAGGCACTCAGCCACAAGTGACATCACAAACACAAACTCCACCCACATGACCAGCACTGGCCTATCAGGCACTGAGCCACAAGTGACATCACAAACACAAACTCCACCCACGTGACCAGCACTGGCCTATCAGGCACTGATCCGCAAATGACATCACAACAACAAGATGCACCCACGTGACCAGCACTGGCCTATCAGGCACTGAGCCACAAGTGACATCACAAACACAAATTGCAGCCACATGACCAGCACTGGCCTATCAGGCACTGAGCCACAAGTGACATCACAAACAAAAATTGCACCCACATGAACAGCATTGGCCTATCAGGCACTGAGCCATAAGTGACATCACAAACAAAAACTGCACACACATATGCAGCACTGGCCTATCAGGCACTGAGCCACAAGTGACATCACAAACACAAACTCCACCCACATCACCAGCACTGGCCTATCAGGCACTGAGCCACAAGTGACATCACAAACACAAACTGCAGCCACATCACCAGCACTGGCCTATCAGGCACTGAGCCACAAGTGACATCACAAACACAAACTCCACCCACATCACCAGCACTGGCCTATCAGGCACTGAGCCACAAGTGACATCACAGCCACAAACTGCAGCCACAGGACCAGCACTGGCCTATCAGGCACTGAGCCACAAGTGACATCACAAACAAACCTGCACACACATCACCAGCACTGGCCTATCAGGCACTGAGCCACAAGTGACAACACAAACACAAATTGCAGCCACATGACCAGCACTGGCCTATCAGGCACTGAGCCACAAGTGACATCACAAACACAAACTGCAGCCACATCACCAGCACTGGCCTATCAGGCACTGAGCCACAAGTGACCTCACAAACACAAACTGCACCCACATCATCAGCACTGTTCTATCAGGCACTGAGCCACAAGTGACATCACAAACACAAACTGCAGCCACGTGACTAGCACTGGTCTACCAGGCACTGAGCCAGAAGAGACATCACAACCACAAACTCCACCCACATGACCAGCAGTGGCCTATCAGGCACTGAGCCACAAGAGACATCACAAACACAAACTGCACCCACATCACCAGCACTGGCCTATCAGGCACTGAGCCACAAGTGACATCACAAACACAAACTGCAGCCATGTGACCAGCACTGGCCTATCAGGCACTCAGCCACAAGTGACATCACAAACACAAACTGCAGCCATGTGACCAACACTGGCCTATCAGGCACTGAGCCACAAGTGACATCACAACCACAAACTCCACCCACATGACCAGCACTGGCCTATCAGGCACTGAGCCACAAGTGACCTCACAAACACAAACTGCAGCCACGTTACCAGCACTGACCTATCAGGCACTGAGCCACAAGTGACATCACAACCACAAACTGCAGCCACATCACCAGCACTGGCCTATCAGGCACTGAGCCACAAGTGACATCACAAACACAAACTGCAGCCATGTGACAAGCACTGGCCTATCAGGCACTGAGCCACAAGTGACATCACAAACACAAACACCACCCACAGGACCAGCACTGGCCTATCAGGCACTGAGCCACAAGTGACATCACAACCACAGACTACACCCATGTGACCAGTACTGGCCTATCAGGCACTCAGCCACAAGTGACATCACAACCACAAACTGCAGCCACAGGACCAGCACTGGCCTATCAGGCACTCAGCCACAAGTGACATCACAAACACAAACTCCACCCACAGGACCAGCAGGGCCCATCAGGCTCTGAGCCACAAGTGACATCACAACCACAAACTGCACCCACATCACCAGCACTGGCCTATCAGGCACTGAGCCACAAGTGACATCACAATCACAAACTCCACCCACATCACCAGCACTGGCCTATCAGGCACTGAGCCACAAGTGACATCACAAACACAAACTGCAGCCACATCACCAGCACTGGCCTCTCAGGCACTGAGCCACAAGTGACATCACAAACACAAACTCCACCCACATCACCAGCACTGGCCTATCAGGCACTGAGCCACAAGTGACATCACAAACACAAACTGCACCCACACCACCAGCACTGTCCTATCAGGCACTGAGCCACAAGTGACATCACAAACACAATCTCCACCCACGTGACCAGCACTGGCCTATCAGGCACTGAGCCACAAGTGACATCACAACAACAAACTGCACCCACGTGACCAGCACTGGCCTATCAGGCACTGAGCCACAAGTGACAACACAATCACAAACTGCACCCATGTGATCAGCACTGGCCTATCAGGCACTGAGCCACAAGTGACATCACAAACACAAACTCCACCCACATCATCAGCACTGTTCTATCAGGCACTGAGCCACAAGTAACATCACAACCACAAACTCCACCCACATGACTACCACTGGCCTATCAGGCACTCGGCCACAAGTGACATCACAACCACAAACTCCACCCACAGGACCAGCATGACCTATCAGGCACTGAGCCACAAGTGACCTCACAACGACAAAATGAACCCACGTGACCAGCACTGGCCTATCAGGCACTCAGCCACAAGTGACCTCACAACCACAAACTGCAGCCACAGGACCAGCAATGTCCCATCAGGCACTGAGCCACAAGTGACCTCACAACCACAAACTGCACCCACATCACCAGCACTGGCCTATCAGGCACCGAGCTACAAGTGACATCACAACCTCAAACTGAACCCACGTGACCAGCACTGGCCTATCAGGCACTCAGCCACAAGTGACATCACAAACACAAACTGCAGCCACATCACCAGCACTGGCCTATCAGGCACTGAGCCACAAGTGACATCACAACCACAAACTGCAGCCATGTGACCAACACTGGCCTATCAGGCACTGAGCCACAAGTGACATCACAAACACAAACTGCAGCCATGTGACAAGCACTGGCCTATCAGGCACTGAGCCACAAGTGACATCACAAACACAAACTGCAGCCACAGGACCAGCACTGGCCTATCAGGCACTGAGCCACAAGTGACATCACAAACACAAACTCCACCCACAGGACCAGCAGGGCCCTGTAAGGCACTGAGCCACAAGTGACATCACAAACACAAACTCCACCCACATCACCAGCACTGGCCTATCAGGCACTGAGCCACAAGTGACCTCACAGCCACAAACTGCACCCACATCACCAGCACTGGCCTATCAGGCACTGAGCCACAAGTGACATCACAACCACAAACTCCACCCACATCATCAGCACTGTTCTATCAGGCACTGATCCACAAATGACATCACAACCACAAACTGCAGCCATGTGACCAACACTGGCCTATCAGGCACTGAGCCACAAGTGACATCACAAACACAAACTCCACCCACATCATCAGCACTGTTCTATCAGGCATTGATCCACAAATGACCTCACAATCACAAACTGCACCCACAGGACCAACACTGGCCTATCAGGCACTGAGCCACAAGTGACATCACAAACACAATCTCCACCCACATGACCAGCACTGGCCTATCAGGCACTGAGGCACAAGTGACCTCACAACCACAAACTGCACCCACATCACCAGCACTGGGCTATCAGGCACTGAGCCACAAGTGACATCACAAACACAAACTCTATCCACATGACCAGCACTGGCCTATCAGGCACTGAGCCACAAGTGACCTCACAACCACAAAATGAACCCACGTGACCAGCACTGGCCTATCAGGCACTGAGCCACAAGTGACATCACAAACACAAACTCCACCCACGTGACCAGCACTGGCCTATCAGGCACTGATCCGCAAATGACATCACAAACAACAAACTGCACCCACATGACCAGCACTGGCCTATCAGGCACTGAGCCACAAGTTACATCACAACCACAAACTGCAGCCACAGGACCAGCACTGGCCTATCAGGCACTCAGCCACAAGTGACATCACAAACACAAACTGCAGCCACATCACCAGCACTGGCCTATCAGGCACTGAGCCACAAGTGACATCACAAACACAAACTGCAGCCATGTGACCAACACTGGCCTATCAGGCACTGAGCCACAAGTGACGTCACAAACACAAACTCCACCCACATCATCAGCACTGGCCTATCAGGCACTGAGCCACAAGTGACCTCACAATCACAAACTGCACCCACAGGACGAGCACTGGCCTATCAGGCACTGAGCCACAAGTGACATCACAACCACAAACAGCAGCCATGGGCCTAGCACTGGCCTAACAGGCACTGAGCCACAAGTGACCTCACAAACACAAACAGCAGCCATGCAACTAGCATTGGCCTATCAGGCACTGAGCCACAAGTGACATCACAAACACAAACTCCACCCACAGGACCAGCAGGGCCCTGTCAGGCCCTGAGCCACAAGTGACATCACAAACACAAACTGCAGCCACATCACCAGCACTGGCCTATCAGGCACTGAGCCACAAGTGACATCACAAACACAAACTCCACCCACATCACCAGCACTGGCCTATCAGGCACTGAGCCACAAGTGACATCACAAACACAAACTCCACCCACGTGACCAGCACTGGCCTATCAGGCACTGAGCCACAAGTGACATCACAAACACAAACTCCACCCACGTGACCAGCACTGGCCTATCAGGCACTGATCCGCAAGTGACATCACAAACACAAACTGCAGCCACATCACCAGCACTGGCCTATCAGGCACTGAGCCACAAGTGACATCACAAACACAAACTGCACCCACATCACCAACACTGGCCTATCAGGCTCTGAGCCACAAGTGACATCACAACCACAAACTGCACCCACATGAACAGCATTGGCCTATCAGGCACTGAGCCACAAGTGACATCACAACCACAAACTGCAGCCATGTGACCAAGACTGGCCTATCAGGCACTGAGCCACAAGTGACATCACAAACACAAACTGCAGCCACATCACCAGCACTGGCCTATCAGGCACTGAGCCACAAGTGACATCACAAACACAAACTCCACCCACGTGACCAGCACTGGCCTATCAGGCACTGAGCCACAAGTGACATCACAAACACAAACTGCATCCATGTGACCAACACTGGCCTATCAGGCACTGAGCCACAAGTGACATCACAACCACAAACTCCACCCACATGACCAGCACTGGCCTATCAGGCACTGAGCCACAAGTGACCTCACAAACACAAACTGCAGCCACGTTACCAGCACTGACCTGTCAGGCACTGAGCCACAAGTGACATCACAACCACAAACTGCAGCCACATCACCAGCACTGGCCTATCAGGCACTCAGCCACAAGTGACATCACAAACACAAACTGCAGCCATGTGACCAGCACTGGCCTATCAGGCACTGAGCCACAAGTGACATCACAACCACAAACTGCAGCCATGTGACCAGCACTGGCCTATCAGGCACTGAGCCACAAGTGACATCACAAACACAAACACCACCCACAGGACCAGCACTGGCCTATCAGGCACTGAGCCACAAGTGACATCACAACCACAGACTACACCCATGTGACCAGTACTGGCCTATCAGGCACTCAGCCACAAGTGACATCACAACCACAAACTGCAGCCACAGGACCAGCACTGGCCTATCAGGCACTCAGCCACAAGTGACATCACAAACACAAACTGCAGCCATGTGACAAGCACTGGCCTATCAGGCACTGAGCCACAAGTGACCTCACAGCCACAAACTGCACCCACATCACCAGCACTGGCCTATCAGGCACTCAGCCACAAGTGACCTCACAACCACAAACTGCAGCCACAGGACCAGCAATGTCCCATCAGGCACTGAGCCACAAGTGACCTCACAACCACAAACTGCACCCACATCACCAGCACTGGCCTATCAGGCACCGAGCTACAAGTGACATCACAACCTCAAACTGAACCCACGTGACCAGCACTGGCCTATCAGGCACTCAGCCACAAGTGACATCACAAACACAAACTGCAGCCACATCACCAGCACTGGCCTATCAGGCACTGAGCCACAAGTGACATCACAACCACAAACTGCAGCCATGTGACCAACACTGGCCTATCAGGCACTGAGCCACAAGTGACATCACAAACACAAACTGCAGCCATGTGACAAGCACTGGCCTATCAGGCACTGAGCCACAAGTGACATCACAAACACAAACTGCAGCCACAGGACCAGCACTGGCCTATCAGGCACTGAGCCACAAGTGACATCACAAACACAAACTCCACCCACAGGACCAGCAGGGCCCTGTAAGGCACTGAGCCACAAGTGACATCACAAACACAAACTCCACCCACATCACCAGCACTGGCCTATCAGGCACTGAGCCACAAGTGACCTCACAGCCACAAACTGCACCCACATCACCAGCACTGGCCTATCAGGCACTGAGCCACAAGTGACATCACAACCACAAACTCCACCCACATCATCAGCACTGTTCTATCAGGCACTGATCCACAAATGACATCACAACCACAAACTGCAGCCATGTGACCAACACTGGCCTATCAGGCACTGAGCCACAAGTGACATCACAAACACAAACTCCACCCACATCATCAGCACTGTTCTATCAGGCATTGATCCACAAATGACCTCACAATCACAAACTGCACCCACAGGACCAACACTGGCCTATCAGGCACTGAGCCACAAGTGACATCACAAACACAATCTCCACCCACATGACCAGCACTGGCCTATCAGGCACTGAGGCACAAGTGACCTCACAACCACAAACTGCACCCACATCACCAGCACTGGGCTATCAGGCACTGAGCCACAAGTGACATCACAAACACAAACTCTATCCACATGACCAGCACTGGCCTATCAGGCACTGAGCCACAAGTGACCTCACAACCACAAAATGAACCCACGTGACCAGCACTGGCCTATCAGGCACTGAGCCACAAGTGACATCACAAACACAAACTCCACCCACGTGACCAGCACTGGCCTATCAGGCACTGATCCGCAAATGACATCACAAACAACAAACTGCACCCACATGACCAGCACTGGCCTATCAGGCACTGAGCCACAAGTTACATCACAACCACAAACTGCAGCCACAGGACCAGCACTGGCCTATCAGGCACTCAGCCACAAGTGACATCACAAACACAAACTGCAGCCACATCACCAGCACTGGCCTATCAGGCACTGAGCCACAAGTGACATCACAAACACAAACTGCAGCCATGTGACCAACACTGGCCTATCAGGCACTGAGCCACAAGTGACGTCACAAACACAAACTCCACCCACATCATCAGCACTGGCCTATCAGGCACTGAGCCACAAGTGACCTCACAATCACAAACTGCACCCACAGGACGAGCACTGGCCTATCAGGCACTGAGCCACAAGTGACATCACAACCACAAACAGCAGCCATGGGCCTAGCACTGGCCTATCAGGCACTGAGCCACAAGTGACCTCACAAACACAAACAGCAGCCATGCAACTAGCATTGGCCTATCAGGCACTGAGCCACAAGTGACATCACAAACACAAACTCCACCCACAGGACCAGCAGGGCCCTGTCAGGCCCTGAGCCACAAGTGACATCACAAACACAAACTGCAGCCACATCACCAGCACTGGCCTATCAGGCACTGAGCCACAAGTGACATCACAAACACAAACTCCACCCACATCACCAGCACTGGCCTATCAGGCACTGAGCCACAAGTGACATCACAAACACAAACTCCACCCACGTGACCAGCACTGGCCTATCAGGCACTGAGCCACAAGTGACATCACAAACACAAACTCCACCCACGTGACCAGCACTGGCCTATCAGGCACTGATCCGCAAGTGACATCACAAACACAAACTGCAGCCACATCACCAGCACTGGCCTATCAGGCACTGAGCCACAAGTGACATCACAAACACAAACTGCACCCACATCACCAACACTGGCCTATCAGGCTCTGAGCCACAAGTGACATCACAACCACAAACTGCACCCACATGAACAGCATTGGCCTATCAGGCACTGAGCCACAAGTGACATCACAACCACAAACTGCAGCCATGTGACCAAGACTGGCCTATCAGGCACTGAGCCACAAGTGACATCACAAACACAAACTGCAGCCACATCACCAGCACTGGCCTATCAGGCACTGAGCCACAAGTGACATCACAACCACAAACTGCAGCCACGTGACCAGCACTGGCCTATCAGGCACTGAGCCACAAGTGACATCACAAACACAAACTGCATCCATGTGACCAACACTGGCCTATCAGGCACTGAGCCACAAGTGACATCACAACCACAAACTCCACCCACATGACCAGCACTGGCCTATCAGGCACTGAGCCACAAGTGACCTCACAAACACAAACTGCAGCCACGTTACCAGCACTGACCTGTCAGGCACTGAGCCACAAGTGACATCACAACCACAAACTGCAGCCACATCACCAGCACTGGCCTATCAGGCACTCAGCCACAAGTGACATCACAAACACAAACTGCAGCCATGTGACCAGCACTGGCCTATCAGGCACTGAGCCACAAGTGACATCACAACCACAAACTGCAGCCATGTGACCAGCACTGGCCTATCAGGCACTGAGCCACAAGTGACATCACAAACACAAACACCACCCACAGGACCAGCACTGGCCTATCAGGCACTGAGCCACAAGTGACATCACAACCACAGACTACACCCATGTGACCAGTACTGGCCTATCAGGCACTCAGCCACAAGTGACATCACAACCACAAACTGCAGCCACAGGACCAGCACTGGCCTATCAGGCACTCAGCCACAAGTGACATCACAAACACAAACTGCAGCCATGTGACAAGCACTGGCCTATCAGGCACTGAGCCACAAGTGACCTCACAGCCACAAACTGCACCCACATCACCAGCACTGGCCTATCAGGCACTGAGCCACAAGTGACCTCACAACCACAAACTGCACCCACATCACCAGCACTGGCCTATCAGGCACTGAGCCACAAGTGACATCACAAACACAAACTCCACCCACATCACCAGCACTGGCCTATCAGGCACTGAGCCACAAGTGACATCACAAACACAAACTGCACCCACACCACCAGCACTGTCCTATCAGGCACTGAGCCACAAGTGACATCACAAACACAATCTCCACCCACGTGACCAGCACTGGCCTATCAGGCACTGAGCCACAAGTGACATCACAACAACAAACTGCACCCACGTGACCAGCACTGGCCTATCAGGCACTCAGCCACAAGTGACCTCACAACCACAAACTGCAGCCATGTGACCAGCACCGGCCTATCAGGCACTGAGCCACAAGTGACATCACAAACACAAACTCCACCCACGTGACCAGCACTGGCCTATCAGGCACTGATCCGCAAATGACATCACAACAACAAACTGCACCCACATCACCAGCACTGGCCTATCAGGCACTGAGCCACAAGTGACCTCACAAACACAAACTCCACCCACATGACCAGCACTGGCCTATCAGGCACTGAGCCAGAAGTGACATCACAAACACAAACTGCAGCCACATCACCAGCACTGGCCTATCAGGCACTGAGCCACAAGTGACATCACAAACACAAACTCCACCCACATGACCAGCACTGGCCTATCAGGCACTGAGCCACAAGTGACATCACAAACACAAACTGCAGCCACATCACCAGCACTGGCCTATCAGGCACTCAGCCACAAGTGACATCACAACAACAAACTGCACCCACGTGACCAGCACTGGCCTATCAGGCACTGAGCCACAAGTGACATCACAACCACAAACTGCACACACAGGACCAGCACTGGCCTATCAGGCACTGAGCCACAAGTGACATCACAACCACAAACTCTATCCACATGACCAGCACTGGCCTATCAGGCACTGAGCCACAAGTGACATCACAATCACAAACTCGACCCACATGAACAGCACTGGCCTATCAGGCACTGAGCCACAAGTGACATCACAAACACAAACTGCAGCCATGTGACCAACACTGGCCTATCAGGCCCTGAGCCACAAGTGACATCACAACCACAAACTGCAGCCACATGACCAGCACTGGCCTATCAGGCACTGAGCCACAAGTGACATCACAACCACAAACTCCACCCACATCACCAGCACTGGCCTATCAGGCACTGAGCCACAAGTAACATCACAACAACAAACTGCACCCACATCACCAGCACTGGCCTATCAGGCACTGAGCCACAAGGGACATCACAAACACAAACTCCACCCACGTGACCAGCACTGGCCTATCAGGCACTGATCCGCAAATGACATCACAACAACAAACTGCACCCACGTGACCAGCACTGGCCTATCAGGCTCTGAGCCACAAGTGACATCACAAACACAAAATGCACCCACAGGACCAGCACTGGCCTATCAGGCACTGAGCCACAAGTGACATCACAACCACAAACTGCACCCACATGAACAGCATTGGCCTATCAGGCACTGAGCCACAAGTGACATCACAAACACAAACTGCACACACAGGACCAGCACTGGCCTATCAGGCACTCAGCCACAAGTGACGTCACAAATATAAACTGCAGCCACATGACCAGCACTGGCCTATCAGGCACTGAGCCACAAGTGACATCACAAACACAAACTGCAGCCATGTCACCAACACTGGCCTATCAGGCTCTGAGCCACAAGTGACCTGACAACCACAAACTGCACCCACATGACCAGCACTGGCCTATCAGGCACTGAGCCACAAGTGACATCACAATCACAAACTGCAGCCACATGACCAGCACTGGCCTATCAGGCACTGAGCCACAAGTGACATCACAACCACTAACTCTATCCACATGACCAGCACTGGCCTATCAGGCACTGAGCCACAAGTGACATCACAAACACAAACTCCACCCACATCACCAGCACTGGCCTATCAGGCACTGATCCGCAAATGACATCACAACAACAAACTGCACCCACGTGACCAGCACTGGCCTATCAGGCACTGAGCCACAAGTGACATCACAAACACTAACTCTATCCACATGACCAGCACTGGCCTATCAGGCACTGAGCCACAAGTGACATCACAAACACAAACTCTATCCACATGACCAGCACTGGCCTATCAGGCTCTGAGCCACAAGTGACATCACAAACACAAACTGCACCCACATGAACAGCATTGGCCTATCAGGCACTGAGCCACAAGTGACATCACAAACACAAACTCCACCCACAGGACCAGCAGGGCCCTGTCAGGCACTGAGCCACAAGTGACATCACAAACACAAACTGCAGCCACATCACCAGCACTGGCCTATCAGGCACTGAGCCACAAGTGACCTCACAGCCACAAACTGCAGCCACATCACCAGCACTGGCCTATCAGGCACTGAGCCACAAGTGACCTCACAACCACAAACTGCACCCACATCACCAGCACTGGCCTATCAGGCACTGAGCCACAAGTGACATCACAACCACAAACTCCACCCACATCATCAGCACTGTTCTATCAGGCACTGAGCCACAAGTGACATCACAAACACAAAATGCACCCACAGGACCAGCAATATCCTATCAGGCACTCAGCCACAAGTGACATCACAAACACAAACTGCAGCCACGTGACTAGCACTGGTCTACCAGGCACTGAGCCAGAAGAGACATCACAACCACAAACTCCACCCACATGACCAGCAGTGGCCTATCAGGCACTGAGCCACAAGAGACATCACAACCATAGACTCCACCCACATCACCAGCACTGGCCTATCAGGCACTGAGCCACAAGTGACATCACAAACACAAACTGCAGCCATGTGACCAGCACTGGCCTATCAGGCACTGAGCCTCAAGTGACATCACAAACACAAACTCCACCCACATCACCAGCACTGGCCTATCAGGCACTGAGCCACAAGTGACATCACAACCACAGACTGCAGCCACATGACCAGCACTGGCCTATCAGGCACTGAGCCACAAGTGACCTCACAACCACAAAATGAACCCACATGACCAGCACTGGCCTATCAGGCACTGAGCCACAAGTGACATCACAAACACAAACTCCACCCACACCACCAGCACTGGCCTATCAGGCACTGATCCGCAAATGACATCACAACAACAAACTGCACCCACGTGACCAGCACTGGCCTATCAGGCACTGAGCCAGAAGAGACATCACAACCACAAACTCCACCGACATGACCAGCAGTGGCCTATCAGGCACTGAGCCAAAAGTGACATCACAACCATAGACTCCACCCACATCACCAGC
Source organism: Apteryx mantelli (assembly GCF_036417845.1). NCBI lineage: Eukaryota > Metazoa > Chordata > Aves > Apterygiformes > Apterygidae > Apteryx > Apteryx mantelli. The sequence continues at coordinate 790,739 of NW_027118782.1, read as the reverse complement.
ACTGGCCTATCAGGCACTCAGCCACAAGTGACCTCACAACCACAAACTGCAGCCACAGGACAAGCAATGTCCCATCAGGCACTGAGCCACAAGTGACCTCACAACCACAAACTGCACCCACATCACCAGCACTGGCCTATCAGGCACCGAGCTACAAGTGACATCACAACCTCAAACTGCACCCACATGAACAGCATTGGCCTATCAGGCACTGAGCCACAAGTGACATCACAAACACAATCTCCACCCACGTGACCAGCACTGGCCTATCAGGCACTGATCCGCAAATGACATCACAACAACAAACTGCACCCACGTTACCAGCACTGGCCTATCAGGCACTGAGCCAGAAGAGACATGACAACCACAAACTCCACCCACATGACCAGCAGTGGCCTATCAGGCACTGAGCCACAAGTGACATCAGAACCATAGACTCCACCCACATAACCAGCACTGGCCTATCAGGCACTCAGCCACAAGTGACATCACAAACACATACTGCAGCCATGTGACCAGCACTGGCCTATCAGGCACTCAGCCACAAGTGAACTCACAAACACAAACTGCAGCCACATCATCAGCACTGGCCTATCAGGCACTGAGCCACAAGTGACATCACAAACACAAACTCCACCCACGTGACCAGCACTGGCCTATCAGGCACTGATCCGCAAATGACATCACAACAACAAACTGCACCCACATGACCAGCACTGGCCTATCAGGCACTGAGCCACAAGTGACATCACAAACACAAACTCCACCCACATCACCAGCACTGGCCTATCAGGCACTGAGCCACAAGTGACATCACAAACACAAACTCCACCCACATCACCAGCACTGGCCTATCAGGCACTGAGCCACAAGTGACATCACAAACACAAACTCCACCCACATGACCAGCACTGGCCTATCAGGCACTGATCCACAAATGACATCACAACCACAAACTGCAGCCATGTGACCAACACTGGCCTATCAGGCACTGAGCCACAAGTGACATCACAAACACAAACTGCACCCACATCACCAACACTGGCCTATCAGGCACTGAGCCACAAGTGACATCACAACCACAAACTCCACCCACATGACCAGCAGTGGCCTATCAGGCACTGAGCCACAAGAGACATCACAAACACAAACTGCACCCACATCACCAGCACTGGCCTATCAGGCACTGAGCCACAAGTGACATCACAAACACAAACTGCAGCCATGTGACCAGCACTGGCCTATCAGGCACTCAGCCACAAGTGACATCACAAACACAAACTCCACCCACACCACCAGCACTGGCCTATCAGGCACTGAGCCACAAGTGACATCACAAACACAAACTCCACCCACGTGACCAGCACTGGCCTATCAGGCACTGATCCGCAAATGACATCACAACAACAAACTGCACCCACATGAACAGCACTGGCCTATCAGGCACTGAGCCACAAGTGACATCACAAACACAATCTCCACCCACGTGACCAGCACTGGCCTATCAGGCACTGAGCCACAAGTGACATCACAACAACAAACTGCACCCACGTGACCAGCACTGGCCTATCAGGCACTGATCCGCAAATGACATCACAACAACAAACTGCACCCACATGACCAGCACTGGCCTATCAGGCACTGAGCCACAAGTGACATCACAAACACAAATTGCAGCCACATGACCAGCACTGGCCTATCAGGCACTGAGCCACAAGTGACATCACAAACACAAACTGCACCCACATGAACAGCATTGGCCTATCAGGCACTGAGCCAAAAGTGACATCACAAACAAAAACTGCACACACATATGCAGCACTGGCCTATCAGGCACTGAGCCACAAGTGACCTCACAATCACAAACTGCACCCATGTGACCAGCACTGGCCTATCAGGCACTGAGCCACAAGTGACATCACAAACACAAACTGCAGCCACATCACCAGCACTGGCCTATCAGGCACTGAGCCACAAGTGACATCACAAACACAAACTCCACCCACGTGACCAGCACTGGCCTATCAGGCACTGAGCCACAAGTGACATCACAAACACAAACTGCAGCCACACCACCAGCACTGGCCTATCAGGCACTGAGCCACAAGTGACATCACAAACACAAACTCCACCCACAGGACCAGCAGGGCCCTGTCAGGCACTGAGCCACAAGTGACATCACAAACACAAACTGCAGCCACATGACCAGCACTGGCCTATCAGGCACTGAGCCACAAGTGACATCACAACCACAAACTCCACCCACATCATCAGCACTGTTCTATCAGGCACTGAGCCACAAGTGACATCACAAACACAAAATGCACCCACAGGACCAGCAATATCCTATCAGGCACTCAGCCACAAGTGACATCACAAACACAAACTGCAGCCACGTGACTAGCACTGGTCTACCAGGCACTGAGCCAGAAGAGACATCACAACCACAAACTCCACCCACATGACCAGCAGTGGCCTATCAGGCACTGAGCCACAAGTGACATCACAATCACAAACTCGACCCACATGAACAGCACTGGCCTATCAGGCACTGAGCCACAAGTGACATCACAAACACAAACTCCACCCATGTGACCAGCACTGGCCTATCAGGCACTGATTCGCAAATGACATCACAACAACAAACTGCACCCACATGACCAGCACTGGCCTATCAGGCACTGAGCCACAAGTGACATCACAAACACAAATTGCAGCCACATGACCAGCACTGGCCTATCAGGCACTGAGCCACAAGTGACATCACAAACAAAAACTGCACCCACATGACCAGCACTGGCCTATCAGGCACTGAGCCACAAGTGACATCACAAACACAAACTCCACCCACGTGACCAGCACTGGCCTATCAGGCACTGATCCGCAAATGACATCACAACAACAAACTGCACCCACGTGACCAGCACTGGCCTATCAGGCACTGAGCCAGAAGAGACATCACAACCACAAACTCCACCGACATGACCAGCAGTGGCCTATCAGGCACTGAGCCAAAAGTGACATCACAACCATAGACTCCACCCACATCACCAGCACTGGCCTATCAGGCACTCAGCCACAAGTGACCTCACAACCACAAACTGCAGCCACAGGACCAGCAATGTCCCATCAGGCACTGAGCCACAAGTGACCTCACAACCACAAACTGCACCCACATCACCAGCACTGGCCTATCAGGCACCGAGCTACAAGTGACATCACAACCTCAAACTGCACCCACATGAACAGCACTGGCCTATCAGGCACTGAGCCACAAGTGACATCACAAACACAATCTCCACCCACGTGACCAGCACTGGCCTATCAGGCACTGATCCGCAAATGACATCACAACAACAAACTGCACCCACGTGACCAGCACTGGCCTATCAGGCACTGAGCCAGAAGAGACATGACAACCACAAACTCCACCCACATGACCAGCAGTGGCCTATCAGGCACTGAGCCACAAGTGACATCACAACCATAGACTCCACCCACATAACCAGCACTGGCCTATCAGGCACTCAGCCACAAGTGACATCACAAACACAAACTGCAGCCATGTGACCAGCACTGGCCTATCAGGCACTCAGCCACAAGTGAACTCACAAACACAAACTGCAGCCACATCATCAGCACTGGCCTATCAGGCACTGAGCCACAAGTGACATCACAAACACAAACTCCACCCACGTGACCAGCACTGGCCTATCAGGCACTGATCCGCAAATGACATCACAACAACAAACTGCACCCACATGACCAGCACTGGCCTATCAGGCACTGAGCCACAAGTGACATCACAAACACAAATTGCAGCCACATGACCAGCACTGGCCTATCAGGCACTGAGCCACAAGTGACATCACAAACAAAAACTGCACCCACATGAACAGCATTGGCCTATCAGGCACTGAGCCAAAAAAGACATCACAAACAAAAACTGCACACACATATGCAGCACTGGCCTATCAGGCACTGAGCCACAAGTGACATCACAAACACAAACTCCACCCACATCACCAGCACTGGCCTATCAGGCACTGAGCCACAAGTGACATCACAAACACAAACTCCACCCACATCACCAGCACTGGCCTATCAGGCACTGAGCCACAAGTGACATCACAAACACAAACTCCACCCACATGACCAGCACTGGCCTATCAGGCACTGATCCACAAATGACATCACAACCACAAACTGCAGCCATGTGACCAACACTGGCCTATCAGGCACTGAGCCACAAGTGACATCACAAACACAAACTGCACCCACAGGACCAACACTGGCCTATCAGGCACTGAGCCACAAGTGACATCACAACCACAAACTCCACCCACATGACCAGCAGTGGCCTATCAGGCACTGAGCCACAAGAGACATCACAAACACAAACTGCACCCACATCACCAGCACTGGCCTATCAGGCACTGAGCCACAAGTGACATCACAAACACAAACTGCAGCCATGTGACCAGCACTGGCCTATCAGGCACTCAGCCACAAGTGACATCACAAACACAAACTCCACCCACACCACCAGCACTGGCCTATCAGGCACTGAGCCACAAGTGACATCACAAACACAAACTCCACCCACGTGACCAGCACTGGCCTATCAGGCACTGATCCGCAAATGACATCACAACAACAAACTGCACCCACATGAACAGCACTGGCCTATCAGGCACTGAGCCACAAGTGACATCACAAACACAATCTCCACCCACGTGACCAGCACTGGCCTATCAGGCACTGAGCCACAAGTGACATCACAACAACAAACTGCACCCACGTGACCAGCACTGGCCTATCAGGCACTGATCCGCAAATGACATCACAACAACAAACTGCACCCACATGACCAGCACTGGCCTATCAGGCACTGAGCCACAAGTGACATCACAAACACAAATTGCAGCCACATGACCAGCACTGGCCTATCAGGCACTGAGCCACAAGTGACATCACAAACACAAACTGCACCCACATGAACAGCATTGGCCTATCAGGCACTGAGCCAAAAGTGACATCACAAACAAAAACTGCACACACATATGCAGCACTGGCCTATCAGGCACTGAGCCACAAGTGACCTAACAATCACAAACTGCACCCATGTGACCAGCACTGGCCTATCAGGCACTGAGCCACAAGTGACATCACAAACACAAACTGCACCCACATCACCAGCACTGGCCTATCAGGCACTCAGCCACAAGTGACATCACAAACACAAACTCCACCCACGTGACCAGCACTGGCCTATCAGGCACTGAGCCACAAGTGACATCACAAACACAAACTGCAGCCACACCACCAGCACTGGCCTATCAGGCACTGAGCCACAAGTGACATCACAAACACAAACTCCACCCACAGGACCAGCAGTGGCCTATCAGGCACTGAGCCACAAGTGACATCACAATCACAAACTCGACCCACATGAACAGCACTGGCCTATCAGGCACTGAGCCACAAGTGACATCACAAACACAAACTCCACCCATGTGACCAGCACTGGCCTATCAGGCACTGATTCGCAAATGACATCACAACAACAAACTGCACCCACATGACCAGCACTGGCCTATCAGGCACTGAGCCACAAGTGACATCACAAACACAAAATGCACCCACAGGACCAGCACTGGCCTATCAGGCACTGAGCCACAAGTGACATCACAAACACAAACTGCACCCACAGGACCAGCACTGGCCTATCAGGCACTGAGCCACAAGTGACATCACAAACACAAACTCCACCCACGTGACCAGCACTGGCCTATCAGGCACTGATCCGCAAATGACATCACAACAACAAACTGCACCCACGTGACCAGCACTGGCCTATCAGGCACTGAGCCAGAAGAGACATCACAACCACAAACTCCACCGACATGACCAGCAGTGGCCTATCAGGCACTGAGCCAAAAGTGACATCACAACCATAGACTCCACCCACATCACCAGCACTGGCCTATCAGGCACTCAGCCACAAGTGACCTCACAACCACAAACTGCAGCCACAGGACCAGCAATGTCCCATCAGGCACTGAGCCACAAGTGACCTCACAACCACAAACTGCACCCACATCACCAGCACTGGCCTATCAGGCACCGAGCTACAAGTGACATCACAACCTCAAACTGCACCCACATGAACAGCACTGGCCTATCAGGCACTGAGCCACAAGTGACATCACAAACACAATCTCCACCCACGTGACCAGCACTGGCCTATCAGGCACTGATCCGCAAATGACATCACAACAACAAACTGCACCCACGTGACCAGCACTGGCCTATCAGGCACTGAGCCAGAAGAGACATGACAACCACAAACTCCACCCACATGACCAGCAGTGGCCTATCAGGCACTGAGCCACAAGTGACATCACAACCATAGACTCCACCCACATAACCAGCACTGGCCTATCAGGCACTCAGCCACAAGTGACATCACAAACACAAACTGCAGCCATGTGACCAGCACTGGCCTATCAGGCACTCAGCCACAAGTGAACTCACAAACACAAACTGCAGCCACATCATCAGCACTGGCCTATCAGGCACTGAGCCACAAGTGACATCACAAACACAAACTCCACCCACGTGACCAGCACTGGCCTATCAGGCACTGATCCGCAAATGACATCACAACAACAAACTGCACCCACATGACCAGCACTGGCCTATCAGGCACTGAGCCACAAGTGACATCACAAACACAAATTGCAGCCACATGACCAGCACTGGCCTATCAGGCACTGAGCCACAAGTGACATCACAAACAAAAACTGCACCCACATGAACAGCATTGGCCTATCAGGCACTGAGCCAAAAGTGACATCACAAACAAAAACTGCACACACATATGCAGCACTGGCCTATCAGGCACTGAGCCACAAGTGACATCACAAACACAAACTCCACCCACATCACCAGCACTGGCCTATCAGGCACTGAGCCACAAGTGACATCACAAACACAAACTCCACCCACATCACCAGCACTGGCCTATCAGGCACTGAGCCACAAGTGACATCACAAACACAAACTCCACCCACATGACCAGCACTGGCCTATCAGGCACTGATCCACAAATGACATCACAACCACAAACTGCAGCCATGTGACCAACACTGGCCTATCAGGCACTGAGCCACAAGTGACATCACAAACACAAACTGCACCCACAGGACCAACACTGGCCTATCAGGCACTGAGCCACAAGTGACATCACAACCACAAACTCCACCCACATGACCAGCAGTGGCCTATCAGGCACTGAGCCACAAGAGACATCACAAACACAAACTGCACCCACATCACCAGCACTGGCCTATCAGGCACTGAGCCACAAGTGACATCACAAACACAAACTGCAGCCATGTGACCAGCACTGGCCTATCAGGCACTCAGCCACAAGTGACATCACAAACACAAACTCCACCCACACCACCAGCACTGGCCTATCAGGCACTGAGCCACAAGTGACATCACAAACACAAACTCCACCCACGTGACCAGCACTGGCCTATCAGGCACTGATCCGCAAATGACATCACAACAACAAACTGCACCCACATGAACAGCACTGGCCTATCAGGCACTGAGCCACAAGTGACATCACAAACACAAACTGCAGCCATGTGACCAACACTGGCCTATCAGGCACTGAGCCACAAGTGACATCACAACCACAAACTCCACCCACATGACCAGCACTGGCCTATCAGGCACTCAGCCACAAGTGACCTCACAAACACAAACTGCAGCCACGTTACCAGCACTGACCTATCAGGCACTGAGCCACAAGTGACATCACAACCACAAACTGCAGCCACATCACCAGCACTGGCCTATCAGGCACTGAGCCACAAGTGACATCACAAACACAAACTGCAGCCATGTGACAAGCACTGGCCTATCAGGCACTGAGCCACAAGTGACATCACAAACACAAACACCACCCACAGGACCAGCACTGGCCTATCAGGCACTCAGCCACAAGTGACATCACAAACACAAACTCCACCCACAGGACCAGCAGGGCCCATCAGGCTCTGAGCCACAAGTGACATCACAACCACAAACTGCACCCACATCACCAGCACTGGCCTATCAGGCACTGAGCCACAAGTGACATCACAATCACAAACTCCACCCACATCACCAGCACTGGCCTATCAGGCACTGAGCCACAAGTGACATCACAAACACAAACTGCAGCCACATCACCAGCACTGGCCTCTCAGGCACTGAGCCACAAGTGACATCACAAACACAATCTCCACCCACATAACCAGCACTGGCCTATCAGGCACTGAGCCACAAGTGACATCACAACAACAAACTGCACCCACGTGACCAGCACTGGCCTATCAGGCACTGAGCCACAAGTGACAACACAATCACAAACTGCACCCATGTGATCAGCACTGGCCTATCAGGCACTGAGCCACAAGTGACATCACAAACACAAACTCCACCCACATCATCAGCACTGTTCTATCAGGCACTGAGCCACAAGTAACATCACAACCACAAACTCCACCCACATGACTACCACTGGCCTATCAGGCACTCGGCCACAAGTGACATCACAACCACAAACTCCACCCACAGGACCAGCATGACCTATCAGGCACTGAGCCACAAGTGACCTCACAACGACAAAATGAACCCACGTGACCAGCACTGGCCTATCAGGCACTCAGCCACAAGTGACCTCACAACCACAAACTGCAGCCACAGGACCAGCAATGTCCCATCACGCACTGAGCCACAAGTGACCTCACAACCACAAACTGCACCCACATCACCAGCACTGGCCTATCAGGCACCGAGCTACAAGTGACATCACAACCTCAAACTGAACCCACGTGACCAGCACTGGCCTATCAGGCCCTGAGCCACAAGTGACATCACAAACACAAACTGCAGCCACATCACCAGCACTGGCCTATCAGGCACTCAGCCACAAGTGACATCACAACCACAAACTGCAGCCATGTGACCAACACTGGCCTATCAGGCCCTGAGCCACAAGTGACATCACAAACACAAACTGCAGCCATGTGACAAGCACTGGCCTATCAGGCACTGAGCCACAAGTGACATCACAAACACAAACTGCAGCCACGTGACCAGCACTGGCCTATCAGGCACTGAGCCACAAGTGACATCACAAACACAAACTGCAGCCATGTGACCAACACTGGCCTATCAGGCACTGAGCCACAAGTGACATCACAACCACAAACTCCACCCACATGACCAGCACTGGCCTATCAGGCACTGAGCCACAAGTGACCTCACAAACACAAACTGCAGCCACGTTACCAGCACTGACCTATCAGGCACTGAGCCACAAGTGACCTCACAACCACAAACTCCACCCACATCACCAGCACTGGCCTATCAGGCACTGAGCCACAAGTGACATCACAAACACAAACTGCAGCCATGTGACAAGCACTGGCCTATCAGGCACTGAGCCACAAGTGACATCACAAACACAAACACCACCCACAGGACCAGCACTGGCCTATCAGGCACTCAGCCACAAGTGACATCACAAACACAAACTCCACCCACAGGACCAGCAGGGCCCATCAGGCTCTGAGCCACAAGTGACATCACAACCACAAACTGCACCCACATCACCAGCACTGGCCTATCAGGCACTGAGCCACAAGTGACATCACAATCACAAACTCCACCCACATCACCAGCACTGGCCTATCAGGCACTGAGCCACAAGTGACATCACAAACACAAACTGCAGCCACATCACCAGCACTGGCCTCTCAGGCACTGAGCCACAAGTGACATCACAAACACAATCTCCACCCACATAACCAGCACTGGCCTATCAGGCACTGAGCCACAAGTGACATCACAACAACAAACTGCACCCACGTGACCAGCACTGGCCTATCAGGCACTGAGCCACAAGTGACAACACAATCACAAACTGCACCCACAGGACCAGCACTGGCCTATCAGGCACTGAGCCACAAGTGACATCACAAACACAAACTCCACCCACATCATCAGCACTGTTCTATCAGGCACTGAGCCACAAGTAACATCACAACCACAAACTCCACCCACATGACTACCACTGGCCTATCAGGCACTCGGCCACAAGTGACATCACAACCACAAACTCCACCCACAGGACCAGCATGACCTATCAGGCACTGAGCCACAAGTGACCTCACAACGACAAAATGAACCCACGTGACCAGCACTGGCCTATCAGGCACTCAGCCACAAGTGACCTCACAACCACAAACTGCAGCCACAGGACCAGCAATGTCCCATCAGGCACTGAGCCACAAGTGACCTCACAACCACAAACTGCACCCACATCACCAGCACTGGCCTATCAGGCACCGAGCTACAAGTGACATCACAACCTCAAACTGCACCCACGTGACCAGCACTGGCCGATCAGGCCCTGAGCCACAAGTGACATCACAAACACAAACTGCAGCCACATCACCAGCACTGGCCTATCAGGCACTCAGCCACAAGTGACATCACAACCACAAACTGCAGCCATGTGACCAACACTGGCCTATCAGGCCCTGAGCCACAAGTGACATCACAAACACAAACTGCAGCCATGTGACAAGCACTGGCCTATCAGGCACTGAGCCACAAGTGACATCACAAACACAAACTGCAGCCACAGGACCAGCACTGGCCTATCAGGCACTGAGCCACAAGTGACATCACAAACACAAACTCCACCCACAGGACCAGCAGGGCCCTGTAAGGCACTGAGCCACAAGTGACATCACAAACACAAACTCCACCCACATCACCAGCACTGGCCTATCAGGCACTGAGCCACAAGTGACCTCACAGCCACAAACTGCACCCACATCACCAGCACTGGCCTATCAGGCACTGAGCCACAAGTGACATCACAAACACAAACTGCAGCCATGTGACCAGCACTGGCCTATCAGGCACTGAGCCACAAGTGACATCACAAACACAAACTGCAGCCATGTGACCAACACTGGCCTATCAGGCACTGAGCCACAAGTGACATCACAAACACAAACTGCAGCCACATCACCAGCACTGGCCTCTCAGGCACTCAGCCACAAGTGACATCACAAACAAACCTGCACACACATCACCAGCACTGGCCTATCAGGCACTGAGCCACAAGCGACAACACAAACACAAACTGAACCCACATCACCAGCACTGGCCTATCAGGCACTGAGCCACAAGTGACATCACAAACACAAACTGCAGCCATGTGACCAGCACTGGCCTATCAGGCACTGAGCCACAAGTGACATCACAAACACAAACTGCACCCACAGGACCAGCACTGGCCTATCAGGCACTGAGCCACAAGTGACATCACAAACACAAACTGCAGCCACAGGATCAGCACTGGCCTATCAGGCACTGAGCCACAAGTGACATCACAAACACAAACTGCAGCCACAGGACCAGCACTGGCCTATCAGGCACTGAGCCACAAGTGACATCACAAACACAAACTGCAGCCACATCACCAGCACTGGCCTATCAGGCACTGAGCCACAAGTGACATCACAAACACAAACTGCAGCCATGTGACCAGCACTGGCCTATCAGGCACTGAGCCACAAGTGACATCACAAACACAAACTGCAGCCATGTGACCAACACTGGCCTATCAGGCACTGAGCCACAAGTGACATCACAAACACAAACTGCAGCCACATCACCAGCACTGGCCTCTCAGGCACTCAGCCACAAGTGACATCACAAACAAACCTGCACACACATCACCAGCACTGGCCTATCAGGCACTGAGCCACAAGCGACAACACAAACACAAATTGCAGCCACATGACCAGCACTGGCCTATCAGGCACTCAGCCACAAGTGACATCACAAACACAAACTCCACCCACAGGACCAGCAGGGCCCATCAGGCTCTGAGCCACAAGTGACATCACAACCACAAACTGCACCCACATCACCAGCACTGGCCTATCAGGCACTGAGCCACAAGTGACATCACAATCACAAACTCCACCCACATCACCAGCACTGGCCTATCAGGCACTGAGCCACAAGTGACATCACAAACACAAACTGCAGCCACATCACCAGCACTGGCCTATCAGGCACTCAGCCACAAGTGACATCACAAACACAATCTCCACCCACATAACCAGCACTGGCCTATCAGGCACTGAGCCACAAGTGACATCACAACAACAAACTGCACCCACGTGACCAGCACTGGCCTATCAGGCACTGAGCCACAAGTGACAACACAATCACAAACTGCACCCATGTGATCAGCACTGGCCTATCAGGCACTGAGCCACAAGTGACATCACAAACACAAACTCCACCCACATCATCAGCACTGTTCTATCAGGCACTGAGCCACAAGTAACATCACAACCACAAACTCCACCCACATGACTACCACTGGCCTATCAGGCACTCGGCCACAAGTGACATCACAACCACAAACTCCACCCACAGGACCAGCATGACCTATCAGGCACTGAGCCACAAGTGACCTCACAACGACAAAATGAACCCACGTGACCAGCACTGGCCTATCAGGCACTGAGCCACAAGTGACAACACAATCACAAACTGCACCCATGTGATCAGCACTGGCCTATCAGGCACTGAGCCACAAGTGACATCACAAACATAAACTGCAGCCACATCACCAGCACTGGCCTATCAAGCACTGAGCCACAAGAGACATCACAACCACAAACTGCAGCCACATGACCAGCAGTGGCCTATCAGGCACTGAGCCACAAGTGACATCACAAACACAATCTCCACCCACATGACCAGCACTGGCCTATCAGGCACTGAGCCACAAGTGACCTCACAACCACAAAATGAACCCACGTGACCAGCACTGGCCTATCAGGCACTGAGCCACAAGTGACATCACAAACACAAACTCCACCCACGTGACCAGCACTGGCCTATCAGGCACTGATCCGCAAATGACATCACAACAACAAACTGCACCCACATGACCAGCACTGGCCTATCAGGCACTGAGCCACAAGTTACATCACAACCACAAACTGCAGCCACAGGACCAGCAATGTCCTATCAGGCACTGAGCCACAAGTGACATCACAAACACAAACTGCAGCCAAATCACCAGCACTGGCCTATCAGGCACTCAGCCACAAGTGACATCACAAACACAAACTGCAGCCACATCACCAGCACTGGCCTATCAGGCACTGAGCCACAAGTGACATCACAAACACAAACTGCACCCACACCACCAGCACTGGCCTATCAGGCACTGAGCCACAAGTGACATCACAAACACAAACTGAACCCACATCACCAGCACTGGCCTATCAGGCACTGAGCCACAAGTGACATCACAAACACAAACTGCAGCCATGTGACCAGCACTGGCCTATCAGGCACTGAGCCACAAGTGACATCACAAACACAAACTGCACCCACATCACCAGCACTGGCCTATCAGGCACTGAGCCACAAGTGACATCACAAACACAAACTGCAGCCACAGGATCAGCACTGGCCTATCAGGCACTGAGCCACAAGTGACATCACAAACACAAACTGAACCCACATCACCAGCACTGGCCTATCAGGCACTGAGCCACAAGTGACATCACAAACACAAACTGCAGCCATGTGACCAACACTGGCCTATCAGGCACTGAGCCACAAGTGACATCACAAACACAAACTGCAGCCACATCACCAGCACTGGCCTCTCAGGCACTCAGCCACAAGTGACATCACAAACAAACCTGCACACACATCACCAGCACTGGCCTATCAGGCACTGAGCCACAAGCGACAACACAAACACAAATTGCAGCCACATGACCAGCAGTGGCCTATCAGGCACTGAGCCACAAGTGACCTCACAGCCACAAACTGCACCCACATCACCAGCACTGGCCTATCAGGCACTGAGCCACAAGTGACATCAAAACCACAAACTCCAACCACATCATCAGCACTGTTCTATCAGGCACTCAGCCACAAGTGACATCACAACCACAAACTGCACCCACATCACCAGCACTGGCCTATCAGGCACTCAGCCACAAGTGACATCACAAACACAAACTCCACCCACATCATCAGCACTGTTCTATCAGGCATTGATCCACAAATGACCTCACAATCACAAACTGCACCCACAGGACCAACACTGGCCTATCAGGCACTGAGCCACAAGTGACATCACAAACACAATCTCCACCCACATGACCAGCACTGGCCTATCAGGCACTGAGGCACAAGTGACCTCACAACCACAAACTGCACCCACATGACCAGCACTGGCCTATCAGGCACTGAGCCACAAGTGACATCACAAACACAAACTCCACCCACATAAAGAGCACTGGCCTATCAGGCACTGAGCCACAAGTGACATCACAAACACAAACTCTATCCACATGACCAGCACTGGCCTATCAGGCACTGAGCCACAAGTGACCTCACAACCACAAACTGCACCCACGTGACCAGCACTGGCCTATCAGGCACTGATCCGCAAATGACATCACAACAACAAACTGCACCCACATGACCAGCACTGGCCTATCAGGCACTGAGCCACAAGTTACATCACAACCACAAACTGCAGCCACAGGACCAGCAATGTCCTATCAGGCACTGAGCCACAAGTGACATCACAAACACAAACTGCACACACAGGACCAGCACTGGCCTATCAGGCACTCAGCCACAAGTGACATCACAAACACAAACTGCAGCCACATCACCAGCACTGGCCTATCAGGCACTGAGCCACAAGTGACATCACAAACACAAACTGCAGCCACAGGACCAGCACTGGCCTATCAGGCACTGAGCCACAAGTGACATCACAAACACAAACTGAACCCACATCACCAGCACTGGCCTATCAGGCACTGAGCCACAAGCGACATCACAAACACAAACTGCAGCCATGTGACCAGCACTGGCCTATCAGGCACTGAGCCACAAGTGACATCACAAACACAAACTGCACCCACATCACCAGCACTGGCCTATCAGGCACTGAGCCACAAGTGACATCACAAACACAAACTCCACCCACATGACCAGCACTGGCCTATCAGGCACTGAGCCACAAGTTACATCACAACCACAAACTGCAGCCACAGGACCAGCACTGGCCTATCAGGCACTCAGCCACAAGTGACATCACAAACACAAACTGCAGCCACATCACCAGCACTGGCCTATCAGGCACTGAGCCACAAGTGACATCACAAACACAAACTGCACCCACAGGACCAGCACTGGCCTATCAGGCACTCAGCCACAAGTGACATCACAAACACAAACTGAACCCACATCACCAGCACTGGCCTATCAGGCACTGAGCCACAAGTGACATCACAACCACAAACTGCAGCCATGTGACCAGCACTGGCCTATCAGGCACTGAGCCACAAGTGACATCACAAACACAAACTGCAGCCATGTGACCAACACTGGCCTATCAGGCACTGAGCCACAAGTGACATCACAAACACAAACTGCAGCCACATCACCAGCACTGGCCTCTCAGGCACTCAGCCACAAGTGACATCACAAACAAACCTGCACACACATCACCAGCACTGGCCTATCAGGCACTGAGCCACAAGTGACAACACAAACACAAACTGCACCCACAGGACAAGCAGTGGCCTATCAGGCACTGAGCCACAAGTGACATCACAAACACAAACTGCACCCACATCACCAGCACTGGCCTATCAGGCACTGATCCACAAATGACATCACAACCACAAACTGCAGCCATGTGACCAACACTGGCCTATCAGGCACTGAGCCACAAGTGACGTCACAAACACAAACTCCACCCACATCATCAGCACTGGCCTATCAGGCACTGAGCCACAAGTGACATCACAATCACAAACTGCACCCACAGGACCAGCAATGGCGTGTCAGGCACTGAGCCACAAGTGACCTCACAACCACAAACTCCACCCACATGAACACCACTGGCCTATCAGGCACTGAGCCACAAGTGACATCACAAACATAAACTGCAGCCACATCACCAGCACTGGCCTATCAAGCACTGAGCCACAAGAGACATCACAAACACAAACTGCACCCACAGGACAAGCAGTGGCCTATCAGGCACTGAGCCACAAGTGACATCACAAACACAAACTGCACCCACATCACCAGCACTGGCCTATCAGGCACTGATCCACAAATGACATCACAACCACAAACTGCAGCCATGTGACCAACACTGGCCTATCAGGCACTGAGCCACAAGTGACGTCACAAACACAAACTCCACCCACATCATCAGCACTGGCCTATCAGGCACTGAGCCACAAGTGACATCACAATCACAAACTGCACCCACAGGACCAGCACTGGCCTATCAGGCACTGAGCCACAAGTGACATCACAACCACAAACAGCAGCCATGGGCCTAGCACTGGCCTATCAGGCACTGAGCCACAAGTGACCTCACAAACACAAACAGCAGCCATGCAACTAGCACTGGCCTATCAGGCACTGAGCCACAAGTGACATCACAAACACAAACTCCACCCACAGGACCAGCAGGGCCCTGTCAGGCCCTGAGCCACAAGTGACATCACAAACACAAACTGCACCCACATCACCAGCACTGGCCTATCAGGCACTGAGCCACAAGTGACATCACAAACACAAACTCCACCCACATCACCAGCACTGGCCTATCAGGCACTGAGCCACAAGTGACATCACAAACACAAACTCCACCCACGTGACCAGCACTGGCCTATCAGGCACTGAGCCACAAGTGACATCACAAACACAAACTCCACCCACGTGACCAGCACTGGCCTATCAGGCACTGATCCGCAAGTGACATCACAAACACAAACTGCAGCCACATCACCAGCACTGGCCTATCAGGCACTGAGCCACAAGTGACATCACAAACACAAACTGCACCCACATCACCAACACTGGCCTATCAGGCTCTGAGCCACAAGTGACATCACAACCACAAACTGCACCCACATGAACAGCATTGGCCTATCAGGCACTGAGCCACAAGTGACATCACAACCACAAACTGCAGCCATGTGACCAAGACTGGCCTATCAGGCACTGAGCCACAAGTGACATCACAAACACAAACTGCACCCACATCACCAGCACTGGCCTATCAGGCACTGAGCCACAAGTGACATCACAAACACAAACTGCACCCACATGACCAGCACTGGCCTATCAGGCACTGAGCCACAAGTGACATCACAAACACAAACTGCAGCCATGTGACCAACACTGGCCTATCAGGCACTGAGCCACAAGTGACATCACAACCACAAACTCCACCCACATGACCAGCACTGGCCTATCAGGCACTGAGCCACAAGTGACCTCACAAACACAAACTGCAGCCACGTTACCAGCACTGACCTGTCAGGCACTGAGCCACAAGTGACATCACAACCACAAACTGCAGCCACATCACCAGCACTGGCCTATCAGGCACTGAGCCACAAGTGACATCACAAACACAAACTGCAGCCACACCACCAGCACTGGCCTATCAGGCACTGAGCCACAAGTGACATCACAAACACAAACACCACCCACAGGACCAGCACTGGCCTATCAGGCACTGAGCCACAAGTGACATCACAACCACAGACTACACCCATGTGACCAGTACTGGCCTATCAGGCACTCAGCCACAAGTGACATCACAACCACAAACTGCAGCCACAGGACCAGCACTGGCCTATCAGGCACTGAGCCACAAGTGACATCACAAACACAATCTCCACCCACGTGACCAGTACTGGCCTATCAGGCACTCAGCCACAAGTGACATCACAAACACAAACTGCAGCCATGTGACAAGCACTGGCCTATCAGGCACTGAGCCACAAGTGACCTCACAACCACAAACTGCAGCCATGTGACCAGCACCGGCCTATCAGGCACTGAGCCACAAGTGACATCACAAACACAAACTCCACCCACGTGACCAGCACTGGCCTATCAGGCACTGATCCGCAAATGACATCACAACAACAAACTGCACCCACATCACCAGCACTGGCCTATCAGGCACTGAGCCACAAGTGACCTCACAAACACAAACTCCACCCACATGACCAGCACTGGCCTATCAGGCACTGAGCCACAAGTGACATCACAAACACAAACTGCAGCCACATCACCAGCACTGGCCTATCAGGCACTGAGCCACAAGTGACATCACAAACACAAACTCCACCCACATGACCAGCACTGGCCTATCAGGCACTGAGGCACAAGTGACATCACAAACACAAACTGCAGCCATGTGACCAGCACTGGCCTATCAGGCTCTGAGCCACAAGTGACATCACAAACACAAACTGCAGCCACATGACCAGCACTGGCCTATCAGGCACTCAGCCACAAGTGACATCACAAACACAAACTGCAGCCACATGAAAATCACTGGTCTAACAGGCACTCAGCCACAAGTGACATCACAACAACAAACTGCACCCACGTGACCAGCACTGGCCTATCAGGCACTGAGCCACAAGTGACATCACAACCACAAACTGCACCCACATGAACAGCAGTGGCCTATCAGGCACTGAGCCACAAGTGACCTCACAACCACAAACTCCACCCACATCACCAGCACTGGCCTATCAGGCACTGAGCCACAAGTGACATCACAGCCACAAACTGCAGACACATTACCAGCACTGGCCTATCAGGCACTGAGCCACAAGTGACATCACAAACACAAACTGCACCCACATCACCAGCACTGGCCTATCAGGCACTGAGACACAAGTGACATCACAACCACAAACTCCACCCACATCACCAGCACTGGCCTATCAGGCACTGAGCCACAAGTGACATCACAAACACAAACTGCAGCCACGTGACTAGCACTGGTCTACCAGGCACTGAGCCACAAGTGACATCACAGCCACAAAATGCAGACACATTACCAGCACTGGCCTATCAGGCACTGAGCCACAAGTGACATCACAAACACAAACTCCACCCACATCACCAGCACTGGCCTATCAGGCACTGAGCCACAAGTGACATCACAAACACAAACTGCAGCCATGTGACAAGCACTGGCCTATCAGGCACTGAGCCACAAGTGACATCACAACCACAAACTGCAGCCATGTGACCAGCACTGGCCTATCAGGCACTGAGCCACAAGTGACATCACAAACACAAACTGCAGCCACATCACCAGCACTGGCCTATCAGGCACTGAGCCACAAGTGACATCACAAACACAAACTCCACCCACATCACCAGCACTGGCCTATCAGGCACTGATCCGCAAATGACATCACAACAACAAACTGCACCCACATGACCAGCACTGGCCTATCAGGCACTGAGCCACAAGTGACATCACAAACACAAACTGCAGCCATGTGACCAGCACTGGCCTATCAGGCACTGAGCCACAAGTGACATCACAAACACAAACTGCAGCCACATCACCAGCACTGGCCTATCAGGCACTGAGCCACAAGTGACATCACAAACACAAACTGCACCCACATCACCAGCACTGGCCTATCAGGCACTGAGCCACAAGTGACATCACAAACACAAACTGCACCCACATGACCAGCACTGGCCTATCAGGCACTGAGCCACAAGTGACATCACAAACACAAACTGCACCCACATCACCAGCACTGGCCTATCAGGCACTCAGCCACAAGTGACATCACAAACACAAACTGCAGCCATGTGACCAGCACTGGCCTATCAGGCACTCAGCCACAAGTGACAACAACAACAACAAACTGCAGCCACAGGACGAGCACTGGTCTATCAGGCACTCAGCCACAAGTGACCTCACAACCACAAACTGCAGCCATGTGACAAGCACTGGCCTATCAGGCACTGAGCCACAAGTGACATCACAAACACAAACTGCAGCCACATCACCAGCACTGGCCTATCAGGCACTCAGCCACAAGTGACATCACAAACACAAATTGCACACACAGGACCAGCACTGGCCTATCAGGCACTCAGCCACAAGTGACAACAACAACAACAAACTGCAGCCACAGGACGAGCACTGGTCTATCAGGCACTCAGCCACAAGTGACCTCACAACCACAAACTGCAGCCATGTGACAAGCACTGGCCTATCAGGCACTGAGCCACAAGTGACATCACAAACAAAAACTGCACCCACATGAACAGCATTGGCCTATCAGGCACTGAGCCAAAAGTGACATCACAAACAAAAACTGCACACACATATGCAGCACTGGCCTATCACGCATTGAGCCACAAGTGACATCACAAACACAAACTCCACCCACATCACCAGCACTGGCCTATCAGGCACTGAGCCACAAGTGACATCACAACCACAAACTGCAGCCACTTCACCAGCACTGGCCTATCAGGCACTCAGCCACAACAGACATCACAAACACAAACCGCAGCCACAGGACCAGCACTGGCCTATCAGGCACTCAGCCACAAGTGACATCACAAACACAAACTGCACTCACAGGACCAGCAATGTCCTATCAGGCACTGAGCCACAAGTGACATCACAAACACAAACTCCACCCACATCACCAGCACTGGCCTATCAGGCACTGAGCCACAAGTGACATCACAAACACAAACTCCACCCACATCACCAGCACTGGCCTATCAGGCACTGAGCCACAAGTGACATCACAAACACATACTGCAGCCACAGGACCAGCACTGGCCTATCAGGCACTGATCCGCAAGTGACATCACAATCACAAACTGCACCCACATCACCAGCACTGGCCTATCAGGCACTGAGCCACAAGTGACATCACAAACACAAACTGCACCCACATGACCAGCACTGGCCTATCAGGCACTGAGCCACAAGTGACATCACAACCACAAATTGCAGCCACATCACCAGCACTGGCCTATCAGGCACTCAGCCACAAGTGACATCACAAACACAAACTGCAGCCACACCACCAGCACTGGCCTATCAGGCACTGAGCCACAAGTGACATCACAAACACAAACTGCACCCACATCACCAGCACTGGCCTATCAGGCACTGAGCCACAAGTGACATCACAACCACAAACTGCAGCCATGTGACCAGCACTGGCCTATCAGGCACTGAGCCACAAGTGACATCACAAACACAAAATGAACCCACGTGACCAGCACTGGCCTATCAGGCACTGAGCCACAAGTGACATCACAAACACAAACTGCAGCCATGTGACCAACACTGGCCTGTCAGGCACTGAGCCACAAGTGACCTCACAACGACAAAATGAACCCACGTGACCAGCACTTGCCTATCAGGCACTCAGCCACAAGTGACATCACAACCACAAACTGCAGCCATGTGACTAGCACTGGTCTACCAGGCACTGAGCCACAAGTGACATCACAAACACAAACTGCAGCCACTTCACCAGCACTGGCCTATCAGGCACTCAGCCACAACAGACATCACAAACACAAATTGCAGCCACATGACCAGCACTGGCCTATCAGGCACTGAGCCACAAGTGACATCACAAACACAAACTCCACCCACATCACTAGCACTGGACTATCAGGCACTGAGCCACAAATGACATCACAACCACAAACTGCAGCCATGTGACCAACACTGGCCTATCAGGCACTGAGCCACAAGTGATATCACAAACACAAACACCACCCACAGGACCAGCATGACCTATCAGGCACTGAGCCACAAGTGACCTCACAACGACAAAATGAACCCACGTGACCAGCACTGGCCTATCAGGCACTCAGCCACAAGTGACATCACAAACACAAACTGCAGCCATGTGACTAGCACTGGTCTACCAGGCACTGAGCCACAAGTGACATCACAAACACAAACTGCACCCACATCACCAGCACTGGCCTATCAGGCACTGAGCCACAAGTGACAACACAAACACAAATTGCAGCCATGTGACCAACACTGGCCTATCAGGCACTCAGCCACAAGTGACATCACAAACACAAACTGCACCCACATCACCAGCACTGGCCTATCAGGCACTGAGCCACAAGTGACAACACAAACACAAATTGCAGCCATGTGACCAACACTGGCCTATCAGGCACTGAGCCACAAGTGACATCACAAACACAAACTGCAGCCATGTGACCAACACTGGCCTGTCAGGCACTGAGCCACAAGTGACATCACAAACACAAACTCCACCCACATCACTAGCACTGGACTATCAGGCACTGAGCCACAAATGACATCACAAACACAAACTGCACCCACATGACCAGCACTGGCCTATCAGGCACTGAGCCACAAGTGACATCACAAACACAAACTGCAGCCATGTGACCAACACGGGCCTATCAGGCTCTGAGCCACAAGTGACATCACAACCACAAACTGCACCCACATGAACAGCATTGGCCTATCAGGCACTGAGCCACAAGTGACATCACAAACACAAACTGCAGCCACATCACCAGCACTGGCCTATCAGGCACTGAGCCACAAGTGACATCACAACCACAAACTGCAGCCACATCACCAGCACTGGCATATGAGGCACTGAGCCACAAGTCACATCACAACCACAAACTGCAGCCACATGACCAGCACTGGCCTATCAGGCACTGAGCCACAAGTGACATCACAAACACAAACTCCACCCAAATCACTAGCACTGGACTATCAGGCACTGAGCCACAAATGACATCACAACCACAAACTGCAGCCATGTGACCAACACTGGCCTATCAGGCACTGAGCCACAAGTGACATCACAAACACAAACTCCACCCACATCATCAGCACTGTTCTATCAGGCATTGATCCACAAATGACCTCACAATCACAAACTGCACCCACAGGACCAACACTGGCCTATCAGGCACTGAGCCACAAGTGACATCACAAACACAATCTCCACCCACATGACCAGCACTGGCCTATCAGGCACTGAGGCACAAGTGACCTCACAACCACAAACTGCACCCACATGACCAGCACTGGCCTATCAGGCACTGAGCCACAAGTTACATCACAAACACAAACTCCACCCACATAAAGAGCACTGGCCTATCAGGCACTGAGCCACAAGTGACATCACAAACACAAACTCTATCCACATGACCAGCACTGGCCTATCAGGCACTGAGCCACAAGTGACCTCACAACCACAAAATGAACCCACGTGACCAGCACTGGCCTATCAGGCACTGAGCCACAAGTGACATCACAAACACAAACTCCACCCACGTGACCAGCACTGGCCTATCAGGCACTGATCCGCAAATGACATCACAACAACAAACTGCACCCACATGACCAGCACTGGCCTATCAGGCACTGAGCCACAAGTTACATCACAACCACAAACTGCAGCCACAGGACCAGCACTGGCCTATCAGGCACTCAGCCACAAGTGACATCACAAACACAAACTGCAGCCACATCACCAGCACTGGCCTATCAGGCACTGAGCCACAAGTGACATCACAAACACAAACTGCACACACAGGACCAGCACTGGCCTATCAGGCACTGAGCCACAAGTGACATCACAAACACAAACTGCACACACATCACCAGCACTGGCCTATCAGGCACTGAGCCACAAGCGACATCACAAACACAAACTGCAGCCATGTGACCAGCACTGGCCTATCAGGCACTGAGCCACAAGTGACATCACAAACACAAACTGCAGCCACATCACCAGCACTGGCCTATCAGGCACTGAGCCACAAGTGACATCACAAACACAAACTGCAGCCACATCACCAGCACTGGCCTATCAGGCACTGAGCCACAAGTGACATCACAAACACAAACTCCACCCACATGACCAGCACTGGCCTATCAGGCACTGATCCACAAATGACATCACAACCACAAACTGCAGCCATGTGACCAACACTGGCCTATCAGGCACTGAGCCACAAGTGACATCACAAACACAAACTCCACCCACATCACCAGCACTGGCCTATCAGGCACTGAGCCACAAGTGACATCACAAACACAAACTGAACCCACATCACCAGCACTGGCCTATCAGGCACTGAGCCACAAGTGACATCACAAACACAAACTGTAGCCACAGGATCAGCACTGGCCTATCAGGCACTGAGCCACAAGTGACATCACAAACACAAACTGCACCCACAGGACCAGCACTGGCCTATCAGGCACTGAGCCACAAGTGACATCACAAACACAAACTGAACCCACATCACCAGCACTGGCCTATCAGGCACTGAGCCACAAGTGACATCACAAACACAAACTGCAGCCATGTGACCAGCACTGGCCTATCAGGCACTGAGCCACAAGTGACATCACAAACACAAACTGCAGCCATGTGACCAACACTGGCCTATCAGGCACTGAGCCACAAGTGACATCACAAACACAAACTGCAGCCACATCACCAGCACTGGCCTCTCAGGCACTCAGCCACAAGTGACATCACAAACAAACCTGCACACACATCACCAGCACTGGCCTATCAGGCACTGAGCCACAAGCGACAACACAAACACAAACTGAACCCACATCACCAGCACTGGCCTATCAGGCACTGAGCCACAAGTGACATCACAAACACAAACTGCAGCCATGTGACCAGCACTGGCCTATCAGGCACTGAGCCACAAGTGACATCACAAACACAAACTGCACCCACAGGACCAGCACTGGCCTATCAGGCACTGAGCCACAAGTGACATCACAAACACAAACTGCAGCCACAGGATCAGCACTGGCCTATCAGGC
Source organism: Apteryx mantelli (assembly GCF_036417845.1). Lineage (NCBI taxonomy): Eukaryota > Metazoa > Chordata > Aves > Apterygiformes > Apterygidae > Apteryx > Apteryx mantelli. Next base: position 765,904 of record NW_027118782.1, on the reverse strand, counting down.
ACTGAGCCACAAGTGACATCACAAACACAAACTGCAGCCACAGGACCAGCACTGGCCTATCAGGCACTGAGCCACAAGTGACATCACAAACACAAACTGAACCCACATCACCAGCACTGGCCTATCAGGCACTGAGCCACAAGTGACATCACAAACACAAACTGCAGCCATGTGACCAGCACTGGCCTATCAGGCACTGAGCCACAAGTGACATCACAAACACAAACTGCAGCCATGTGACCAACACTGGCCTATCAGGCACTGAGCCACAAGTGACATCACAAACACAAACTGCAGCCACATCACCAGCACTGGCCTCTCAGGCACTCAGCCACAAGTGACATCACAAACAAACCTGCACACACATCACCAGCACTGGCCTATCAGGCACTGAGCCACAAGCGACAACACAAACACAAATTGCAGCCACATGACCAGCACTGGTCTACCAGGCACTGAGCCACAAGTGACATCACAAACACAAACTCCACCCACATGAACACCACCGGCCTATCAGGCACTGAGCCACAAGTGACATCACAAACATAAACTGCAGCCACATCACCAGCACTGGCCTATCAAGCACTGAGCCACAAGAGACATCACAACCACAAACTGCAGCCACATGACCAGCAGTGGCCTATCAGGCACTGAGCCACAAGTGACATCACAAACACAATCTCCACCCACATGACCAGCACTGGCCTATCAGGCACTGAGCCACAAGTGACCTCACAACCACAAAATGAACCCACGTGACCAGCACTGGCCTATCAGGCACTGAGCCACAAGTGACATCACAAACACAAACTCCACCCACGTGACCAGCACTGGCCTATCAGGCACTGATCCGCAAATGACATCACAACAACAAACTGCACCCACATGACCAGCACTGGCCTATCAGGCACTGAGCCACAAGTTACATCACAAACACAAACTGCAGCCACAGGACCAGCAATGTCCTATCAGGCACTGAGCCACAAGTGACATCACAAACACAAACTGCACCCACAGGACCAGCACTGGCCTATCAGGCACTGAGCCACAAGTGACATCACAAACACAAACTGCACCCACATGAACAGCATTGGCCTATCAGGCACTCAGCCACAAGTGACATCACAACCACAAACTGCAGCCACATCACCAGCACTGGCCTATCAGGCACTGAGCCACAAGTGACATCACAACCACAAACTGCACCCACGTGACCAGCACTGGCCTATCAGGCACTGAGCCACAAGTGACATCACAAACACAAACTGCAGCCATGTGACCAGCACTGGCCTATCAGGCACTGAGCCACAAGTGACATCACAAACACAAACTGCACCCACATCACCAGCACTGGCCTATCAGGCACTGAGCCACAAGTGACATCACAAACACAAACTGCAGCCACAGGATCAGCACTGGCCTATCAGGCACTGAGCCACAAGTGACATCACAAACACAAACTGAACCCACATCACCAGCACTGGCCTATCAGGCACTGAGCCACAAGTGACATCACAAACACAAACTGCAGCCATGTGACCAGCACTGGCCTATCAGGCACTGAGCCACAAGTGACATCACAAACACAAACTGCAGCCATGTGACCAACACTGGCCTATCAGGCACTGAGCCACAAGTGACATCACAAACACAAACTGCAGCCACATCACCAGCACTGGCCTCTCAGGCACTCAGCCACAAGTGACATCACAAACAAACCTGCACACACATCACCAGCACTGGCCTATCAGGCACTGAGCCACAAGCGACAACACAAACACAAATTGCAGCCACATGACCAGCACTGGTCTACCAGGCACTGAGCCACAAGTGACATCACAACCACAAACTCCACCCACATGAACACCACCGGCCTATCAGGCACTGAGCCACAAGTGACATCACAAACATAAACTGCAGCCACATCACCAGCACTGGCCTATCAAGCACTGAGCCACAAGAGACATCACAACCACAAACTGCAGCCACATGACCAGCACTGGCCTATCAGGCACTGAGCCACAAGTGACCTCACAGCCACAAACTGCACCCACATCACCAGCACTGGCCTATCAGGCACTGAGCCACAAGTGACATCAAAACCACAAACTCCACCCACATCATCAGCACTGTTCTATCAGGCACTCAGCCACAAGTGACATCACAACCACAAACTGCACCCACATCACCAGCACTGGCCTATCAGGCACTCAGCCACAAGTGACATCACAAACACAAACTACACCCACATCATCAGCACTGTTCTATCAGGCATTGATCCACAAATGACCTCACAATCACAAACTGCACCCACAGGACCAACACTGGCCTATCAGGCACTGAGCCACAAGTGACATCACAAACACAATCTCCACCCACATGACCAGCACTGGCCTATCAGGCACTGAGGCACAAGTGACCTCACAACCACAAACTGCACCCACATGACCAGCACTGGCCTATCAGGCACTGAGCCACAAGTTACATCACAAACACAAACTCCACCCACATAAAGAGCACTGGCCTATCAGGCACTGAGCCACAAGTGACATCACAAACACAAACTCTATCCACATGACCAGCACTGGCCTATCAGGCACTGAGCCACAAGTGACCTCACAACCACAAAATGAACCCACGTGACCAGCACTGGCCTATCAGGCACTGATCCGCAAATGACATCACAACAACAAACTGCACCCACATGACCAGCACTGGCCTATCAGGCACTGAGCCACAAGTTACATCACAACCACAAACTGCAGCCACAGGACCAGCAATGTCCTATCAGGCACTGAGCCACAAGTGACATCACAAACACAAACTGCACCCACAGGACCAGCACTGGCCTATCAGGCACTCAGCCACAAGTGACATCACAAACACAAACTGCAGCCACATCACCAGCACTGGCCTATCAGGCACTGAGCCACAAGTGACATCACAAACACAAACTGCAGCCACAGGACCAGCACTGGCCTATCAGGCACTGAGCCACAAGTGACATCACAAACACAAACTGAACCCACATCACCAGCACTGGCCTATCAGGCACTGAGCCACAAGCGACATCACAAACACAAACTGCAGCCATGTGACCAGCACTGGCCTATCAGGCACTGAGCCACAAGTGACATCACAAACACAAACTGCAGCCACATCACCAGCACTGGCCTATCAGGCACTGAGCCACAAGTGACATCACAAACACAAACTCCACCCACATGACCAGCACTGGCCTATCAGGCACTGATCCACAAATGACATCACAACCACAAACTGCAGCCATGTGACCAACACTGGCCTATCAGGCACTGAGCCACAAGTGACATCACAAACACAAACTGCAGCCACATCACCAGCACTGGCCTATCAGGCACTGAGCCACAAGTGACATCACAAACACAAACTGCACCCACAGGACCAGCACTGGCCTATCAGGCACTCAGCCACAAGTGACATCACAAACACAAACTGAACCCACATCACCAGCACTGGCCTATCAGGCACTGAGCCACAAGTGACATCACAAACACAAACTGCAGCCATGTGACCAGCACTGGCCTATCAGGCACTGAGCCACAAGTGACATCACAAACACAAACTGCAGCCATGTGACCAACACTGGCCTATCAGGCACTGAGCCACAAGTGACATCACAAACACAAACTGCAGCCACATCACCAGCACTGGCCTCTCAGGCACTCAGCCACAAGTGACATCACAAACAAACCTGCACACACATCACCAGCACTGGCCTATCAGGCACTGAGCCACAAGTGACAACACAAACACAAACTGCACCCACAGGACAAGCAGTGGCCTATCAGGCACTGAGACACAAGTGACGTCACAAACACAAACTCCACCCACATCATCAGCACTGGCCTATCAGGCACTGAGCCACAAGTGACATCACAATCACAAACTGCACCCACAGGACCAGCACTGGCGTGTCAGGCACTGAGCCACAAGTGACCTCACAACCACAAACTCCACCCACATGAACACCACTGGCCTATCAGGCACTGAGCCACAAGTGACATCACAAACATAAACTGCAGCCACATCACCAGCACTGGCCTATCAAGCACTGAGCCACAAGAGACATCACAACCACAAACTGCACCCACAGGACAAGCAGTGGCCTATCAGGCACTGAGCCACAAGTGACATCACAAACACAAACTGCACCCACATCACCAGCACTGGCCTATCAGGCACTGATCCACAAATGACATCACAACCACAAACTGCAGCCATGTGACCAACACTGGCCTATCAGGCACTGAGCCACAAGTGACGTCACAAACACAAACTCCACCCACATCATCAGCACTGGCCTATCAGGCACTGAGCCACAAGTGACATCACAATCACAAACTGCACCCACAGGACCAGCACTGGCCTATCAGGCACTGAGCCACAAGTGACATCACAACCACAAACAGCAGCCATGGGCCTAGCACTGGCCTATCAGGCACTGAGCCACAAGTGACCTCACAAACACAAACAGCAGCCATGCAACTAGCACTGGCCTATCAGGCACTGAGCCACAAGTGACATCACAAACACAAACTCCACCCACAGGACCAGCAGGGCCCTGTCAGGCCCTGAGCCACAAGTGACATCACAAACACAAACTGCACCCACATCACCAGCACTGGCCTATCAGGCACTGAGCCACAAGTGACATCACAAACACAAACTCCACCCACATCACCAGCACTGGCCTATCAGGCACTGAGCCACAAGTGACATCACAAACACAAACTCCACCCACGTGACCAGCACTGGCCTATCAGGCACTGAGCCACAAGTGACATCACAAACACAAACTCCACCCACGTGACCAGCACTGGCCTATCAGGCACTGATCCGCAAGTGACATCACAAACACAAACTGCAGCCACATCACCAGCACTGGCCTATCAGGCACTGAGCCACAAGTGACATCACAAACACAAACTGCACCCACATCACCAACACTGGCCTATCAGGCTCTGAGCCACAAGTGACATCACAACCACAAACTGCACCCACATGAACAGCATTGGCCTATCAGGCACTGAGCCACAAGTGACATCACAACCACAAACTGCAGCCATGTGACCAAGACTGGCCTATCAGGCACTGAGCCACAAGTGACATCACAAACACAAACTGCACCCACATCACCAGCACTGGCCTATCAGGCACTGAGCCACAAGTGACATCACAAACACAAACTGCACCCACATGACCAGCACTGGCCTATCAGGCACTGAGCCACAAGTGACATCACAAACACAAACTGCAGCCATGTGACCAACACTGGCCTATCAGGCACTGAGCCACAAGTGACATCACAACCACAAACTCCACCCACATGACCAGCACTGGCCTATCAGGCACTGAGCCACAAGTGACCTCACAAACACAAACTGCAGCCACGTTACCAGCACTGACCTGTCAGGCACTGAGCCACAAGTGACATCACAACCACAAACTGCAGCCACATCACCAGCACTGGCCTATCAGGCACTGAGCCACAAGTGACATCACAAACACAAACTGCAGCCACACCACCAGCACTGGCCTATCAGGCACTGAGCCACAAGTGACATCACAAACACAAACACCACCCACAGGACCAGCACTGGCCTATCAGGCACTGAGCCACAAGTGACATCACAACCACAGACTACACCCATGTGACCAGTACTGGCCTATCAGGCACTCAGCCACAAGTGACATCACAACCACAAACTGCAGCCACAGGACCAGCACTGGCCTATCAGGCACTCAGCCACAAGTGACATCACAAACACAAACTGCAGCCATGTGACAAGCACTGGCCTATCAGGCACTGAGCCACAAGTGACCTCACAACCACAAACTGCAGCCATGTGACCAGCACCGGCCTATCAGGCACTGAGCCACAAGTGACATCACAAACACAAACTCCACCCACGTGACCAGCACTGGCCTATCAGGCACTGATCCGCAAATGACATCACAACAACAAACTGCACCCACATCACCAGCACTGGCCTATCAGGCACTGAGCCACAAGTGACCTCACAAACACAAACTCCACCCACATGACCAGCACTGGCCTATCAGGCACTGAGCCACAAGTGACATCACAAACACAAACTGCAGCCACATCACCAGCACTGGCCTATCAGGCACTGAGCCACAAGTGACATCACAAACACAAACTCCACCCACATGACCAGCACTGGCCTATCAGGCACTGAGGCACAAGTGACATCACAAACACAAACTGCAGCCATGTGACCAGCACTGGCCTATCAGGCTCTGAGCCACAAGTGACATCACAAACAGAAACTGCAGCCACATGACCAGCACTGGCCCATCAGGCACTCAGCCACAAGTGACATCACAAACACAAACTGCAGCCACATGAAAATCACTGGTCTACCAGGCACTCAGCCACAAGTGACATCACAACAACAAACTGCACCCACGTGACCAGCACTGGCCTATCAGGCACTGAGCCACAAGTGACATCACAACCACAAACTGCACCCACATGAACAGCAGTGGCCTATCAGGCACTGAGCCACAAGTGACCTCACAACCACAAACTCCACCCACATCACCAGCACTGGCCTATCAGGCACTGAGCCACAAGTGACATCACAGCCACAAACTGCAGACACATTACCAGCACTGGCCTATCAGGCACTGAGCCACAAGTGACATCACAAACACAAACTGCAGCCACATCACCAGCACTGGCCTATCAGGCACTGAGACACAAGTGACATCACAACCAGAAACTGCAGCCACATGAAAATCACTGGTCTACCAGGCACTGAGCCACAAGTGACATCACAACCACAAACTCCACCCACATCACCAGCACTGGCCTATCAGGCACTGAGCCACAAGTGACATCACAAACACAAACTGCAGCCACGTGACTAGCACTGGTCTACCAGGCACTGAGCCACAAGTGACATCACAGCCACAAAATGCAGACACATTACCAGCACTGGCCTATCAGGCACTGAGCCACAAGTGACATCACAAACACAAACTCCACCCACATCACCAGCACTGGCCTATCAGGCACTGAGCCACAAGTGACATCACAAACACAAACTGCAGCCATGTGACAAGCACTGGCCTATCAGGCACTGAGCCACAAGTGACATCACAACCACAAACTGCAGCCATGTGACCAGCACTGGCCTATCAGGCACTGAGCCACAAGTGACATCACAAACACAAACTGCAGCCACATCACCAGCACTGGCCTATCAGGCACTGAGCCACAAGTGACATCACAAACACAAACTGCACCCACATCACCAGCACTGGCCTATCAGGCACTGATCCGCAAATGACATCACAACAACAAACTGCACCCACATGACCAGCACTGGCCTATCAGGCACTGAGCCACAAGTGACATCACAAACACAAACTGCACCCACATCACCAGCACTGGCCTATCAGGCACTCAGCCACAAGTGACATCACAAACACAAACTGCAGCCATGTGACCAGCACTGGCCTATCAGGCACTCAGCCACAAGTGACAACAACAACAACAAACTGCAGCCACAGGACGAGCACTGGTCTATCAGGCACTCAGCCACAAGTGACCTCACAACCACAAACTGCAGCCATGTGACAAGCACTGGCCTATCAGGCACTGAGCCACAAGTGACATCACAACCACAAACTGCAGCCACATGACCAGCACTGGCCTATCAGGCACTGAGCCACAGGTGACATCACAAACACAAAGTGCACCCACAGGACAAGCACTGGCCTATCAGGCACTCAGCCACAAGTGACATCACAAACACAAACTGCAGCCACACCACCAGCACTGGCCTATCAGGCACTGAGCCACAAGTGACATCACAAACACAAACTGCACCCACATCACCAGCACTGGCCTATCAGGCACTGAGGCACAAGTGACATCACAACCACAAACTGCAGCCATGTGACCAGCACTGGCCTATCAGGCACTGAGCCACAAGTGACATCACAAACACAAAATGAACCCACGTGACCAGCACTGGCCTATCAGGCACTGAGCCACAAGTGACATCACAAACACAAACTGCAGCCATGTGACCAACACTGGCCTGTCAGGCACTGAGCCACAAGTGACCTCACAACGACAAAATGAACCCACGTGACCAGCACTGGCCTATCAGGCACTCAGCCACAAGTGACATCACAACCACAAACTGCAGCCATGTGACTAGCACTGGTCTACCAGGCACTGAGCCACAAGTGACATCACAAACACAAACTGCAGCCACTTCACCAGCACTGGCCTATCAGGCACTCAGCCACAACAGACATCACAAACACAAATTGCAGCCACATGACCAGCACTGGCCTATCAGGCACTCAGCCACAAGTGACATCACAAACACAAACTCCACCCACATCACTAGCACTGGACTATCAGGCACTGAGCCACAAATGACATCACAACCACAAACTGCAGCCATGTGACCAACACTGGTCTACCAGGCACTGAGCCACAAGTGACATCACAAACACAAACTGCAGCCACTTCACCAGCACTGGCATATGAGGCACTCAGCCACAAGTGACATCACAAACACAAACTGCACCCACATGACCAGCACTGGCCTATCAGGCACTGAGCCACAAGTGACATCACAAACACAAACTCCACCCACATCACTAGCACTGGACTATCAGGCACTGAGCCACAAATGACATCACAACCACAAACTGCAGCCATGTGACCAACACTGGCCTATCAGGCACTGAGCCACAAGTGACATCACAAACACAAACTGCAGCCATGTGACCAACACTGGCCTGTCAGGCACTGAGCCACAAGTGACATCACAAACACAAACACCACCCACAGGACCAGCATGACCTATCAGGCACTGAGCCACAAGTGACCTCACAACGACAAAATGAACCCACGTGACCAGCACTGGCCTATCAGGCACTCAGCCACAAGTGACATCACAACCACAAACTGCAGCCATGTGACTAGCACTGGTCTACCAGGCACTGAGCCACAAGTGACATCACAAACACAAACTGCACCCACATCACCAGCACTGGCCTATCAGGCACTGAGCCACAAGTGACAACACAAACACAAATTGCAGCCACATGACCAGCACTGGCCTATCAGGCACTCAGCCACAAGTGACATCACAACCACAAACTGCAGCCATGTGACTAGCACTGGTCTACCAGGCACTGAGCCACAAGTGACATCACAAACACAAACTGCACCCACATCACCAGCACTGGCCTATCAGGCACTGAGCCACAAGTGACAACACAAACACAAATTGCAGCCACATGACCAGCACTGGCCTATCAGGCACTGAGCCACAAGTGACATCACAAACACAAACTCCACCCACATCACTAGCACTGGACTATCAGGCACTGAGCCACAAATGACATCACAACCACAAACTGCAGCCATGTGACCAACACTGGCCTATCAGGCACTGAGCCACAAGTGACGTCACAAACACAAACTCCACCCACATGACTAGTACTGGTCTACCAGGCACTGAGCCAGAAGAGACATCACAATCACAAACTGCACCCACAGGACCAACACTGGCCTATCAGGCACTGAGCCACAAGTGACATCACAAACACAATCTCCACCCACATCACCAGCAATATCCTATCAGGCACTGAGGCACAAGTGACATCACAACCACAAACTGCACCCACATGACCAGCACTGGCCTATCAGGCACTGAGGCACAAGTGACATCACAAACACAAACTGCACCCACATGACCAGCACTGGCCTATCAGGCACTGAGCCACAAGTGACATCACAACCACAAACTCCACCCACATAAAGAGCACTGGCCTATCAGGCACTGAGCCACAAGTGACATCACAAACACAAACTGCACACACAGGACCAGCACTGGCCTAACAGGCACTGAGCCACAAGTGACATCACAAACACAAACTGCAGCCATGTGACCAGCACTGGCCTATCAGGCACTGAGCCACAAGTGACCTCACAGCCACAAACTGCACCCACATCACCAGCACTGGCCTATCAGGCACTGAGCCACAAGTGACATCACAAACACAAACTGCACCCACATCACCAGCACTGGCCTATCAGGCACTGAGCCACAAGTGACATCACAAACACAAACAACAGCCATTTGAGCATCACTGGCCTATCAGGCACTCAGCCACAAGTGACATCACAACCACAAACTCACCCACATGACCAGAACTGGCCTATCAGGCACTGAGCCACAAGTGACATCACAAACACAAACTGCAGCCACATCACCAGCAATATCCTATCAGGCACTGAGCCACAAGTGACATCACAACCACAAACTGCACCCACAGGACCAGCACTGGCCTATCAGGCACTGAGCCACAAGTGACATCACAACCACAAACTGCAGCCACGTGACTAGCACTGGTCTACCAGGCACTGAGCCACAGGTGACATAAGAAAGCCAATGTCACCCCAGTCTTTAAAAAGGGCAAGAAGGAGGACCCAGGGAACTACAGGCCAGTCAGCCCCACCTCCATCCCTGGAAAGGTGATGGAGCAGCTCATCCTGGAAGCCATCTCCACACATGTGGAGGAAAAGAAGGTGATCAGGAGTAGTCAGCATGCCTTCACCAAGGGGAAATCATGCCTAACCAATCTGATAGCCTTCTATGATGGAATGACTGGCTGGGTAGATGAGGGGAGAGCAGTGGATGTTGTCTACCTAGACTTCAGCAAGGCTTTTGACACTGTCTCCCATAGCATCCTCATAGGCAAGCTCAGGAAGTGTGGGTTAGATGAGTGGACAGTGAGGTGGATTGAGAACTGGCTGAATGGCAGAGCTCAGAGAGTTGTGCTCAGTGGCACAGAGTCTAGTTGGAGGCCTGTAGCTAGCGGTGTCCCCCAGGGGTCAGTCCTGGGTCCAGTCTTGTTCAACTTCTTCATCAATGACCTGGATGAAGGCACAGAGTACACCCTCAGCAAGTTTGCTGATGATACGAAACTGGGAGGAGTGGCCGATACGCCAGAGGGCTGTGCTGCCATTCAAAGAGACTTGGACAGGCTGGAGAGGTGGGCAGAGAGGAACCTCATGAAATTCAACAAAGGGAAGTGCAGGGTCCTGCACCTGGGGAGGAATAACCCCATGCAGCAGTACAGGCTGGGGGTTGACCTGCTGGAAAGCAGCTCTGCTGAGAAGGACCTGGGAGTGCTGGTGGACACCAAGTTAAGTATGAGGCAGCAATGTGCCCTTGTGGCCAAGAAGGCCAATGGTATCCTGGGGTGCATCAGGAAGAGTGCTGCCAGCAGGTCGAGGGAAGTGATTCTCCCCCTCTCCTCAGCCCTGGTGAGGCCACATCTGGAGTACTGCGTCCAGTTCTGGGCTCCCCAGTACAAGAGGGATGTGGCACTACTGGAGCAAGTCCAGCGAAGGGCCACAAAGATGATTAGGGGACTGGAGCATCTCTCTTATGAGGAAAGGCTGAGAGAGCTTGGCCTGTTTAGCTTGGAGAAGAGAAGGCTGAGAGGAGATCTTATCAATGTGTACAAGTATCTGAAGGGAGGGTGTCGAGAGGATGGGGCCAGACTCTTTTCAGTGGTGCCGAGCGACAGGACGCGAGGCAATGGGCACAAACTGAAACACAGACACTTCCATCTTAACATGAGGAAAAACTTTTTCACTGTGAGGGTGACAGAGCACTGGAACAGGTTGCCCCGAGAGGTGGTGGAGTCTCCTTCTCTGGAGATATTCAAAATGCGCCTGGATGCAATCCTGTGCAATATGCTCTAGGTGACCCTGCTTGAGCAGGGGGGTTGGACTAGATGATCTCCAGAGGTCCCTTCCAACCTCAGTGATTCTGTGATTCTGTGATCAGAACCACAAACTGCAGCCACATCACCAGCACTGGCCTATCAGGCACTCAGACACAAGTGACATCACAACCACAAACTGCACCCACGTGACCAGCACTGGCCTATCAGGCACTGAGCCACAAGTGACATCACAAACACAAACTCCACCCACATGAACAGCAGTGGCCTATCAGGCACTGAGCCACAAGTGACATCACAACCACAAACTCCACCCACATGACCAGCAGTGGCCTGTCAGGCACTGAGCCACAAGTGACATCACAAACACAAACACCACCCACAGGACCAGCATGACCTATCAGGCACTGAGCCACAAGCGACCTCACAACGACAAAATGAACCCACGTGACCAGCACTGGTCTACCAGGCACTGAGCCACAAGTGACATCACAAACACAAACTGCGGCCACAGGACCAGCAATGTCCCATCAGGCACTGAGCCACAAGTGACATCACAAACACAAACTGCAGCCATGTGACCAACACTGGCCAATCAGGCTCTGAGCCACAAGTGACATCACAACCACAAACTGCACCCACATGAACAGCATTGGCCCATCAGGCACTGAGCCACAGGTGACATCACAACCAAAAACTGCACCCACGTGACCAGTACTGGCCTATCAGGCACTGAACCACAAGTGACATCACAAACACAAACTCCACCCACATCACCAGCACTGGCCTATCAGGCACTGAGCAACAAGTGACCTCACAATCACAAATTTCAGCCTCAGGACCAGCACTGGACTATCAGGCACTGAGCCACAAGTGACATCACAAACACAAACTGCACCCACATCACCAGCACTGGACTATCAGGCACTGAGCCACAAGTGACATCACAAACACAAACTCCACCCACATCACCAGCACTGGCCTATCAGGCACTGAGCCACAAGTGACATCACAAACACAAACTCCACCCACATCACCAGCACTGGCCTATCAGGCACTGAGCCACAAGTGACATCACAACCACAAACTCCACCCACATCACCAGCACTGGCCTATCAGGCACTGAGCCACAAGTGACATCACAAACACAGACTGCACCCTTGTGACCAGTACTGGCCTATCAGGCACTCAGCCACAAGTGACATCACAACCACAAACTCCACCCACATGACCAGCACTGGCCTATCAGGCACTGAGCCACAAGTGACATCACAACCACAAACTGCAGCCACATCACCAGCACTGGCCTATCAGGCACTGAGCCACAAGTGACATCACAACCACAAACTCCACCCACATGACCAGCACTGGCCTATCAGGCACTGAGCCACAAGTGACATCACAAACACAAACTGCACCCACATCACCAGCACTGGCCTATCAGGCACTGAGCCACAAGTGACATCACAAACACAAACTGCAGCCACGTGACTAGTACTGGTCTACCAGGCACTGAGCCAGAAGAGACATCACAACCACAAACTCCACCCACATGACCAGCAGTGGCCTATCAGGCACTCAGCCACAAGTGACATCGCAAACACAAACTGCAGCCACATCACCAGCACTGGCATATCAGGCACTCAGCCACAAGTGACATCACAAACACAGACTGCAGCCACAGGACCAGCAATGTCCCATCAGGCACTGAGCCACAAGTGACATCACAAACACAAACTGCAGCCATGTGACCAGCAGGGCCCTGTCAGGCACTGAGCCACAAGTGACATCACAACCACAAACTGAACCCACATGAACAGCATTGGCCTATCAGGCACTGAGCCACAAGTGACATCACAAACACAAACTGCAGCCACATGACCAGCACTGGCCTATCAGGCACTGAGCCACAAGTGACATCACAACCACAAACTGCAGCCACATCACCAGCACTGGCCTATCAGGCACTGAGCCACAAGTGACAACACAAACACAAATTGCAGCCACATGACCAGCACTGGCCTATCAGGCACTGAGCCACAAGTGACATCACAAACACAAACTCCACCCACATCACCAGCACTGGCCTATCAGGCACTAAGCCACAAGTGACATCACAAACACAAACTCCACCCACATCACCAGCACTGGCCTATCAGGCACTGATCCACAAATGACATCACAACCACAAACTGCAGCCATGTGACCAACACTGGCCTATCAGGCACTCAGCCACAAGTGACATCACAACCACAAACTGCAGCCACAGGACCAGCAATGTCCTACCAGGCACTAAGCCACAAGTGACATCACAAACACAAACTGCACCCACAGGACCAGCACTGGCCTATCAGGCACTGAGCCACAAGTGACATCGCAATCACAAACTGCAGCCACATGAAAATCACTGGTCTACCAGGCACTGAGCCACAAGTGACATCACAACCACAAACTCCACCCACATGACCAGCAGTGGCCTGTCAGGCACTGAGCCACAAGTGACATCACAAACACAAACACCACCCACAGGACCAGCATGACCTATCAGGCACTGAGCCACAAGTGACCTCACAACGACAAAATGAAACCACGTGACCAGCCCTGGCCTATCAGGCACTCAGCCACAAGTGACCTCACAACGACAAACTGCAGCCATGTGACTAGCACTGGTCTACCAGGCACTGAGCCAGAAGAGACATCACAAACACAAACTGCAGCCATGTGACCAACACTGGCCTATCAGGCACTGAGCCACAAGTGACATCACAAACACAAACTGCACCCACATGAACAGCATTGGCCTATCAGGCACTCAGCCACAAGTGACATCACAACCACAAACTGCAGCCACATCACCAGCACTGGCCTATCAGGCACTGAGCCACAAGTGACATCACAACCACAAACTGCACCCACGTGACCAGCACTGGCCTATCAGGCACTGAGCCACAAGTAACATCACAAACACAAACTGCAGCCACATCACCAGCACTGGCCTATCAGGCACTGAGCCACAAGTGACATCACAAACACAAACTGCAGCCACGTGACCAGTACTGGCCTATCAGGCACTGAACCACAAGTGACATCACAAACACAAACTCCACCCACATCACCACCACTGGCCTATCAGGCACTGAGCCACAAGTGACCTCACAATCACAAATTTCAGCCTCAGGACCAGCACTGGACTATCAGGCACTGAGCCACAAGTGACATCACAAACACAAACTGCAGCCACATCACCAGCACTGGCATATGAGGCACTGAGCCACAAGTCACATCACAAACACAAACTGCACCCACGTGACCAACACTGGCCTATCAGGCACTGAGCCACAAGTGACATCACAAACACAAACTGCAGCCACAGGACCAGCACTGGCCTATCAGGCACTGAGCCACAAGTGACATCACAAACACAAACTCCACCCACATGACTAGTACTGGTCTACCAGGCACTGAGCCAGAAGAGACATCACAACCACAAACTCCACCCACATGACCAGCACTGGCCTATCAGGCACTGAGCCACAAGTGACATCACAACCACAAACTGCACCCACATGACCAGCAGTGGCCTATCAGGCACTGAGCCACAAGTGACAACACAATCACAAACTGCACCCATGTGATCAGCACTGGCCTATCAGGCACTGAGCCACAAGTGACATCACAAACACAAACTCCACCCACATCATCAGCACTGTTCTATCAGGCACTGAGCCACAAGTAACATCACAACCACAAACTCCACCCACATGACGACCACTGGCCTATCAGGCACTCGGCCACAAGTGACATCACAACCACAAACTGCACCCACGTGACCAGCACTGGCCTATCAGGCACTCAGCCACAAGTGACATCACAACCACAAACTGCACCAAGGAACCAGCACTGGCCTATCAGGCACTGAGCCACAACTGACCTCACAACCAGAAACTGCAGCCACATGACCAGCACTGGCCTATCAGGCACTCAGCCACAAGTGACATCACAAATACAAACTGCAGCCACGTGACCAGCACTGGCCTATCAGGCACTGAGCCACAAGTGACATCACAAACACAAACTGCAGCCATGTGACCAACACTGGCCTATCAGGCACTGAGCCACAAGTGACATCACAACCAAAAACTGCACCCACAAGACCAGCACTGGCCTATCAGGCACTGAGACACATGTGACATCACAACCACAAAATGAACCCACGTGACCAGCACTGGCCTATCAGGCACTGATCCACAAATCACATCACAACCACAAACTACACCCAAAGGACCAGCACTGGCCTATCAGGCACTGAGCCACAACTGACCTCACAACCAGAAACTGCAGCCACATGAACAGCACTGGCCTATCAGGCACTGAGCCACAAGTGACATCACAACCACAAACTGCACCCACATCACCAGCACTGGCCTATCAGGCACTGAGCCACAAGTGACATCACAACCACAAACTCCACCCACATGACCAGCACTGGCCTATCAGGCACTGAGCCACAAGTGACATCACAAACACAAACTGCAGCCACATCACCAGCACTGGCCTATCAGGCACTGAGCCACAAGTGACATCACAAACACAAACTGCAGCCACGTGACTAGTACTGGTCTACCAGGCACTGAGCCAGAAGAGACATCACAACCACAAACTCCACCCACATGACCAGCAGTGGCCTATCAGGCACTCAGCCACAAGAGACATCGCAAACACAAACTGCAGCCACATCACCAGCACTGGCCTATCAGGCACTCAGCCACAAGTGACATCACAACCACAGACTGCAGCCACAGGACCAGCAATGTCCCATCAGGCACTGAGCCACAAGTGACATCACAAACACAAACTGCAGCCATGTGACCAGCAGGGCCCTGTCAGGCACTGAGCCACAAGTGACATCACAACCACAAACTGCACCCACATGAACAGCATTGGCCTATCAGGCACTGAGCCACAAGTGACATCACAAACACAAACTGCAGCCACATGACCAGCACTGGCCTATCAGGCACTGAGCCACAAGTGACATCACAACCACAAACTGCAGCCACATGACCAGCACTGGCCTATCAGGCACTGAGCCACAAGTGACAACACAAACACAAATTGCAGCCACATGACCAGCACTGGCCTATCAGGCATTGAGCCACAAGTGACATCACAAACACAAACTCCACCCACATCACCAGCACTGGCCTATCAGGCACTAAGCCACAAGTGACATCACAAACACAAACTCCACCCACATCACCAGCACTGGCCTATCAGGCACTCAGCCACAAGTGACATCACAACCACAAACTGCAGCCACGGGACCAGCAATGTCCTACCAGGCACTAAGCCACAAGTGACATCACAAACACAAACTGCACCCACATGACCAGCACTGGCCTATCAGGCACTGAGCCACAAGTGACATCGCAATCACAAACTGCAGCCACATGAAAATCACTGGTCTACCAGGCACTGAGCCACAAGTGACATCACAACCACAAACTCCACCCACATGACCAGCAGTGGCCTGTCAGGCACTGAGCCACAAGTGACATCACAAACACAAACACCACCCACAGGACCAGCATGACCTATCAGGCACTGAGCCACAAGTGACCTCACAACGACAAAATGAAACCACGTGACCAGCCCTGGCCTATCAGGCACTCAGCCACAAGTGACCTCACAACGACAAACTGCAGCCATGTGACTAGCACTGGTCTACCAGGCACTGAGCCACAAGTGACATCACAAACACAAACTGCAGCCACAGGACCAGCACTGGCCTATCAGGCACTGAGCCACAAGTGACATCACAAACACAAACTGCAGCCATGTGACCAACACGGGCCTATCAGGCTCTGAGCCACAAGTGACATCACAACCACAAACTGCAGCCACATCACCAGCACTGGCCTATCAGGCACTGAGCCACAAGTGACATCACAACCACAAACTGCACCCACGTGACCAATACTGGCCTATCAGGCACTGAACCACAAGTGACATCACAAACACAAACTCCACCCACATCACCACCACTGGCCTATCAGGCACTGAGCAACAAGTGACCTCACAATCACAAATTTCAGCCTCAGGACCAGCACTGGACTATCAGGCACTGAGCCACAAGTGACATCACAAACACAAACTGCAGCCACATCACCAGCACTGGCATATGAGGCACTGAGCCACAAGTCACATCACAACCACAAACTGCAGCCACATGACCAGCACTGGCCTATCAGGCACTGAGCCACAAGTGACATCACAAACACAAACTCCACCCACATCACTAGCACTGGACTATCAGGCACTGAGCCACAAATGACATCACAACCACAAACTGCAGCCATGTGACCAACACTGGCCTATCAGGCACTGAGCCACAAGTGACATCACAAACACAAACTGCAGCCATGTGACCAACACTGGCCTGTCAGGCACTGAGCCACAAGTGACATCACAAACACAAACACCACCCACAGGACCAGCATGACCTATCAGGAACTGAGCCACAAGTGACCTCACAACGACAAAATGAACCCACGTGACCAGCACTGGCCTATCAGGCACTCAGCCACAAGTGAAATCACAACCACAAACTGCAGCCATGTGACTAGCACTGGTCTACCAGGCACTGAGCCACAAGTGACATCACAAACACAAACTGCACCCACATCACCAGCACTGGCCTATCAGGCACTGAGCCACAAGTGACAACACAAACACAAATTGCAGCCACATGACCAGCACTGGCCTATCAGGCACTGAGCCACAAGTGACAACACAAACACAAATTGCAGCCACATGACCAGCACTGGCCTATCAGGCACTGAGCCACAAGTGACATCACAAACACAAACTCCACCCACATCACCAGCACTGGCCTATCAGGCACTGAGCCACAAGTGACATCACAACCACAAACTCCACCCACATCACCAGCACTGGCCTATCAGGCACTGAGCCACAAGTGACATCACAAACACAGACTGCACCCTTGTGACCAGTACTGGCCTATCAGGCACTCAGCCACAAGTGACATCACAACCACAAACTCCACCCACATGACCAGCACTGGCCTATCAGGCACTGAGCCACAAGTGACATCACAACCACAAACTGCAGCCACATCACCAGCACTGGCCTATCAGGCACTGAGCCACAAGTGACATCACAACCACAAACTCCACCCACATGACCAGCACTGGCCTATCAGGCACTGAGCCACAAGTGACATCACAAACACAAACTGCAGCCACGTGACTAGTACTGGTCTACCAGGCACTGAGCCAGAAGAGACATCACAACCACAAACTCCACCCACATGACCAGCAGTGGCCTATCAGGCACTCAGCCACAAGTGACATCGCAAACACAAACTGCAGCCACATCACCAGCACTGGCCTATCAGGCACTCAGCCACAAGTGACATCACAAACACAGACTGCAGCCACAGGACCAGCAATGTCCCATCAGGCACTGAGCCACAAGTGACATCACAAACACAAACTGCAGCCATGTGACCAGCAGGGCCCTGTCAGGCACTGAGCCACAAGTGACATCACAACCACAAACTGAACCCACATGAACAGCATTGGCCTATCAGGCACTGAGCCACAAGTGACATCACAAACACAAACTGCAGCCACATGACCAGCACTGGCCTATCAGGCACTGAGCCACAAGTGACATCACAACCACAAACTGCAGCCACATCACCAGCACTGGCCTATCAGGCACTGAGCCACAAGTGACAACACAAACACAAATTGCAGCCACATGACCAGCACTGGCCTATCAGGCACTGAGCCACAAGTGACATCACAAACACAAACTCCACCCACATCACCAGCACTGGCCTATCAGGCACTAAGCCACAAGTGACATCACAAACACAAACTCCACCCACATCACCAGCACTGGCCTATCAGGCACTGATCCACAAATGACATCACAAACACAAACTGCAGCCATGTGACCAACACTGGCCTATCAGGCACTCAGCCACAAGTGACATCACAACCACAAACTGCAGCCACAGGACCAGCAATGTCCTACCAGGCACTAAGCCACAAGTGACATCACAAACACAAACTGCAGCCACAGGACCAGCACTGGCCTATCAGGCACTGAGCCACAAGTGACATCGCAATCACAAACTGCAGCCACATGAAAATCACTGGTCTACCAGGCACTGAGCCACAAGTGACATCACAACCACAAACTCCACCCACATGACCAGCAGTGGCCTGTCAGGCACTGAGCCACAAGTGACATCACAAACACAAACACCACCCACAGGACCAGCATGACCTATCAGGCACTGAGCCACAAGTGACCTCACAACGACAAAATGAAACCACGTGACCAGCACTGGCCTATCAGGCACTCAGCCACAAGTGACATCACAAACACAAACTGCAGCCATGTGACTAGCACTGGTCTACCAGGCACTGAGCCAGAAGAGACATCACAAACACAAACTGCAGCCATGTGACCAACACTGGCCTATCAGGCACTGAGCCACAAGTGACATCACAAACACAAACTGCACCCACATGAACAGCATTGGCCTATCAGGCACTGAGCCACAAGTGACATCACAACCACAAACTGCACCCACGTGACCAATACTGGCCTATCAGGCACTGAACCACAAGTGACATCACAAACACAAACTCCACCCACATCACCACCACTGGCCTATCAGGCACTGAGCAACAAGTGACCTCACAATCACAAATTTCAGCCTCAGGACCAGCACTGGACTATCAGGCACTGAGCCACAAGTGACATCACAAACACAAACTGCAGCCACATCACCAGCACTGGCATATGAGGCACTGAGCCACAAGTCACATCACAACCACAAACTGCAGCCACATGACCAGCACTGGCCTATCAGGCACTGAGCCACAAGTGACATCACAAACACAAACTCCACCCACATCACTAGCACTGGACTATCAGGCACTGAGCCACAAATGACATCACAACCACAAACTGCAGCCATGTGACCAACACTGGCCTATCAGGCACTGAGCCACAAGTGACATCACAAACACAAACTGCAGCCATGTGACCAACACTGGCCTGTCAGGCACTGAGCCACAAGTGACATCACAAACACAAACACCACCCACAGGACCAGCATGACCTATCAGGCACTGAGCCACAAGTGACCTCACAACGACAAAATGAACCCACGTGACCAGCACTGGCCTATCAGGCACTCAGCCACAAGTGACATCACAACCACAAACTGCAGCCATGTGACTAGCACTGGTCTACCAGGCACTGAGCCACAAGTGACATCACAAACACAAACTGCACCCACATCACCAGCACTGGCCTATCAGGCACTGAGCCACAAGTGACAACACAAACACAAATTGCAGCCACATGACCAGCACTGGCCTATCAGGCACTCAGCCACAAGTGACATCACAAACACAAACTCCACCCACATCACCAGCACTGGCCTATCAGGCACTGAGCCACAAGTGACATCACAACCACAAACTCCACCCACATCACCAGCACTGGCCTATCAGGCACTGAGCCACAAGTGACATCACAAACACAGACTGCACCCTTGTGACCAGTACTGGCCTATCAGGCACTCAGCCACAAGTGACATCACAACCACAAACTCCACCCACATGACCAGCACTGGCCTATCAGGCACTGAGCCACAAGTGACATCACAACCACAAACTGCAGCCACATCACCAGCACTGGCCTATCAGGCACTGAGCCACAAGTGACATCACAACCACAAACTCCACCCACATGACCAGCACTGGCCTATCAGGCACTGAGCCACAAGTGACATCACAAACACAAACTGCACCCACATCACCAGCACTGGCCTATCAGGCACTGAGCCACAAGTGACATCACAAACACAAACTGCAGCCACGTGACTAGTACTGGTCTACCAGGCACTGAGCCAGAAGAGACATCACAACCACAAACTCCACCCACATGACCAGCAGTGGCCTATCAGGCACTCAGCCACAAGTGACATCGCAAACACAAACTGCAGCCACATCACCAGCACTGGCCTATCAGGCACTCAGCCACAAGTGACATCACAAACACAGACTGCAGCCACAGGACCAGCAATGTCCCATCAGGCACTGAGCCACAAGTGACATCACAAACACAAACTGCAGCCATGTGACCAGCAGGGCCCTGTCAGGCACTGAGCCACAAGTGACATCACAACCACAAACTGAACCCACATGAACAGCATTGGCCTATCAGGCACTGAGCCACAAGTGACATCACAAACACAAACTGCAGCCACATGACCAGCACTGGCCTATCAGGCACTGAGCCACAAGTGACATCACAACCACAAACTGCAGCCACATCACCAGCACTGGCCTATCAGGCACTGAGCCACAAGTGACAACACAAACACAAATTGCAGCCACATGACCAGCACTGGCCTATCAGGCACTGAGCCACAAGTGACATCACAAACACAAACTCCACCCACATCACCAGCACTGGCCTATCAGGCACTAAGCCACAAGTGACATCACAAACACAAACTCCACCCACATCACCAGCACTGGCCTATCAGGCACTGATCCACAAATGACATCACAACCACAAACTGCAGCCATGTGACCAACACTGGCCTATCAGGCACTCAGCCACAAGTGACATCACAACCACAAACTGCAGCCACAGGACCAGCAATGTCCTACCAGGCACTAAGCCACAAGTGACATCACAAACACAAACTGCACCCACAGGACCAGCACTGGCCTATCAGGCACTGAGCCACAAGTGACATCGCAATCACAAACTGCAGCCACATGAAAATCACTGGTCTACCAGGCACTGAGCCACAAGTGACATCACAACCACAAACTCCACCCACATGACCAGCAGTGGCCTGTCAGGCACTGAGCCACAAGTGACATCACAAACACAAACACCACCCACAGGACCAGCATGACCTATCAGGCACTGAGCCACAAGTGACCTCACAACGACAAAATGAAACCACGTGACCAGCCCTGGCCTATCAGGCACTCAGCCACAAGTGACCTCACAACGACAAACTGCAGCCATGTGACTAGCACTGGTCTACCAGGCACTGAGCCAGAAGAGACATCACAAACACAAACTGCAGCCATGTGACCAGTACTGGCCTATCAGGCACTGAGCCACAAGTGACATCACAAACACAAACTGCACCCACATGAACAGCATTGGCCTATCAGGCACTGAGCCACAAGTGACATCACAACCACAAACTGCAGCCACATCACCAGCACTGGCCTATCAGGCACTGAGCCACAAGTGACATCACAACCACAAACTGCACCCACGTGACCAGCACTGGCCTATCAGGCACTGAGCCACAAGTAACATCACAACCACAAACTGCAGCCACATCACCAGCACTGGCCTATCAGGCACTGAGCCACAAGTGACATCACAAACACAAACTGCAGCCACGTGACCAGTACTGGCCTATCAGGCACTGAACCACAAGTGACATCACAAACACAAACTCCACCCACATCACCACCACTGGCCTATCAGGCACTGAGCCACAAGTGACCTCACAATCACAAATTTCAGCCTCAGGACCAGCACTGGACTATCAGGCACTGAGCCACAAGTGACATCACAAACACAAACTGCAGCCACATCACCAGCACTGGCATATGAGGCACTGAGCCACAAGTCACATCACAAACACAAACTGCACCCACGTGACCAACACTGGCCTATCAGGCACTGAGCCACAAGTGACATCACAAACACAAACTGCAGCCACAGGACCAGCACTGGCCTATCAGGCACTGAGCCACAAGTGACATCACAAACACAAACTCCACCCACATGACTAGTACTGGTCTACCAGGCACTGAGCCAGAAGAGACATCACAACCACAAACTCCACCCACATGACCAGCACTGGCCTATCAGGCACTGAGCCACAAGTGACATCACAAACACAAACTGCACCCACATGACCAGCAGTGGCCTATCAGGCACTGAGCCACAAGTGACAACACAATCACAAACTGCACCCATGTGATCAGCACTGGCCTATCAGGCACTGAGCCACAAGTGACATCACAAACACAAACTCCACCCACATCATCAGCACTGTTCTATCAGGCACTGAGCCACAAGTAACATCACAACCACAAACTCCACCCACATGACGACCACTGGCCTATCAGGCACTCGGCCACAAGTGACATCACAACCACAAACTGCACCCACGTGACCAGCACTGGCCTATCAGGCACTCAGCCACAAGTGACATCACAACCACAAACTGCACCAAGGAACCAGCACTGGCCTATCAGGCACTGAGCCACAACTGACCTCACAACCAGAAACTGCAGCCACATGACCAGCACTGGCCTATCAGGCACTCAGCCACAAGTGACATCACAAATACAAACTGCAGCCACGTGACCAGCACTGGCCTATCAGGCACTGAGCCACAAGTGACATCACAAACACAAACTGCAGCCACATGACCAGCACTGGCCTATCAGGCACTGAGCCACAAGTGACATCACAACCACAAACTGCAGCCACATCACCAGCACTGGCCTATCAGGCACTGAGCCACAAGTGACAACACAAACACAAATTGCAGCCACATGACCAGCACTGGCCTATCAGGCACTGAGCCACAAGTGACATCACAAACACAAACTCCACCCACATCACCAGCACTGGCCTATCAGGCACTAAGCCACAAGTGACATCACAAACACAAACTGCACCCACATCACCAGCACTGGCCTATCAGGCACTGATCCACAAATGACATGACAAACACAAACTGCAGCCATGTGACCAACACTGGCCTATCAGGCACTCAGCCACAAGTGACATCACAACCACAAACTGCAGCCACAGGACCAGCAATGTCCTACCAGGCACTAAGCCACAAGTGACATCACAAACACAAACTGCAGCCACAGGACCAGCACTGGCCTATCAGGCACTGAGCCACAAGTGACATCGCAATCACAAACTGCAGCCACATGAAAATCACTGGTCTACCAGGCACTGAGCCACAAGTGACATCACAACCACAAACTCCACCCACATGACCAGCAGTGGCCTGTCAGGCACTGAGCCACAAGTGACATCACAAACACAAACACCACCCACAGGACCAGCATGACCTATCAGGCACTGAGCCACAAGTGACCTCACAACGACAAAATGAAACCACGTGACCAGCACTGGCCTATCAGGCACTCAGCCACAAGTGACCTCACAACGACAAACTGCAGCCATGTGACTAGCACTGGTCTACCAGGCACTGAGCCAGAAGAGACATCACAAACACAAACTGCAGCCATGTGACCAACACTGGCCTATCAGGCACTGAGCCACAAGTGACATCACAAACACAAACTGCACCCACATGAACAGCATTGGCCTATCAGGCACTGAGCCACAAGTGACATCACAACCACAAACTGCACCCACGTGACCAATACTGGCCTATCAGGCACTGAACCACAAGTGACATCACAAACACAAACTCCACCCACATCACCACCACTGGCCTATCAGGCACTGAGCAACAAGTGACCTCACAATCACAAATTTCAGCCTCAGGACCAGCACTGGACTATCAGGCACTGAGCCACAAGTGACATCACAAACACAAACTGCAGCCACATCACCAGCACTGGCATATGAGGCACTGAGCCACAAGTCACATCACAACCACAAACTGCAGCCACATGACCAGCACTGGCCTATCAGGCACTGAGCCACAAGTGACATCACAAACACAAACTCCACCCACATCACTAGCACTGGACTATCAGGCACTGAGCCACAAATGACATCACAACCACAAACTGCAGCCATGTGACCAACACTGGCCTATCAGGCACTGAGCCACAAGTGACATCACAAACACAAACTGCAGCCATGTGACCAACACTGGCCTGTCAGGCACTGAGCCACAAGTGACATCACAAACACAAACACCACCCACAGGACCAGCATGACCTATCAGGCACTGAGCCACAAGTGACCTCACAACGACAAAATGAACCCACGTGACCAGCACTGGCCTATCAGGCACTCAGCCACAAGTGACATCACAACCACAAACTGCAGCCATGTGACTAGCACTGGTCTACCAGGCACTGAGCCACAAGTGACATCACAAACACAAACTGCACCCACATCACCAGCACTGGCCTATCAGGCACTGAGCCACAAGTGACAACACAAACACAAATTGCAGCCACATGACCAGCACTGGCCTATCAGGCACTCAGCCACAAGTGACATCACAAACACAAACTCCACCCACATCACCAGCACTGGCCTATCAGGCACTGAGCCACAAGTGACATCACAACCACAAACTCCACCCACATCACCAGCACTGGCCTATCAGGCACTGAGCCACAAGTGACATCACAAACACAGACTGCACCCTTGTGACCAGTACTGGCCTATCAGGCACTCAGCCACAAGTGACATCACAACCACAAACTCCACCCACATGACCAGCACTGGCCTATCAGGCACTGAGCCACAAGTGACATCACAACCACAAACTGCAGCCACATCACCAGCACTGGCCTATCAGGCACTGAGCCACAAGTGACATCACAACCACAAACTCCACCCACATGACCAGCACTGGCCTATCAGGCACTGAGCCACAAGTGACATCACAAACACAAACTGCACCCACATCACCAGCACTGGCCTATCAGGCACTGAGCCACAAGTGACATCACAAACACAAACTGCAGCCACGTGACTAGTACTGGTCTACCAGGCACTGAGCCAGAAGAGACATCACAACCACAAACTCCACCCACATGACCAGCAGTGGCCTATCAGGCACTCAGCCACAAGTGACATCGCAAACACAAACTGCAGCCACATCACCAGCACTGGCCTATCAGGCACTCAGCCACAAGTGACATCACAAACACAGACTGCAGCCACAGGACCAGCAATGTCCCATCAGGCACTGAGCCACAAGTGACATCACAAACACAAACTGCAGCCATGTGACCAGCAGGGCCCTGTCAGGCACTGAGCCACAAGTGACATCACAACCACAAACTGAACCCACATGAACAGCATTGGCCTATCAGGCACTGAGCCACAAGTGACATCACAAACACAAACTGCAGCCACATGACCAGCACTGGCCTATCAGGCACTGAGCCACAAGTGACATCACAACCACAAACTGCAGCCACATCACCAGCACTGGCCTATCAGGCACTGAGCCACAAGTGACAACACAAACACAAATTGCAGCCACATGACCAGCACTGGCCTATCAGGCACTGAGCCACAAGTGACATCACAAACACAAACTCCACCCACATCACCAGCACTGGCCTATCAGGCACTAAGCCACAAGTGACATCACAAACACAAACTGCAGCCATGTGACCAACACTGGCCTATCAGGCACTCAGCCACAAGTGACATCACAACCACAAACTGCAGCCACAGGACCAGCAATGTCCTACCAGGCACTAAGCCACAAGTGACATCACAAACACAAACTGCACCCACAGGACCAGCACTGGCCTATCAGGCACTGAGCCACAAGTGACATCGCAATCACAAACTGCAGCCACATGAAAATCACTGGTCTACCAGGCACTGAGCCACAAGTGACATCACAACCACAAACTCCACCCACATGACCAGCAGTGGCCTGTCAGGCACTGAGCCACAAGTGACATCACAAACACAAACACCACCCACAGGACCAGCATGACCTATCAGGCACTGAGCCACAAGTGACCTCACAACGACAAAATGAAACCACGTGACCAGCCCTGGCCTATCAGGCACTCAGCCACAAGTGACCTCACAACGACAAACTGCAGCCATGTGACTAGCACTGGTCTACCAGGCACTGAGCCAGAAGAGACATCACAAACACAAACTGCAGCCATGTGACCAGTACTGGCCTATCAGGCACTGAGCCACAAGTGACATCACAAACACAAACTGCACCCACATGAACAGCATTGGCCTATCAGGCACTCAGCCACAAGTGACATCACAACCACAAACTGCAGCCACATCACCAGCACTGGCCTATCAGGCACTGAGCCACAAGTGACATCACAACCACAAACTGCACCCACGTGACCAGCACTGGCCTATCAGGCACTGAGCCACAAGTAACATCACAACCACAAACTGCAGCCACATCACCAGCACTGGCCTATCAGGCACTGAGCCACAAGTGACATCACAAACACAAACTGCAGCCACGTGACCAGTACTGGCCTATCAGGCACTGAACCACAAGTGACATCACAAACACAAACTCCACCCACATCACCACCACTGGCCTATCAGGCACTGAGCCACAAGTGACCTCACAATCACAAATTTCAGCCTCAGGACCAGCACTGGACTATCAGGCACTGAGCCACAAGTGACATCACAAACACAAACTGCAGCCACATCACCAGCACTGGCATATGAGGCACTGAGCCACAAGTCACATCACAAACACAAACTGCACCCACGTGACCAACACTGGCCTATCAGGCACTGAGCCACAAGTGACATCACAAACACAAACTGCAGCCACAGGACCAGCACTGGCCTATCAGGCACTGAGCCACAAGTGACATCACAAACACAAACTCCACCCACATGACTAGTACTGGTCTACCAGGCACTGAGCCAGAAGAGACATCACAACCACAAACTCCACCCACATGACCAGCACTGGCCTATCAGGCACTGAGCCACAAGTGACATCACAAACACAAACTGCACCCACATGACCAGCAGTGGCCTATCAGGCACTGAGCCACAAGTGACAACACAATCACAAACTGCACCCATGTGATCAGCACTGGCCTATCAGGCACTGAGCCACAAGTGACATCACAAACACAAACTCCACCCACATCATCAGCACTGTTCTATCAGGCACTGAGCCACAAGTAACATCACAACCACAAACTCCACCCACATGACGACCACTGGCCTATCAGGCACTCGGCCACAAGTGACATCACAACCACAAACTGCACCCACGTGACCAGCACTGGCCTATCAGGCACTCAGCCACAAGTGACATCACAACCACAAACTGCACCAAGGAACCAGCACTGGCCTATCAGGCACTGAGCCACAACTGACCTCACAACCAGAAACTGCAGCCACATGACCAGCACTGGCCTATCAGGCACTCAGCCACAAGTGACATCACAAATACAAACTGCAGCCACGTGACCAGCACTGGCCTATCAGGCACTGAGCCACAAGTGACATCACAAACACAAACTGCAGCCATGTGACCAACACTGGCCTATCAGGCACTGAGCCACAAGTGACATCACAACCAAAAACTGCACCCACAAGACCAGCACTGGCCTATCAGGCACTGAGACACATGTGACATCACAACCACAAAATGAACCCACGTGACCAGCACTGGCCTATCAGGCACTGATCCACAAATCACATCACAACCACAAACTACACCCAAAGGACCAGCACTGGCGTATCAGGCACTGAGCCACAACTGACCTCACAACCAGAAACTGCAGCCACATGAACAGCACTGGCCTATCAGGCACTGATCCGCAAATGACATCACAACAACAAACTGCACCCACATCACCAGCACTGGCCTATCAGGCACTGAGCCACAAGTGACATCACAACCACAAACTCCACCCACATGACCAGCACTGGCCTATCAGGCACTGAGCCACAAGTGACATCACAAACACAAACTGCAGCCACATCACCAGCACTGGCCTATCAGGCACTGAGCCACAAGTGACATCACAAACACAAACTGCAGCCACGTGACTAGTACTGGTCTACCAGGCACTGAGCCAGAAGAGACATCACAACCACAAACTCCACCCACATGACCAGCAGTGGCCTATCAGGCACTCAGCCACAAGAGACATCGCAAAAACAAACTGCAGCCACATCACCAGCACTGGCCTATCAGGCACTCAGGCACAAGTGACATCACAACCACAGATTGCAGCCACAGGACCAGCAAAGTCCCATCAGGCACTGAGCCACAAGTGACATCACAAACACAAACTGCAGCCATGTGACCAGCAGGGCCCTGTCAGGCACTGAGCCACAAGTGACATCACAACCACAAACTGCACCCACATGAACAGCATTGGCCTATCAGGCACTGAGCCACAAGTGACATCACAAACACAAACTGCAGCCACATGACCAGCACTGGCCTATCAGGCACTGAGCCACAAGTGACATCACAACCACAAACTGCAGCCACATGACCAGCACTGGCCTATCAGGCACTGAGCCACAAGTGACAACACAAACACAAATTGCAGCCACATCACCAGCACTGGCCTATCAGGCACTAAGCCACAAGTGACATCACAAACACAAACTCCACCCACATCACCAGCACTGGCCTATCAGGCACTGATCCACAAATGACATCACAACCACAAACTGCAGCCACAGGACCAGCAATGTCCTACCAGGCACTAAGCCACAAGTGACATCACAAACACAAACTGCACCCGCACCACCAGCACTGGCCTATCAGGCACTGAGCCACAAGTGACATCGCAATCACAAACTGCAGCCACATGAAAATCACTGGTCTACCAGGCACTGAGCCACAAGTGACATCACAACCACAAACTCCACCCACATGACCAGCAGTGGCCTGTCAGGCACTGAGCCACAAGTGACATCACAAACACAAACACCACCCACAGGACCAGCATGACCTATCAGGCACTGAGCCACAAGTGACCTCACAACGACAAAATGAAACCACGTGACCAGCCCTGGCCTATCAGGCACTCAGCCACAAGTGACCTCACAACGACAAACTGCAGCCATGTGACTAGCACTGGTCTACCAGGCACTGAGCCACAAGTGACATCACAAACACAAACTGCAGCCACAGGACCAGCAATGTCCCATCAGGCACTGAGCCACAAGTGACATCACAAACACAAACTGCACCCACATGACCAGCACTGGCCTATCAGGCACTGAGCCACAAGTGACGTCACAAACACAAACTGCAGCCATGTGACCAACACGGGCCTATCAGGCTCTGAGCCACAAGTGACATCACAACCACAAACTGCACCCACATGAACAGCATTGGCCTATCAGGCACTGAGCCACAAGTGACATCACAACCACAAACTGCAGCCACATCACCAGCACTGGCCTATCAGGCACTGAGCCACAAGTGACATCACAACCACAAACTGCACCCACGTGACCAGTACTGGCCTATCAGGCACTGAACCACAAGTGACATCACAAACACAAACTCCACCCACATCACCACCACTGGCCTATCAGGCACTGAGCAACAAGTGACCTCACAATCACAAATTTCAGCCTCAGGACCAGCACTGGACTATCAGGCACTGAGCCACAAGTGACATCACAAACACAAACTGCAGCCACATCACCAGCACTGGCATATGAGGCACTGAGCCACAAGTCACATCACAACTACAAACTGCAGCCACATGACCAGCACTGGCCTATCAGGCACTGAGCCACAAGTGACATCACAAACACAAACTCCACCCACATCACTAGCACTGGACTATCAGGCACTGAGCCACAAATGACATCACAACCACAAACTGCAGCCATGTGACCAACACTGGCCTATCAGGCACTGAGCCACAAGTGACATCACAAACACAAACTGCAGCCATGTGACCAACACTGGCCTGTCAGGCACTGAGCCACAAGTGACATCACAAACACAAACACCACCCACAGGACCAGCATGACCTATCAGGCACTGAGCCACAAGTGACCTCACAACGACAAAATGAACCCACGTGACCAGCACTGGCCTATCAGGCACTCAGCCACAAGTGACATCACAACCACAAACTGCAGCCATGTGACTAGCACTGGTCTACCAGGCACTGAGCCACAAGTGACATCACAAACACAAACTGCACCCACATCACCAGCACTGGCCTATCAGGCACTGAGCCACAAGTGACAACACAAACACAAATTGCAGCCACATGACCAGCACTGGCCTATCAGGCACTGAGCCACAAGTGACATCACAAACACAAACTCCACCCACATCACTAGCACTGGACTATCAGGCACTGAGCCACAAATGACATCACAACCACAAACTGCAGCCATGTGACCAACACTGGCCTATCAGGCACTGAGCCACAAGTGACGTCACAAACACAAACTCCACCCACATGACTAGTACTGGTCTACCAGGCACTGAGCCAGAAGAGACATCACAATCACAAACTGCACCCACAGGACCAACACTGGCCTATCAGGCACTGAGCCACAAGTGACATCACAAACACAATCTCCACCCACATCACCAGCAATATCCTATCAGGCACTGAGGCACAAGTGACATCACAACCACAAACTGCACCCACATGACCAGCACTGGCCTATCAGGCACTGAGCCACAAGTGACATCACAAACACAAACTGCACCCACATCACCAGCACTGGCCTATCAGGCACTGAGCCACAAGTGACATCACAACCACAAACTCCACCCACATAAAGAGCACTGGCCTATCAGGCACTGAGCCACAAGTGACATCACAAACACAAACTGCACACACAGGACCAGCACTGGCCTAACAGGCACTGAGCCACAAGTGACATCACAAACACAAACTGCAGCCATGTGACCAGCACTGGCCTATCAGGCACTGAGCCACAAGTGACCTCACAGCCACAAACTGCACCCACATCACCAGCACTGGCCTATCAGGCACTGAGCCAAAAGTGACATCACAAACACAAACTGCACCCACATCACCAGCACTGGCCTATCAGGCACTGAGCCACAAGTGACATCACAACCACAAACAACAGCCATTTGAGCATCACTGGCCTATCAGGCACTCAGCCACAAGTGACATCACAACCACAAACTCACCCACATGACCAGAACTGGCCTATCAGGCACTGAGCCACAAGTGACATCACAAACACAAACTGCAGCCACATCACCAGCAATATCCTATCAGGCACTGAGCCACAAGTGACATCACAACCACAAACTGCACCCACAGGACCAGCACTGGCCTATCAGGCACTGAGCCACAAGTGACATCACAACCACAAACTGCAGCCACGTGACTAGCACTGGTCTACCAGGCACTGAGCCACAGGTGACATAAGAAAGCCAATGTCACCCCAGTCTTTAAAAAGGGCAAGAAGGAGGACCCAGGGAACTACAGGCCAGTCAGCCCCACCTCCATCCCTGGAAAGGTGATGGAGCAGCTCATCCTGGAAGCCATCTCCACACATGTGGAGGAAAAGAAGGTGATCAGGAGTAGTCAGCATGCCTTCACCAAGGGGAAATCATGCCTAACCAATCTGATAGCCTTCTATGATGGAATGACTGGCTGGGTAGATGAGGGGAGAGCAGTGGATGTTGTCTACCTAGACTTCAGCAAGGCTTTTGACACTGTCTCCCATAGCATCCTCATAGGCAAGCTCAGGAAGTGTGGGTTAGATGAGTGGACAGTGAGGTGGATTGAGAACTGGCTGAATGGCAGAGCTCAGAGAGTTGTGCTCAGTGGCACAGAGTCTAGTTGGAGGCCTGTAGCTAGCGGTGTCCCCCAGGGGTCAGTCCTGGGTCCAGTCTTGTTCAACTTCTTCATCAATGACCTGGATGAAGGCACAGAGTGCACCCTCAGCAAGTTTGCTGATGATACGAAACTGGGAGGAGTGGCCGATACGCCAGAGGGCTGTGCTGCCATTCAAAGAGACTTGGACAGGCTGGAGAGGTGGGCAGAGAGGAACCTCATGAAATTCAACAAAGGGAAGTGCAGGGTCCTGCACCTGGGGAGGAATAACCCCATGCAGCAGTACAGGCTGGGGGTTGACCTGCTGGAAAGCAGCTCTGCTGAGAAGGACCTGGGAGTGCTGGTGGACACCAAGTTAAGTATGAGGCAGCAATGTGCCCTTGTGGCCAAGAAGGCCAATGGTATCCTGGGGTGCATCAGGAAGAGTGCTGCCAGCAGGTCGAGGGAAGTGATTCTCCCCCTCTCCTCAGCCCTGGTGAGGCCACATCTGGAGTACTGCGTCCAGTTCTGGGCTCCCCAGTACAAGAGGGATGTGGCACTACTGGAGCAAGTCCAGCGAAGGGCCACAAAGATGATTAGGGGACTGGAGCATCTCTCTTATGAGGAAAGGCTGAGAGAGCTTGGCCTGTTTAGCTTGGAGAAGAGAAGGCTGAGAGGAGATCTTATCAATGTGTACAAGTATCTGAAGGGAGGGTGTCGAGAGGATGGGGCCAGACTCTTTTCAGTGGTGCCGAGCGACAGGACGCGAGGCAATGGGCACAAACTGAAACACAGACACTTCCATCTTAACATGAGGAAAAACTTTTTCACTGTGAGGGTGACAGAGCACTGGAACAGGTTGCCCCGAGAGGTGGTGGAGTCTCCTTCTCTGGAGATATTCAAAATGCGCCTGGATGCAATCCTGTGCAATATGCTCTAGGTGGCCCTGCTTGAGCAGGGGGGTTGGACTAGATGATCTCCAGAGGTCCCTTCCAACCTCAGTGATTCTGTGATTCTGTGATCAGAACCACAAACTGCAGCCACATCACCAGCACTGGCCTATCAGGCACTCAGACACAAGTGACATCACAACCACAAACTGCACCCACGTGACCAGCACTGGCCTATCAGGCACTGAGCCACAAGTGACATCACAAACACAAACTCCACCCACATGAACAGCAGTGGCCTATCAGGCACTGAGCCACAAGTGACATCACAACCACAAACTCCACCCACATGACCAGCAGTGGCCTGTCAGGCACTGAGCCACAAGTGACATCACAAACACAAACACCACCCACAGGACCAGCATGACCTATCAGGCACTGAGCCACAAGCGACCTCACAACGACAAAATGAACCCACGTGACCAGCACTGGTCTACCAGGCACTGAGCCACAAGTGACATCACAAACACAAACTGCG
This sequence comes from Apteryx mantelli, assembly GCF_036417845.1. Lineage (NCBI taxonomy): Eukaryota > Metazoa > Chordata > Aves > Apterygiformes > Apterygidae > Apteryx > Apteryx mantelli. The sequence goes on along the minus strand of NW_027118782.1, from coordinate 731,081 downwards.
GCCACAGGACCAGCAATGTCCCATCAGGCACTGAGCCACAAGTGACATCACAAACACAAACTGCAGCCATGTGACCAACACTGGCCAATCAGGCTCTGAGCCACAAGTGACATCACAACCACAAACTGCACCCACATGAACAGCATTGGCCCATCAGGCACTGAGCCACAGGTGACATCACAACCAAAAACTGCACCCACGTGACCAGTACTGGCCTATCAGGCACTGAACCACAAGTGACATCACAAACACAAACTCCACCCACATCACCAGCACTGGCCTATCAGGCACTGAGCAACAAGTGACCTCACAATCACAAATTTCAGCCTCAGGACCAGCACTGGACTATCAGGCACTGAGCCACAAGTGACATCACAAACACAAACTCCACCCACATCACCAGCACTGGCCTATCAGGCACTCAGCCACAAGTGACATCACAAACACAAACTCTATCCACATGACCAGCACTGGCCTATCAGGCACTGAGCCACAAGTGACCTCACAACCACAAAATGAACCCACGTGACCAGCACTGGCCTATCAGGCACTAATCCGCAAATGACATCACAACAACAAACTGCACCCACATGACCAGCACTGGCCTATCAGGCACTGAGCCACAAGTTACATCACAACCACAAACTGCAGCCACAGGACCAGCAATGTCCTATCAGGCACTGAGCCACAAGTGACATCACAAACACAAACTGCACCCACAGGACCAGCACTGGCCTATCAGGCACTCAGCCACAAGTGACATCACAAACACAAACTGCAGCCACATCACCAGCACTGGCCTATCAGGCACTGAGCCACAAGTGACATCACAAACACAAACTGCAGCCACGTGACTAGTACTGGTCTACCAGGCACTGAGCCAGAAGAGACATCACAACCACAAACTCCACCCACATGACCAGCAGTGGCCTATCAGGCACTCAGCCACAAGCGACATCGCAAACACAAACTGCAGCCACATCACCAGCACTGGCCTATCAGGCACTCAGCCACAAGTGACATCACAAACACAGACTGCAGCCACAGGACCAGCAATGTCCCATCAGGCACTGAGCCACAAGTGACATCACAAACACAAACTGCAGCCATGTGACCAGCAGGGCCCTGTCAGGCACTGAGCCACAAGTGACATCACAAACACAAACTGAACCCACATGAACAGCATTGGCCTATCAGGCACTGAGCCACAAGTGACATCACAAACACAAACTCCACCCACATCACCAGCACTGGCCTATCAGGCACTGAGCCACAAGTGACATCACAACCACAAACTGCAGCCACATGACCAGCACTGGCCTATCAGGCACTGAGCCACAAGTGACAACACAAACACAAATTGCAGCCACATGACCAGCACTGGCCTATCAGGCACTGAGCCACAAGTGACATCACAAACACAAACTCCACCCACATCACCAGCACTGGCCTATCAGGCACTAAGCCACAAGTGACATCACAAACACAAACTCCACCCACATCACCAGCACTGGCCTATCAGGCACTGATCCACAAATGACATCACAACCACAAACTGCAGCCACAGGACCAGCAATGTCCTACCAGGCACTAAGCCACAAGTGACATCACAAACACAAACTGCACCCACAGGACCAGCACTGGCCTATCAGGCACTGAGCCACAAGTGACATCGCAATCACAAACTGCAGCCACATGAAAATCACTGGTCTACCAGGCACTGAGCCACAAGTGACATCACAACCACAAACTCCACCCACATGACCAGCAGTGGCCTGTCAGGCACTGAGCCACAAGTGACATCACAAACACAAACACCACCCACAGGACCAGCATGACCTATCAGGCACTGAGCCACAAGTGACCTCACAACGACAAAATGAAACCACGTGACCAGCCCTGGCCTATCAGGCACTCAGCCACAAGTGACCTCACAACGACAAACTGCAGCCATGTGACTAGCACTGGTCTACCAGGCACTGAGCCACAAGTGACATCACAAACACAAACTGCAGCCACAGGACCAGCAATGTCCCATCAGGCACTGAGCCACAAGTGACATCACAAACACAAACTGCACCCACACGACCAGCACTGGCCTATCAGGCACTGAGCCACAAGTGACATCACAAACACAAACTGCAGCCATGTGACCAACACGGGCCTATCAGGCTCTGAGCCACAAGTGACATCACAACCACAAACTGCACCCACATGAACAGCATTGGCCTATCAGGCACTGAGCCACAAGTGACATCACAACCACAAACTGCAGCCACATCACCAGCACTGGCCTATCAGGCACTGAGCCACAAGTGACATCACAAACACAAACTGCACCCACGTGACCAGTACTGGCCTATCAGGCACTGAACCACAAGTGACATCACAAACACAAACTCCACCCACATCACCACCACTGGCCTATCAGGCACTGAGCAACAAGTGACCTCACAATCACAAATTTCAGCCTCAGGACCAGCACTGGACTATCAGGCACTGAGCCACAAGTGACATCACAAACACAAACTGCAGCCACATCACCAGCACTGGCATATGAGGCACTGAGCCACAAGTCACATCACAAACACAAACTGCACCCACGTGACCAACACTGGCCTATCAGGCACTGAGCCACAAGTGACATCACAAACACAAACTCCACCAACAGCACCAGCACTGGCCTATCAGGCACTGAGCCACAAGTGACATCACAAACACAAACTCCACCCACATGACTAGTACTGGTCTACCAGGCACTGAGCCAGAAGAGACATCACAACCACAAACTCCACCCACATGACCAGCAGTGGCTTATCAGGCACTGAGCCACAAGTGACATAACAACAACAAACTGCAGCCACATGACCAGCACTGGCCTATCAGGCACTGAGCCACAAGTGACATCACAAACACAAACTCCACCAACATGACTAGTACTGGTCTACCAGGCACTGAGCCACAAGTGACATCACAACCACAAACTCCACCCACATGACCAGCAGTGGCCTATCAGGCACTGAGCCACAAGTGACATCACAAACACAAACTCCACCCACATCATCAGCACTGTTCTATCAGGCACTGAGCCACAAGTGACATCACAACCACAAACTCCACCCACATGACTACCACTGGCCTATCAGGCACTCGGCCACAAGTGACATCACAACCACAAACTGCACCCACGTGACCAGCACTGGCCTATCAGGCACTCAGCCACAAGTGACATCACAACCACAAACTGCACCCACGTAACCAGCACTGGCCTATCAGGCACTGAGCCACAACTGACCTCACAACCAGAAACTGCAGCCACATGACCAGCACTGGCCTATCAGGCACTCAGCCACAAGTGACATCACAAATACAAACTGCAGCCACGTGACCAGCACTGGCCTATCAGGCACTGAGCCACAAGTGACATCACAAACACAAACTGCACACACAGGACCAGCACTGGCCTATCAGGCACTGAGCCACAAGTGACAACACAATCACAAACTGCACCCATGTGATCAGCACTGGCCTATCAGGCACTGAGCCACAAGTGACATCACAAACACAAACTCCACCCACATCATCAGCACTGTTCTATCAGGCACTGAGCCACAAGTAACATCACAACCACAAACTCCACCCACATGACTACCACTGGCCTATCAGGCACTCGGCCACAAGTGACATCACAACCACAAACTGCACCCACGTGACCAGCACTGGCCTATCAGGCACTCAGCCACAAGTGACATCACAACCACAAACTGCACCCACGTAACCAGCACTGGCCTATCAGGCACTGAGCCACAACTGACCTCACAACCAGAAACTGCAGCCACATGACCAGCACTGGCCTATCAGGCACTCAGCCACAAGTGACATCACAAATACAAACTGCAGCCACGTGACCAGCACTGGCCTATCAGGCACTGAGCCACAAGTGACATCACAAACACAAACTGCACACACAGGACCAGCACTGGCCTATCAGGCACTGAGCCACAAGTGACAACACAATCACAAACTGCACCCATGTGATCAGCACTGGCCTATCAGGCACTGAGCCACAAGTGACATCACAAACACAAACTCCACCCACATCATCAGCACTGTTCTATCAGGCACTGAGCCACAAGTAACATCACAACCACAAACTCCACCCACATGACTACCACTGGCCTATCAGGCACTCGGCCACAAGTGACATCACAACCACAAACTTCAGCCACATCACCAGCACTGGCCTATCAGGCACTCAGCCACAAGTGACATCACAACCACAAACTACACCCAAAGGACCAGCACTGGCCTATCAGGCACTCAGCCACAAGTGACATCACAAATACAAACTGCAGCCATGTGACCAACACTGGCCTATCAGGCCCTGAGCCACAAGTGACATCACAAACACAAACTGCAGCCACATCACCAGCACTGGCCTATCAGGCACTGAGCCACAAGTGACATCACAACCACAAACTCCACCCACAGGACCAGCAGGGCCCTGTCAGGCACTGAGCCACAAGTGACATCACAAACACAAACTCCACCCACATCATCAGCACTGTTCTATCAGGCACTGAGCCACAAGTGACATCACAAACAAAAACTGCACCCACAGGACCAGCACTGGCCTATCAGGCACTGAGCCACAAGTGACCTCACAACCACAAACTGCAGCCACAGGATCAGCACTGGCCTATCAGGCAGTAGAGGAACAAGTGACCTCTCAACCAAAAACAGCAGCCCTGGACCTAGCACTGGCCTATCAAGCACTCAGCAGAAGTGGCCTCACAGATACAAAGAAGTAGCAACGTGGCTGCTGGTGGCCTAGCAGGTACTGAGGCCAAATAACTGCACAAACACAAACAGCAGCAATATGCATCAAGGTGGACTCTCAGGTGCTCATGCTGAAGTGACCTCACAGGCAGCCATGAAGCCAAATAGCTGCTCCTGGCCTCTTTGCAACTGAGGCACAATTGACCTCAACAAGCACAAACAGCAGCAATGTCCATGCTGATCGCCAGTCACATACTGATGCACAACTCACCACAAAAGCACCAACAGCAGCAAAGGGTCTGCTCACCCTTTAGGAGGCACTGAGACACAAGCATCACCAAAGCTATGGGCATGCTGTTGGCCTACCAGCTTCAGAGGCACAACTCACCTCACAAGCACAAATGGCATCGACCTGCCTGCTGCTGCCCTATCTTTGACTGAGTCACAAGGGAGCTGAAAAGTGCAAACCTTCACAGAGGAGAAGCTCACCTGGGCCACTCGCACGTCCCTTGATTATGCTGTGATCACTCCATACAGAACAGTCTTCTGCAAAAGGCTTTCATCTCCTGGCAAGACTCTCTCCAGATCATGCGACAGCTCCACTCTGCCACCCTGCACACAAATCACAAAAGGAACAATTGGTCTCGCTTTTCCTTTAGTACCATCAAGTCCGAGCTGGGAGCCTTCGCACTGCAGCACCTACACAATGGCAGCAGGATGCCACTTCCATTTCTAGTGCATTTCTAGGCACAGAGATCAGCTGAGGGAGCAGCTGCACTGCAAAGGCTTTCTGACACTCTCAGATCAACTCGGCACTGCACCAGGCATCAACCTGACGCCAGACCTCTGCTCTGCCACCTACTCTACAAACACACTGCCTCTGCCCCACACAGCTGCCTCTTCTGCTACATACAACCAAGTGCCAGCAAGAAGAGATGCATGCAGGACACTCGCCACTTGCACACTCCCCAGCCACTGCTCTGCTCGCTGCCTTCCCTTGGCTTCTCAATCCAGACACTCAGGCAAGCTCTTGCGGTAACACCACAAGGTGGCCAAGGCACTCTAGGCTCACAAGGCCTGTGCAAATGAGCAGCACAAGATCAGGCACAGAGCTGCCTCCTTGGGTGATGCTGCTCTTTTCAGAGGGAAGGATCCTGCTTTCTTTGGGCACAGCAGGCTGCTGCTTTCCACCCCCATCCCCTCACGAACCTCCTGCTAGGGATGGGGACATGGGGATTTTCTGTAGTAATACAAAAGTTACAGATACAACACAGAAACACTTGAGAGTCCGGAAGGCCTCCTGAGCCCAAAGGAACCTCCCTTCCTTTCCTTTAGTTACTTGGACAAGGAGCTTGGACGGGGAAGGGAAAAAGGGTGCAGAGCCTTTGAAATGAGGCCCAAGCAATGAGACAGCCCCACACTGGACGGCTGCTGAAATGACAGCTCTCCTGGCTGCGCAGCCTCTGCAGCACCAGTCCGCGCTCCACAGCTGGCTTCACAGAGCACTGAGGGCTGGGTGCCACGGGCAACCTGGCCCTGGGCACATCTTCACCCCTCGCAGAGCCGGCAGCCCAAGAGCTCTGAGACTTCCACAGGTCAAGCTATGGACGCTTTGGGGCACTCACACAAAGGCACTCCAGACATGCTGGCATCTATTATAAGGGTCTTGGACTCGTCCTATATGGCACCACAACCTCCTAGGAAAAGGAGGGGGCACCGTAGCATTTGTTGAGCGGGCTGGCAATAACAGCACTTGTGGGAGGCGGAATTTGCAGCACAGCAGAGGTACCAGGAGCTGAACCCACAACCCAAGTCACCCAGGGAAGACAGGCGCATTTATGGAAGCCTTCGCATCCATACGTAGCCTCTTCTCAGTCACTTGCAGCTGCTTTCACAGAGGGCTCACGACGCTGGCCAAGATGTTCACAGGTACAGGGACACAGCCTGGCATCCTGCCTCCATCCTCAGCGCCTCTAGCACTGCACTGGGAACCTCCATGAGTGGAGCAACCTAGAAAGAAAGAAAGAAAGAATCGGAGTGTTACTGGCAGTTCTGCTGGCCTTACAGAGTCGCAACAGGCAGGGGCAAATGTCTCCCCTCTGTGCTGAGCTCTATTGGTGAGAGCACAGCCAGCAGGGCCACCAAGACGTTCTACCCCTCTTTTTGGCACAGGTGACACCATGTCTGTATACCAGGTCCTGTTTGGGCTCTCCAGTTCTGCACAGGCGCTAACACACTGCAGGGAGTCCAGCACAGGGACACCAAGACGGTCAGGGGCTGCAGCGTGGGGCATAAAAGGAGAGGCTGCGAGAGCTGGCTTTGTTCAGCCTAGACAAGAGAAGGCCAACGGGGATCTTCATGCTGTGCACAGCTACCTTATGGAGGGCACAGAGAAGACGGAGCCGGATTTTCTTGGAGGTGCACACTAGTAGCATGGGAGGCAACGGGGACAAATCGGACAATGGGAAATGCTTCTGAGACATTAAGAAGAAACCTTTTTCTCCGTGACGGTGGCCAAACTGCGGCACAGGGATCCAGAGAGGTTCCCAGATCTCCATCCTTGGAGGTAATCAAAACTTCACTGGAAAAGGCCCCAAGATACCTCCTCTACTGGCACCTGCCTGCAGCAGGGCGTTGGAGCCCTGCTACCTCCACATGGCTCCCCCATTGCAGCCTCAAGGAATATGCTATTATGAGACTCTTGCCAAAGGCACCAGAGGCTTTGCAGATGCCGCCTCCACCGCTCAACAAGGACAGGTGTCTCAGAGCCACCCATCGCCCTCACAGGCCTGACTTCTTGTGAGGGGGCATCTCCCCTCTCTGCAAGGCTCTGCGTAGGCACAACGTGCAGAAATGCCTCTGACTGCTTTCATTAACTACCCATCTCGCTGAGGGACTGGAATGGATTAGCGTCTGAGATGGGAAGATGCAATGAGGGTCCAGATTCAGCAGAAAGCCTTTAAGGAGGGAGAAGAGAACTCTCTCCAGCAGTCGGTAAAATCCCAAAGACTCACGGAAGCATCAAACCCTTCCAAAACTGCAAGCCTGAACCTCAGCTGACACAAACCACCAAACTGGGAGCAGCCCTGCCTCGCACCACGATGCTCCAAGGAGGCAACACGGTCACCAACAGTCCTCACCCACGTCTCCCAGAAGGACACCGTGATGGCAGGCTGGGCCTTGGGAGCAGAGCACTGCTCTCTCCAGACACCTCCTCCCACGCTGAGCAGCAAAACACTGGCGCCACCACCCGGCTCCACCACAGGGCATCTCGCACTGTAACACGCCGTTACCTCCACACCTCACAGAGGGTTGGCAACCAACACACGCCTCTGCATCAGCGACACACAGCCCACAGCACCACACACGGCAGCACACAGGGCACCCCAAGCACCCCACAACACACAAAGCCCAACTCTCCAGACCTTCCATTCCTTTCTAGTCCTCCAAGGCCTTGCAACAGGCTCTGCCTCTGAACAGCCACTCACAGCCCGGGGCCTGCTCACTTCCCACCTTCCCACCAGGAAGCAGAGAAGAAGTGCTCTCACAGGGGCTGATCAGGCCAGCTTTTCCCTCTCGCTTGTGCCTCAACTTCTCTGAACAAGAAATCTCTTTCAAAATGTGGCCCATACCCTTTTTGGGGGGTGACATTCCTTCCATCTCCTCCAACAGCCTTTGCACCCGTTCTCCAATGACTGCATACGTGCACAGAAAATCAGAGACCCCTAAAGTGTTACAGTTCTAAACGTGTCATAAAAGCAGCTGGACACCTCAAAGACAGACACAGCATGCAGACCTTGCAGGAAAATCTCACAAGCTCCCTGCTCTTTTGACAGGGGCAACTTCTAAAGCACACACACACCCTGGCAAGAAGAGATTATTCACACCACTGCTCACACCAGCACTACATTCACTTAGCAGCCTCAAAAGTCTAGCTGGACTCCCTAGCTGACTGCGAGGACGCTGCAAGCTTCTACTTAGCAACAAGTGGAAAGGCAAACTCCATGTCCATGCTCACCACAGAACATCATCCGCATTTTAAATGTAGCAGTACTAACTCATGATGATGGAGTGGAATCAAATTTGTGTCAGATGATGTGGAATATCGACTTCTGCTTGATTAATGAGTTGCATTTCTGTATTGCTGTAGAGCTCTGCAGGGGTCGATCCCTCCTCTGAGCACACGCAACAAACCCAGAAGTGACCTCACCACCAGCATCCAAGCCATGCGTCTTCTCCTGACCTGTCAGCTGCTCACACAGAGGTGTCATCACATCACAGATTCACATCATGGCCTCATAATACTCACAATGCTCTGAAACACCCATTGCCTACCAGTTACTACACCAAAAGATTAGCTTCTGCTATGCATTATCAACACCTAGCCTATGAAATTTAAGAATTGCAGAACAGCCTGCAAGTAATTCTTGGCAACATTTTCTAACGGGAGGATTGCATGGGAGCAGCGATCATGAAACTGAAGACAGCAGGGCCTCGTGTCCCAGGCACAGGGAGAAGCCTTCCCGCAACTCAGAACTCTGGTTCCTTCCCCAATGCTGAACAAAACCAGAAAATCCTCTACACATCCAGGACAACAAGCATTCTCCTATTTTAGGCCCTGACAACTGGAGGCACGTGGAAGGACTCAGGCCAGGGCATCTCAGTTGGTGAAACCAGCAGAGACACAATTCAGCAACTCTTCACCCTGACCTAGGAGCATGGAAAGAACAACAGCAAGTGCAAGCACTGGCCGTTCATCAACTTTCAAGGCCCCTGACAAGCAAAACAGCTCACACTTACAGAGCTCTTCTGCAAACACCCTTCACCCTGCTGCCAGGCTCACAGGTCGCGGCACAAAGCAAGAGGCAGGGAGCAAAAACAACGGCTAAGGCACGGCATCACATGCGGGCACAGCCTCTCTCAGAGCCACTCGGAAATGCAGTTTTCACAACAAAAGACACCATCGGGAAGGGCACCTCGCGACGACACCAGCAGCCTGCTCACACTTTGCCCAGCACCTCCCAAACGCACCTCGAAGCAGCACCTGGGGCTGCGCTGGCAGCAGCAGCTCAGGAAAATGCTTTAACAGGGATCCCAGACCCACCACAGGGCCAAAGCTTCCTGCCCCCAAACCCCACCGAGCCGCCCCGGCCCAGCTGCTCGCGGCAGGCCGCCACGTCTGGCTGCAGGGCAGCTCCCCCCTCTGGCCCACGTCGCTCTGGCCCCTGCTCACGGCCCCACCAGCCCCTGCTGCAGCTCCTGCAGCAAAGCAGCCCCGGCAAAGCCAGCACCGCTGCCCCGCCCCGGCGGGAGGGCACCCGCCGCCATTTGAACGCGCCCGCAGCCCCCACCAAACGCTCTCGCCCGCTCGCTTCTCGCCTGCTTTGCTCCCGCTCCTCTTCCACCTCTTTGACGTCTTTTTTTTTCCCCACATGCTGGACTGCAATTGGCTGGCAGAGCCATCAGTGAAATCGATGCCCGCCCTCCTCCTCCTGACAGCCAATAGGAGGGCTGCACTGCGGCGATGCCATGGCAACATTGGGCCCTCCTGCCCTGGCGGCCAGCTCCGCCCCCTCCCCCTTGGTCGGGCGCCATGTTGTGGGCGGCAGCGCGGGGCGCGGCGGGGCCTGGGTGCAGCGTGGTGCTGTGTGGGCGGGCAGTGCGGGGCCCCGGGGTGCGGCCGCTGCCCCGGCGGGGCTGGGCTGTGCGGCAGGGGCCCCGCGGGGCTGCTGGCCGCCCTGCGCCCTGGGGGCTGTGCGGGGCGTGGGGGGGGGCAGCACTGGGGCCTGTGCTGGTGGCAGCCCTGGCGCCAGCGTGGGGGCCCTGGGGCTGGTCGTCTGAAACAGGGGATGGACTTAAAACTAGGAGACTGACAGAACTCCTACCACTTTCCAAATTAAGTGTTGGACTGACTGGTGCAGAACCTCTCCAAGTGGGTATTTCAGACAGTTCTAGAGATTTCTAGAGGCAGATCCTGCTGTGCCTGGACCAATTCCTGTGCTTAAATGTGGTGAGTACCACCTCAGGTGGAGTATCTGGCTGTTTCAGAATCTCTGCAGCAGCTCCTGCTGCAGAACTGATTAAACTGTAAATACTTAAGGCCCTTGAAAATCGACAGTACAAACTGCTCCTGCAAATGAAGAAGCGGCTATGTAGGACAGTCTTTTGTGCATTCTTAGGAGAGTTAGGAGATGCTTTGATATGCAACTTAAGGTAATCAGTAGCAATGGATCATGCATATGCTGGAGAGGTCACACAGGACCACAAGCCAGCTGGACTATAAAAATTCCCCAGAAGAACAGTTCGGGGAGTCTCATCTGATCCAGTGGAAGCCACTGTTGGAAGGACCCTGGCAAAGGAGACTGCCACCACCATCTGGACAGTAACCAACCATCCCGTTCAAGAGATTTGATGCCCCTTGTGAGTGTTACCTGTGACACGCCAATAGAGGGGTGTCTGTGATTCTTTTGAATTCGGGGGTTATTTGCACTGAACTCCAAGAGATCATCATTTGTCAAGTATGAGAATTTATTAGAGATAAGAGCTTATAACAAACCTGGTAGTTTGCCTGGATTCTCCTCATCACGCCATTGACATCCACAGGCCAGCTGATGGTCGGTCAGAGTCCACACCAACTTCTGTGGCTTACTCTTTTCTATAGCGAGTCAAAACAACGCCAGACCGCAGTTACACAAAAGCTGTATGGCCTCAGTCAATAACAGCATGCACATCAACAGGTAACCTAGTGCTCAGCCCACAGCACTGTTCAGTTAGTAACAACTTGCCCACTAACAGGTCTTTCTGTGGGGAATGGTTCCACAGCACCTAGATGTTTATGGGGTGAGTCTGTGGTGTCACTTCTCCTCTGTCTGGAATTGTCAGTCGTGGGGTCGTTAGACGGTTGCCCCCAGGCTGCAGCAACCCCACAGTGTGGTGGCTCCAGCCGTGATGCACCCGGGGTTCCTTAACTCCTGGGATCACCCCAGAGCAAACCCCTCTTCTGTGGGCTGCACCATCCAGAGTCCCACGCTTGCCTGTGTGGCGCCTGTCACTCCACCCCTTGACACCGCCAGACACACGCATTTATTTCAGAAGTCAGCTAATTCCCCTTGGTGTGCAGTGGGCGGCTTTTGGGTAAGCACAGTGTACTGGGGAAATGCGCACTGCTATTAATAGACGCCAAAAGCAAAGCATGCCCATTTGCAGTAACACGTAAACAACTGTTAAAAATAACAGTCTTAATCCTAATAGCAACATGATTGGTCTGGCCTATTGACCCAAATTCGGTGAATCCGAGTGTTGTTCCAGCTCCATATCTTAACACAGAAATCTTATTTCCTTTAATTGCAGGCATTTCTTTCCTGCACCGAAAGATCAGTTTGTTCCCCAAGCTGGAATAGTTCCCTTTAGAGGAGCTTCAAATAGAGTTGGTCACCTTTTTTTTATTATTCTTTTTCCGTATTTCCCTGTCTTCTCTATAGGAAACAGACAACTTTAACTTCAGATCAACAGCTGTTACATTTATGCTTAATTTTACCATCTTTTTCTCTTTCTTTCCTTTCCTTTCATCAAGGGAAGGTGTTAGCCCCTTCCTTAGGATCATCAATTTTTACAAACACTAGAATACAGCCGTTGAGTTTCGTTATCAGCCTGGTATGTGTATCCCCTCATTCTTAGGTCTGCCATCTTCCTTTGATGTTACTTCTCTCCTGGCTCCTAGGTTCATTCTATTATTTAGATACTTTTAAAAACCACATTACTTAGCCTAACAATTCTACCACTCTTTCTGGCTGCTTCTTTTCAAGTTGTTGCTCTTCAGAGGGTCACTCTGTAGAACCCAAACAAAAAGAAAAGCCTACCAAGGCCATTAGGTTGTTATAGTTTGGTTTTAACTGTAACTGCTGAAGCTACTTCTTTTAAGATTACTCGGTTACATCCATCTATTTTTCAAATTTGAACAGTTTTTCTTTTTTTTCATTGATTTTTCTTTATGCTCAGAAACTTTTACTACAGCTTGGGGCATTTTCCAGCCCCTGCTGGTTTCTGGTGTACTTAAAGATGCTGTTTTTTCGCATTCGAGGTCTTTTCTTGTTTCCTAACTCTGCCCCTGGGGCTCTTCTCTGCAGAGCCCGATCTCCACCCTGAGTCCTCCTGTGCCTCAGTGCCAGGCAGAGCAGTTATACTGGCCAGGGGGGGCAGAGCGTTTCTCACGGTCTTGTGAGAAACAAGCTGCCCAAGCCCGGTCCTGCTTTCCACCCAAAGCCTCCCCTGCTTCGCTCCCTCTCCTCTTCCACCTCTCTCTTTCACGTCTGTTTTTCTTCCACATGGTGGACTCCGATTGGCTGACAGAGCCGTCAGTGAAATCCAGACCCGCCCCCCTCCTCCTGCCAGCCAATAGGCAGGTCACAAATCAGCAGCTGCCTATGGGAATGAGCTAGGGGAGGAGTCACAGTGTTGCAGTGTCCAGATGGAGTGTTGTAAAGGTGAGGCTACAAACTGTCCATTTAATCGGGGAATGGGGGAACAGAAGAGAGAGCCAGACAGCTCCTGGGGGTCCCGGGCGATGCTGGGGGCCGTGCTGCTCTTGGGGATCCCAGACCAGGCTGTGTTTCTGTACAAAAGTCTGGAAAAGTCTTGATGCAAGCCCCTAGAGAAGAGGGATTTTCCTGAGCACTCAGAGAAACCCATGCAGGACCCAGGGATGTTGAGGGAAACCCATCCCACCCACCCCCAAGCCCACTGCTCTCCCTGGAGACCTTCCTGGATCCTCAGGCTGGGAGCAGGAGGGGGTCTGTGGGCACAGCCATGTCCCAGACTAGCCTCCTTCAGGCCTTCAGATTCACAACATGTCACAGCTTCAAATGAGCTCTCTAAAGCAGCACTTCCCATGCCCCTGGTGTGGAGAGAAGACTTTGGGTAGACAAACAAGAGACACGGGAGAGAAAGGGCAAAGACACCAGGCTGCAGAGCTGGGGCTCCCAGCATCACAGAGGGGGTGCCACAGGCTCAAGAAGCAACCCAAAGAAGTAAAGGAGTCCTTCCTTTTACAGTGACTTGGAAAGCCACATCTCTCACAGTATTCAAGGGGGATGGAGTCTCCCTTCTGCAAGATTTGCCCCAAAACTGTGCAGAGATTAGGAAGAGCAGGAAGGCTGGTTGTAGGGATGCTCTCAAACTTCAGCAGCTGCAGAGCTGGGAGCTGGTCATCTCACAAACTTGGGAGTGAGTCAAAATGCACGTCCTGAGGCATCGCACTGCCTCATAGACTCTGCACCAGAGCCTGGACAGCAGCACTGCAGTGTGTGGGCGTGTCCTGAGAAGCCCAGAGTCATAAAATGTGGGAGATCCAGGATGTCAGGGCTGTACAGACCCGGGAGAGCAAGGGTGCCTGCGGGGAGGAGGAGGGCAGGGGGCTGAGGAGCGTACCCAGGGGAGAATTCTCGCACAGCCCCAAGGTGACACTGAAAAGCACAAGGACCAAATGAGGCCCAGGGATGAGAAATGGCTTCCTCAGGCTCAGCCAGAAGGAAAGATGGGCAAACTTCATGGGAAATGGGAAAACTTCCCCACATTTGCTACCTGGCCTCGCCCATGGCTTTGGAGCCTGGCAGGCTCCAGGGTCCTGGATAAGGGCCTCTGGATGATGTGTGTTAAGGCTATTGACGGGCGAGTGAAGAGTTAACAGGACTGAAGTTTGTCAATTGATACGCAGAAGAACTGATAGCACAAGAGCTGACGTGCACAAAGCTGCTGAACAGAGGACTTAACAGGACTAAAGTCGTCTACCAACCGATATGCGCAAGGATTGATATGCGCAAGGCTGCGGAATGGCAGCATTAACAAGACTGAAGAGGTCTGCCACCTGGAATCTGCACGGACCCCCGGGGAGGGAAGAAGCAATACGGAGGTCCTGTGGTCTTGCCTCGCTAGCAGGGTCCTCCCAAGCAGACAAACAGACAGTCCTGTGATTGCGAAACTTGCTAAAAGTCAGCAAAAGCAGTGTTTGCCCAGAGCCCCAGCCGTATAAAAAGAGACTTGGGAGCTAGGAGAGTTTGAGCAGGGACGGGAACGTGACCTGATCATCCTCTCCGGCTGGACCGTGAGTATCCCCCCCCTCCCCTTTTCCTGGGACGCTGGGTTAAGGGAACTCCTCGAGGTTGAGAGCCCTCTCACTAGGAGAGTGAACAAGAAAGCTTTCAAGTAGGGATAAGCAGTCCTTCCCATTAATAACGCAGTAATCGACGGTTTCAGGTTATCCTTTCTAAATTAGTAACTGATGGTTTTGTGTTATCCTTCCTAAATTAGTAATCGCATTATTTTAATGGATGTTACTAATCCAAGAACTTGTGTGAGGAAATAAACATCTTTTTTATTATTATTATATTACTGTCTCAGTCGTTGCTATCGAACCTTCATAGCATGACAGCGTGACAGTTTTTGGCGTAGTCGGCAGGATAGGATAAGGATAGGATAGGATACAGACTTAGTGGATACATAAGCTGGGGTAACCGGATAGAAATATTTTTGAACTATGTCGCTGCGTGAGTTATTGAGAAGGCACGGAAGCGGACCCTCAAGCCCTGGGATTGACTGGGCAAATGATAATTGGGAAAATGAAGCCTCTGTCGTGTGTAGGATAGAGGAAGTCAGAGGTAACCAAAGAGATGGGAAAGGAAAAGGCGGTATATGTGCCATCTTAGGGGCCTGTTTACTGGCAGCCCAACAAGCCAATCGGACCCATCCAAAAACTAAGGAACAGTTACAAGAAAAGGTGCAGGAGTGTGTAGATCTTGAAAGAAAATTGAAATTAGAGAAAGAGCGAAATCAGAAATTACAAAACAAGTTAGAACTCATCCTTTCAACAGCAAGGAAGCCCCCCACAGCAGCTCAGATTAGAAAAATGCTGGTGGAGGACCCGGACGATTGGGACGGAGATATATGGGGAAACAGCAGTAGTTCAGAGGACGATGGTGATTTGTACCCTCCAGAACCCTCACCTCTGGATGTGCGGCCAGTTGTAAAAACCGAAACCGCGACAGGACCCCATGGGGGTAATGCTAGAACCACAGTTAGAACTACCCCTTACTCGGGAGATGAGATGGGAAAACTGCAAGAGAAATACTGCAGGCAACCTACAGAAACAGAAACTGAGTATTTGTGGCGGGTATCCTTAACAGGAGGTGATCGCATAATACTAAGTGAAGAGGAGGCATCAGGATATTGGGGACCAGGAGTTTTCCTGACGGGTAGAGTTGGGAATCGCTCCCTCACCTCCCAAGTAGCCTACTGGGCAGGAGGACAAGACCCGAGGAACAGAGGAGAACCTTTGAGAATAGGTATAAATACCCATAGTGAGCTTACAGGAGCCATACAAAAGGCGGCTTGCGTACAGCAGATATATGAAAGGGGAGCCTATGACGTCCCCATGCAAGCCCCAGTAAGCCCAAACAGCCTAACACCTTTAATACGGGGATTGCCTACAGTGTTAAAGCTGAAGCTACAAGCAATACGAGATCGCATTGTAGCTGCAGAGGCACACAATCATAATAGCCTCAATGCCCCCCCCATGCCAATACCGACATGGGTGGATACCTTGTTAGAAGTGCATCGAACTGCGCAAGAGATGGGGATGGATACCAAACCACGGGAAAAGCGCATTAGACAGGCTACTGCCTCATATGCCCCGAGGAGAGGACATTCCCCCCCCAGGCAGCACAACAAGGAAATGGGAACTAAACAAGAAGACAGGGAGAAACGAAATAGATTGTGGCGACATGCCCTGGCATTAGGTGTTCCACGATCCATGCTACATAACCAGAAAACAGAGGACATAGAACAGATAGTGAGCAAGCTGGAACAAGCGAAAGGGGTGACTCTGCCATCCGCCCCACCTGGCTCACAAGATAGTAAACAAGAATCTAAACCTAGTAACCCTTTCTCGGAGTTACGAGAAGAGTTGCATGATCTAAAAAACTAGGTAGCGCTGGTCGAAAATCAGGCCAACCGACCCGAGTACTATCAATAGCGCAGCGGCCTGAAAGTTTAGAACCCCGGATTGTGATTCCGGTAGGACCTAGAAAACACAAAGTTTCTTTTTTAATTGATACTGGTGCACAGATAAGTGTTTTGGACAAACAGACAGCCAATAGGTTAAATATCAAACCATCTAGACGATCAATTTTTATAAAGGGAGTTACAGGAATTGCTGAATCTTGTCCTTTGGCAAAACTTTGTGGCTGGCTCCCGGGAGACAAACGTCTTACCAAATTTGAGGTAGTAATAAACCCAAAGGGAAATGACAACATTTTAGGGTTTGATGTTTTACGAGGAAGAAACTGGATACTCCCAAACGGTACCCGGTGGAGCTTTGGAACAGCTAACATCAAGCTTTTGCAAACCTCCCCCGCGCTGCCGCCTAGTAAGATAACTAATGTTAAACAATACCCTTTAGCATCTGCTGCACGATCCGGGATAAGCAAAGTCATTAGAGACCTAGAAGAGCAAGGGATAATAGAACGCACCCACTCCCCCTATAACTCCCCGGTGTGGCCTGTCAAAAAACCAAATGGAGAATGGCGATTAACAGTAGATTATCGCCGATTGAATGCTAATACTGCTCCCCTCACGGCTGCGGTCCCCAATATAGCAGAACTGGTGAGTCAGCTTAGGACTGCAGCCCACCCCTGGATGGCCACACTAGACGTAAAAGATATGTTCTTCATGGTCCCGCTAATAAAAGAAGATAAAGACAAATTTGCTTTCACCTGGGAAGGCATTCAATATACCTTCACTCGGCTGCCCCAGGGATACAGACACTCCCCCACCATCGCTCATAATGCATTAGCAAAAGTCTTAGATTCGCTTGGTACAACCCCTGGAGTACCAGAAACAGTACCAAGCTACCCAAGATCTCCCATTGCAGTAGCTGAACCACTCACTGAAAAGTCTGACCTAAATGGGGTATGGTTCACCGATGTCTCTTCACATAGGATAGCCACGGGGTGGCAATACAAAGCAGTTGCCTTAGAAATAAGCACAGGCCATACGATAATAGAAGAAGGCAATGGCAGCGCCCAAGTAGGAGAACTCAAGGCTGTCCGACTTGCCATAAGAAATGGAGCAACAACAGTGTATACCGATTCATATGCAGTATTCAAGGGGGCCACAGACTGGATAGGATTCTGGGAATGTAATAAATGGCAAATAAATAGGTGCCCAGTATGGCAGCAAGCAGACTGGGAAGAGTTGTTGGAAGAAGGAAGGAAATAGTCTATTGCAATAGGGTGGGTGAAAGCCCACAGCTCAGACGGAAGTCTGGCAGCTAAATGGAACGGGATAGTTGACAAGTTGTCGAGGGTAAGAGGAGTAACAGTAAGCGAAGTAGAGTGGGACAGAATAGGAGAATGGCTACATATACAGCAAGGACATTCAGGGGAAAAGGATTTAGTAAAAGAAAGTATAGCTCGAGGATGGCCCATAGATATAACAACTGCACGACGAATCATAACAGCCTGTCCTCAGTGCCAACTAAGATTAAAAAGGGATCATCCAGAACAGCAAGCTCCACTACATATCAGTAATAAAAAACAATTATGGCAAACCTGGCAGATTGATTATATAGGGCCTCTTAAACCATCAAGTGGGAGAAAATATATATTAGTGGGAGTCGAGGTGGTCTCCCGTCTCCTCCGAGCGACAGCTGTCAGAACTGCGAATGGAGAAACTACCATTAAGGTATTACAAGAATGGTTCAGTGTATTACCGGTACCAAAGGAAATACAAAGCGATAATGGGACTCACTTTACAGCCCGCTTAGTACAGGACTGGGCGACACAAGAAGGGATTAGTTGGACATTCCACACCCCCTACTATCCCCAAGCAAACGGGATGGTGGAAAGGGCCAATGGCTTACTTAAAAGATATGCTCAAGTAGAAAAAGCGAGTTGGGACCTACGCATTAACCATGCTGTGCATCTACTTAATAATCGATGGGGAACATTTGGTAGTCCCAGAACCCAGGCCTTTTGCCCTATCGATACGGGCATCGTTAAGGATAATCCTGACATTGATCCTGCACGTGGTAAACCAGGACAGCCTGTGATGGTAAAACTACCACAAATTGGAGTAGTCCCGTTAACATTGTCTAAACCCCGAGGACCCCTTGCATGGGAAGCACTTGATGCCACAGAAAAAACCCATCGAATCAGTTCTCGGTGGATAATTCCTGATTATTAACCACTTATTCCGAGGCACCCTGCCTCGAGGAAAACCTAAATGTGTTCTCTTACAGGATACCATGTGGAGACTTGTGTTCCTACTCCAGACGGCCCTGGTGACAACATTGATCTCAAACCCATGGGGCAGCAATGTCAATATTTGGGAAAAGTTAGCTAGAGAAATACTAAATACCACTCACTTTTGTCTAGAAGGAGGAACTTCGGCGGCCCAAATTTACACCACTTGCACTATTGGGTTCCCTACACCCCTAGAGACAGTGCAAAACAAGGCAATACTAGCAAATTTCAAAGTAACTAATACGTTTAATCAGATGTCTTGATGGGGTTCCGCCACAACACAGTATAACAAAGCAATGATAGAAATTAAGGTGAAAGGAATGTTTCCTGCGGTTGAGTGTGCTATGATGGTAAATTGTACCAGCAAAATCCGACCGTGCCACAATTTTACGGAAGATGGGCCTCCTCTTAAATGTAATCAGACAACCAGTGTAACCTTTAACTATGCACATATTGTGCTCCCTACAGGAATGTTTTGGCTATGTGGGGTAAAAGCTTACTCCTACATTCCAGCCAATGCTACTGGTGGCCCCTCTACCATAGGTCGCTTGAGCATCTATATGCCAAGCAAACGAGATAAAGGAAATAGCTGGGAATCAAACACGAAAGAGGAGGGAGGCCTCATCCCTCAACCCTGAATGTAATTCAGAAGTAATCTTATTCTCAGCATCACAAATCTCAGCTGCAGCATTCCTTACACCTGGGGTGGGAGTTGCTATGAACTATCAAGCTATAAAAAAGATTGCATGTTCTTTAGCTAAAACTATCAACACCACTTCTGCTGCCTTATCAGCAATGCTTAGAGATGTGCAAGCCTTGCATGCCGGTGTATTAGAAAACAGAGCGGCAGTTGACTATCTTCTTTTACGACACAACCACGGATGTGAAGAATTCAAAGGCATGTGCTGCTTCAACCTGAGTGACCATTCGACCCTGATTGAAGGGGAGATCACAAACCTTAAACACCTAGCTTTGGACATTAAACAGCATAATGATAACGGGTTTAATTGGCTGCAAAAATTGTTCCAAGATTTCGGACTGTCTGTATCAGCTTGGCTCGCGTCGGGCTTACAAACTGTCATAATAATTGTACTCATGATAATCATTATATGTATTGCTTTTGTCTGCTTGAAAGCTTTAATATTACGCACAATCTTTGCTAAGGTAAATGCTTTAAACACAGGCTACTTGCCTTTGCAACAAGATCAAACCCATGATTGTCCTTGAGGGGCAAAAAAGGGGGGGTGTACGGCTGTGACTCTGGTCATGGGGTGGACTGACAGGCGAGTGAAGAGTTAACAGGACTGAAGTTTGTCAATTGATACGCAGAAGAACTGATAGCACAAGAGCTGACGTGCACAAAGCTGCTGAACAGAGGACTTAACAGGACTAAAGTCGTCTACCAACCGATATGCGCAAGGATTGATATGCGCAAGGCTGCGGAATGGCAGCATTAACAAGACTGAAGAGGTCTGACACCTGGAATCTGCACGGACCCCCGGGGAGGGAAGAAGCAATACGGAGGTGTTGTGGTCTTGCCTCGCTAGCAGGGTCCTCCCAAGCAGACAAACAGACAGTCCTGTGATTGCGAAACTTGCTAAAAGTCAGCAAAAGCAGTGTTTGCCCAGAGCCCCAGCCGTATAAAAAGAGACTTGGGAGCTAGGAGAGTTTGAGCAGGGACGGGAACGTGACCTGATCATCCTCTCCGGCTGGACCGTGAGTATCCCCCCCCTCCCCTTTTCCTGGGACGCTGGGTTAAGGGAACTCCTCGAGGTTGAGAGCCCTCTCACTAGGAGAGTGAACAAGAAAGCTTTCAAGTAGGGATAAGCAGTCCTTCCCATTAATAACGCAGTAATCGACGGTTTCAGGTTATCCTTTCTAAATTAGTAACTGATGGTTTTGTGTTATCCTTCCTAAATTAGTAATCGCATTATTTTAATGGATGTTACTAATCCAAGAACTTGTGTGAGGAAATAAACATCTTTTTTATTATTATTATATTACTGTCTCAGTCGTTGCTATCGAACCTTCATAGCATGACAGCGTGACAGCTATGTTTGCTCTTCTCTGGCATAGCATCTCTAGCTCAAGCACTGCCGACTGAGAAACCTTGCCGAGCACTTTTAAAAGCAGAGATCCTGCCTTGGTGCCTAAAGGAGGAAAGCTACGTCCTGTCCCACGTTGTCCTGCATCCTGCTTCCACAGAAAGAGGGGCCCACAGCAGAAACCAGTTTTGAGGCTCACCAAAGCATTTCTCAGCCTGTGGCCGTGCTTTGTGCTGGTTCATCCCACATGCTTTGGATCCTGTAAAAACGCCAGCCCCCAAACCCCAGATTCCTGCACAGGTCTGCCCAGTGCAGTGACCTGTCAGTGCAGGGGCGCAGAAGTGACATCTCCAGTGCCCCGTTTGAGATATTTCACAGTCTTTGACACTGTCTGGAGACATTCCTGAAGGATTTATCAGAAAATTATGGAAAATAACTGCAGTGAAGGCAGGTGGCTGCTTTCCAGCACATGAGGGGAAATCTCTCTGCTCTCTCCCTGCCTGTGCCATCTCCATGGCAGTGACCTACAGAGCCCCCAGATGACATGAGCTGAGGTCACAATGGGACGTGCCCCATCACAGGGAGGTCTCCCCGGTGTCGTGGGCGGGGACCCTCACTTCCCTGTGAGGCCCAGGCACTCCTGGGCACTGCTCACACCCTCCCCACGGCTGCCCTTCATAGTGGCTCCATGGCAAGGAGAGGGGACAGGAGGCAGTGGGGCCACGTTGAGGCCCCTCACCAACAGGCGGAGGAGCAGGGGCATGTTGGAAAGGAGTTTTGGGTAATGAGATGGGAAGAGCGTCCCGTTTCTCTGGCTGGAGAGGTGAAATAAGAGCAAGAGGGCAAGCGAGATGGAGGACTGCTGGATGGACACCATCAGCCAGGACCACAGCTCCTTGTCCCCTGCGCTCCTGCGGCTCTCCACCGAGGGTAAGGGCTTTGGGAGATCCTTCCCGAGGTGTCGCACAGAGACTGTTAACTGCCAAAACTGCTGTGGATCCCGGGCTGTGGGGGTGCCTGGACAGGGCTGGGGGCTGCTGCGAGAGCCCTGCCTGAGGGTCCCCTCTGGCTCGGGGGACAATGTGGCAGCCAGGACTGCTGGGTCCTGGGGATGGGGCTGTCCTGAGCCCCAAGGCTTCTGTGCGGCCAGCTCCATCGCCTCTTAGGGTGGGGGGGGCATGGGAATCCATGACAGGTTTCCCTGGGAGTGGGTCCTCTTTGGGGTCTGGCTCTGAGAGGAAAGGGGTCCTGCATCCCAGACGCTGAGGTGGCCTGCAGCTCCATGGGGCTCTCAAGACCCTGCTGGAAATGTCCGTATATGATAATAAAACCTTCACCTTTCAATAACCCCAAGTCCTCTGGGTGTTTGGGAAAAATCTCTCTTCCTTCCCCCTCGATCCTTTTATGCTTCCAGCTTGGCACAGCATGTTTTGGGCTCAGAGATGCCATCTTTAGATGGCCACAGCCCCCGTCCTCCTGCAAATTGGGCTCAAACCTCCGCACCCAAAAGAACATACATTGGAGAGAGTAGATTGGAAACAGGCAGAGGTGCAATCCTCATTCAACAGGTCCTGGCTGACGCCAATGTCTTTTCTCTGAGCTGGGGTGGGCAGTGCTGGGATGAGCCCAACACAGCCATCTCCACCAGCCCCCTCACGACCCCACACCACCGCTCCCTAGCCGAGCCCTGGGGCTGCCGTGGGCAGGGGGCCAGGGCAGGAGGGGGAGAGGACACTGCCCTGCCCTGCCCTGCCCTGGGGGCAGCAGGATGCTGCCTGTGGGCTCCGGCGCCACGGCCAGCCCCAGGGCCCCCACGCCGGCGCCAGGGCTGCCACCAGCACAGGCCCCAACGCTGACCCCCCCACGCCCCGCACGGCCCCCAGGGCGCAGGGCAGCCAGCAGCCCCGCGGGGCCCCTGCCCCACAGCCCAGCACCGCCGGGGCAGCGGCCGCACCCCGGGACCCCACACTGCCCGCCCACACAGCACCACGCTGCACCCAGGCCCCGCCGCGCCCTGCGCTGCCGCCCACAACATGGCGCCCGACCAAGGGGGAGGGGGTGGAGCTGGCCGCCAGGGCAGGAGGGCCCAATGTTGCCATGGCATCGCCGCAGTGCAGCCCTCCTATTGGCTGTCAGGAGGAGGAGGGCGGGCATCGATTTCACTGATGGCTCTGCCAGCCAATTGCAGCCCAACAGGTGGGGGGGAAAAAAAAAAAAAAAGACGTCAAAGAAAGAGGTGGAAGAGGAGCGGGAGCAAAGCAGGCGAGAAGCGAGCGGGCGAGAGCGTTTGGTGGGGGCTGCGGGCGCGTTCAAATGGCGGCGGGTGCCCTCCCGCCGGGGCGGGGCAGCGGTGCTGGCTTTGCCGGGGCTGCTTTGCTGCAGGAGCTGCAGCAGGGGCTGGTGGGGCCGTGAGCAGGGGCCAGAGCGACGTGGGCCAGAGGGGGGAGCTGCCCTGCAGCCAGACGTGGCGGCCTGCCGCGAGCAGCTGGGCCGGGGCGGCTCGGTGGGGTTTGGGGGCAGGAAGCTTTGGCCCTGTGGTGGGTCTGGGATCCCTGTTAAAGCATTTCCCTGAGCTGCTGCTGCCAGCGCAGCCCCAGGTGCTGCTTCGAGGTGCATTTGGGAGGTGCTGGGCAAAGTGTGAGCAGGCTGCTGGTGTCGTCGCGAGGTGCCCTTCCCAATGGTGTCTTTTGTTGTGAAAACTGCATTTTGGAGTGGCTCTGAGAGAGGCTGTGCCTGCATGTGATGCCGTGCCTTAGCCGTTGTTTTTGCTCCCTGCCTCTTGCTTTGCGCCGCGACCTGTGAGCCTGGCAGCAGCATGGAGGGTGTTTGCAGAAGAGCTCTGTAAGTGTGAGCTGTTTTGCTTGTGTCATGCTGTCATGCTATGAAGGTTCGATAGCAACGACTGAGACAGTAATATAATAATAATAAAAAAGATGTTTATTTCCTCACACAAGTTCTTGGATTAGTAACATCCATTAAAATAATGCGATTACTAATTTAGAAAGGATAACACAAAACCATCAGTTACTAATTTAGAAAGGATAACCTGAAACCGTCGATTACTGCGTTATTAATTGGAAGGACTGCTTATCCCTACTTGAAAGCTTTCTTGTTCACTCTCCTAGTGAGAGGGCTCTCAACCTCGAGGAGTTCCCTTAACCCAGCGTCCCAGGAAAAGGGGAGGGGGGGGAATACTCACGGTCCAGGCGGAGAGGATGGTCAGGTCAGGTTCCCGTCCCTGCTCAAACTCTCCTAGCTCCCAAGTCTCTTTTTATACGGCTGGGGCTCTGGGCAAACAACGCTTTTGCTGACCTCTGCGAGTTTCACAATCCCAGGACTGTTTGTTTGTCTGCTTGGGAGGACCCTGCTAGCGAGGCAAGACCACAGGACCTCCGTATTGTTTCTTCCCTCCCCGGGGGTCCGTGCAGATTCCAGGTGGCAGACTTCTTCAGTCTTGTTAATGCTTCCATTCCGCAGCCTTGCGCATATCAGTCCTTGCGCATATCGGTTGGTAGACGACTTTAGTCCTGTTAAGTCCTCTGTTCAACAGCTTTGTGCACCTCAGCTCTTGTGCTATCAGTTCTTCTGCATATCAATTGACAAACTTCAGTCCTGTTAACTCTTCACTCGCCCGTCAGCTTGTCGGGGCCTTGAAAGTTGATGAACGGCCAGTGCTTGCACTTGCCGTTGTTCTTTCCATGCTCCTAGGTCAGGGTGAAGAGTTGCTGAATTGTGTCTCTGCTGGTTTCACCAACTGAGATGCCCTGGCCTGAGTCCTTCCACGTGCCTCCAGTTGTCAGGGCCTAAAATAGGAGAATGCTTGTTGTCCTGGATGTGTGGAGGATTTTCTGGTTTTGTTCAGCACTGGGGAAGGAACCAGAGTTCTGAGTTGCGGGAAGGCTTCTCCCTGTGCCTGGGACACGAGGCCCTGCTGACTTCAGTTTCATGATTGCTACTCCCATGCAATCCTCCCGTTAGAAAATGTTGCCAAGAATTACTTGCAGGCTGTTCTGCAATTCTTAAATTTCATAGGCTAGGTGTTGATAATGCATAGCAGAAGCTAATCTTTTGGTGTAGTAACTGGTAGGCAATGGGTGTTTCAGAGCACTGTGAGTATTATGAGGCCATGATGTGAATCTGTGATGTGATGACACCTCTGTGTGAGCAGCTGACAGGTCAGGAGAAGACGCATGGCTTGGATGCTGGTGGTGAGGTCACTTCTGGGTTTGTTGCGTGTGCTCAGAGGAGGGATTGACCCCTGCAGAGCTCTACAGCAATACAGAAATGCAACTCATTAATCAAGCAGAAGTCGATATTCCACATCATCTGACACAAATTTTATTCCACTCCATCATCATGAGTTAGTACTGCTACATTTCAAATGTGGATGATGTTCTGTGGTGAACATGGACATGGAGTTTGCCTTTCCGCTTGTTGCTAAGTAGAAGCTTGCAGCGTCCTCCCGGTCAGCTAGGGAGTCCAGCTAGACTTTTGAGGCTGCTAAATGAATGTAGTGCTGGTGTGAGCAGTGGTGTGAGTAATCTCTTCTTGCCAGGGTGTGTGTGTGCTTTAGAAGTTGCCCCTGTCAAAAGAGCAGGGAGCTTGTGAGATTTTCCTGCAAGGTCTGCATGCTGTGTCTGTCTTTGAGGTGTCCAGCTGCTTTTATGACACGTTTAGAACTGTAACACTTTAGGGGTCTCTGATTTTCTGTGCACGTATGCAGTCATTGGAGAATGGGTGCAAAGGCTGTTGGAGGAGACGGAAAGAATGTCACCCCCCAAAAAGGGTATGGGCCACATTTTGAAAGAGATTTCTTGTTCAGAGAAGTTGAGGCACAAGCGAGAGGGAAAAGCTGGCCTGATCAGCCCCTGTGAGAGCACTTCTTCTCTGCTTCCTGGTGGGAAGGTGGGAAGTGAGCAGGCCCCGGGCTGTGAGTGGCTGTTCAGAGGCAGAGCCTGTTGCAAGGCCTTGGAGGACTAGAAAGGAATGGAAGGTCTGGAGAGTTGGGCTTTGTGTGTTGTGGGGTGCTTGGGGTGCCCTGTGTGCTGCCGTGTGTGGTGCTGTGGGCTGTGTGTCGCTGATGCAGAGGCGTGTGTTGGTTGCCAACCCTCTGTGAGGTGTGGAGGTAACGGCGTGTTACAGTGCGAGATGCCCTGTGGTGGAGCCGGGTGGTGGCGCCAGTGTTTTGCTGCTCAGCGTGGGAGGAGGTGTCTGGAGAGAGCAGTGCTCTGCTCCCAAGGCCCAGCCTGCCATCACGGTGTCCTTCTGGGAGACGTGGGTGAGGACTGTTGGTGACCGTGTTGCCTCCTTGGAGCATCGTGGTGCGAGGCAGGGCTGCTCCCAGTTTGGTGGTTTGTGTCAGCTGAGGTTCAGGCTTGCAGTTTCGGAAGGGTTTGATGCTTCCGTGAGTCTTTGGGATTTTACCGACTGCTGGAGAGAGTTCTCTTCTCCCTCCTTAAAGGCTTTCTGCTGAATCTGGACCCTCATTGCATCTTCCCATCTCAGACGCTAATCCATTCCAGTCCCTCAGCGAGATGGGTAGTTAATGAAAGCAGTCAGAGGCATTTCTGCACGTTGTGCCTACGCAGAGCCTTGCAGAGAGGGGAGATGCCCCCTCACAAGAAGTCAGGCCTGTGAGGGCGATGGGTGGCTCTGAGACACCTGTCCTTGTTGAGCGGTGGAGGCGGCATCTGCAAAGCCTCTGGTGCCTTTGGCAAGAGTCTCATAATAGCATATTCCTTGAGGCTGCAATGGGGGAGCCATGTGGAGGTAGCAGGGCTCCAACGCCCTGCTGCAGGCAGGTGCCAGTAGAGGAGGTATCTTGGGGCCTTTTCCAGTGAAGTTTTGATTACCTCCAAGGATGGAGATCTGGGAACCTCTCTGGATCCCTGTGCCGCAGTTTGGCCACCGTCACGGAGAAAAAGGTTTCTTCTTAATGTCTCAGAAGCATTTCCCATTGTCCGATTTGTCCCCGTTGCCTCCCATGCTACTAGTGTGCACCTCCAAGAAAATCCGGCTCCGTCTTCTCTGTGCCCTCCATAAGGTAGCTGTGCACAGCATGAAGATCCCCGTTGGCCTTCTCTTGTCTAGGCTGAACAAAGCCAGCTCTCGCAGCCTCTCCTTTTATGCCCCACGCTGCAGCCCCTGACCGTCTTGGTGTCCCTGTGCTGGACTCCCTGCAGTGTGTTAGCGCCTGTGCAGAACTGGAGAGCCCAAACAGGACCTGGTATACAGACATGGTGTCACCTGTGCCAAAAAGAGGGGTAGAACGTCTTGGTGGCCCTGCTGGCTGTGCTCTCACCAATAGAGCTCAGCACAGAGGGGAGACATTTGCCCCTGCCTGTTGCGACTCTGTAAGGCCAGCAGAACTGCCAGTAACACTCCGATTCTTTCTTTCTTTCTAGGTTGCTCCACTCATGGAGGTTCCCAGTGCAGTGCTAGAGGCGCTGAGGATGGAGGCAGGATGCCAGGCTGTGTCCCTGTACCTGTGAACATCTTGGCCAGCGTCGTGAGCCCTCTGTGAAAGCAGCTGCAAGTGACTGAGAAGAGGCTACGTATGGATGCGAAGGCTTCCATAAATGCGCCTGTCTTCCCTGGGTGACTTGGGTTGTGGGTTCAGCTCCTGGTACCTCTGCTGTGCTGCAAATTCCGCCTCCCACAAGTGCTGTTATTGCCAGCCCGCTCAACAAATGCTACGGTGCCCCCTCCTTTTCCTAGGAGGTTGTGGTGCCATATAGGACGAGTCCAAGACCCTTATAATAGATGCCAGCATGTCTGGAGTGCCTTTGTGTGAGTGCCCCAAAGCGTCCATAGCTTGACCTGTGGAAGTCTCAGAGCTCTTGGGCTGCCGGCTCTGCGAGGGGTGAAGATGTGCCCAGGGCCAGGTTGCCCGTGGCACCCAGCCCTCAGTGCTCTGTGAAGCCAGCTGTGGAGCGCGGACTGGTGCTGCAGAGGCTGCGCAGCCAGGAGAGCTGTCATTTCAGCAGCCGTCCAGTGTGGGGCTGTCTCATTGCTTGGGCCTCATTTCAAAGGCTCTGCACCCTTTTTCCCTTCCCCGTCCAAGCTCCTTGTCCAAGTAACTAAAGGAAAGGAAGGGAGGTTCCTTTGGGCTCAGGAGGCCTTCCGGACTCTCAAGTGTTTCTGTGTTGTATCTGTAACTTTTGTATTACTACAGAAAATCCCCATGTCCCCATCCCTAGCAGGAGGTTCGTGAGGGGATGGGGGTGGAAAGCAGCAGCCTGCTGTGCCCAAAGAAAGCAGGATCCTTCCCTCTGAAAAGAGCAGCATCACCCAAGGAGGCAGCTCCGTGCCTGATCTTGTGCTGCTCATTTGCACAGGCCTTGTGAGCCTAGAGTGCCTTGGCCACCTTGTGGTGTTACCGCAAGAGCTTGCCTGAGTGTCTGGATTGAGAAGCCAAGGGAAGGCAGCGAGCAGAGCAGTGGCTGGGGAGTGTGCAAGTGGCGAGTGTCCTGCATGCATCTCTTCTTGCTGGCACTTGGTTGTATGTAGCAGAAGAGGCAGCTGTGTGGGGCAGAGGCAGTGTGTTTGTAGAGTAGGTGGCAGAGCAGAGGTCTGGCATCAGGTTGATGCCTGGTGCAGTGCCGAGTTGATCTGAGAGTGTCAGAAAGCCTTTGCAGTGCAGCTGCTCCCTCAGCTGATCTCTGTGCCTAGAAATGCACTAGAAATGGAAGTGGCATCCTGCTGCCATTGTGTAGGTGCTGCAGTGCGAAGGCTCCCAGCTCGGACTTGATGGTACTAAAGGAAAAGCGAGACCAATTGTTCCTTTTGTGATTTGTGTGCAGGGTGGCAGAGTGGAGCTGTCGCATGATCTGGAGAGAGTCTTGCCAGGAGATGAAAGCCTTTTGCAGAAGACTGTTCTGTATGGAGTGATCACAGCATAATCAAGGGACGTGCGAGTGGCCCAGGTGAGCTTCTCCTCTGTGAAGGTTTGCACTTTTCAGCTCCCTTGTGACTCAGTCAAAGATAGGGCAGCAGCAGGCAGGTCGATGCCATTTGTGCTTGTGAGGTGAGTTGTGCCTCTGAAGCTGGTAGGCCAACAGCATGCCCATAGCTTTGGTGATGCTTGTGTCTCAGTGCCTCCTAAAGGGTGAGCAGACCCTTTGCTGCTGTTGGTGCTTTTGTAGTGAGTTGTGCATCAGTATGTGA
Organism: Apteryx mantelli; assembly: GCF_036417845.1. Classification (NCBI taxonomy): domain Eukaryota; kingdom Metazoa; phylum Chordata; class Aves; order Apterygiformes; family Apterygidae; genus Apteryx; species Apteryx mantelli. The sequence continues at coordinate 701,797 of NW_027118782.1, read as the reverse complement.
CTGGCGATCAGCATGGACATTGCTGCTGTTTGTGCTTGTTGAGGTCAATTGTGCCTCAGTTGCAAAGAGGCCAGGAGCAGCTATTTGGCTTCATGGCTGCCTGTGAGGTCACTTCAGCATGAGCACCTGAGAGTCCACCTTGATGCATATTGCTGCTGTTTGTGTTTGTGCAGTTATTTGGCCTCAGTACCTGCTAGGCCACCAGCAGCCACGTTGCTACTTCTTTGTATCTGTGAGGCCACTTCTGCTGAGTGCTTGATAGGCCAGTGCTAGGTCCAGGGCTGCTGTTTTTGGTTGAGAGGTCACTTGTTCCTCTACTGCCTGATAGGCCAGTGCTGATCCTGTGGGTGGAGTTTGTGGTTGTGAGGTCACTTGTGGCTCAGTGCCTGATAGGCCAGTGCTGGTGATGTGGGTGCAGTTTTTGTTTGTGATGTCACTTGTGGCTCAGTGCCTGATAGGCCAGTGCTGGTCCTGTGGGTGCAGTTTGTGATTGTGAGGTCACTTGTGGCTGAGTGCCTGATAGACCAGTGCTGGTGATGTGGCTGCAGTTTGTGTTTGTGATGTCACTTGTGGCTGAGTGCCTGATAGGCCAGTGCTGGTGATGTGGCTGCAGTTTGTGTTTGTGATGTCACTTGTGGCTGAGTGCCTGATAGGCCAGTGCTGGTGATGTGGCTGCAGTTTGTGTTTGTGATGTCACTTGTGGCTCAGTGCCTGATAGGCCAGTGCTGTTCATGTGGGTGCAGTTTGTGATTCTGATGTCACTTGTGTCTCAGTGCCTGATAGGCCAGTGCTGGTCCTGTGCCTGCAGTTTGTGACTGTGAGGTCACTTGTGGCTCAGTGCCTGATAGGCCATGCTGCTCCTGTGGTGCAGTTTTTGTTTGTGATGTCACTTGTGGGTCAGTGCCTGATAGGCCAGTGCTTGTCCTGTGGGTGCAGTTTGTGTTTGTGATGTCACTTGTTGCTCAGTGCCTGCTAGGCCAGTGCTACGTGCGTGGGTGCTCTTTGTGGTTCTGAGGTCTCTTGTGACTGAGTGCCTGATAGGCCAGTGCTGGTCGCGTGGGTGCAGTTTGTCGTTGTGAGGTCCCTTGCGGCTGAGTGCCTGATAGGCCAGTGCTGGTGATGTGGGTTCAGTTTGAGGTTGTTATGTCAATTGTGGCTTAGTGCCTGATAGGCCAGTGCTGGTCCTGTGGCTGCAATTTGTGATTGTGAGGTCAATTGTGGCTCAGTGCCTGATAGCCCAGTGCTGGTGATGTGGGTGCAGTTTGTGTTTGTGATGTCACTTGTGGGTCAGTGCCTGATAGGCCAGTGCTGGTGGTGTGGGTGCAGCTTGTGTTTGTGATGTCACTTGTGGCTCAGTGCCTGATAGGCTAGTGCTGGTGATGTGGGTGCAGTTTGTGTTTGTGATGTCACTTGTGGCTCAGTGCCTGATAGGCCAGTGCTGGTGATGTGGCTGCAGTTTCTGTTTGTGATGTCACTTGTGGCTCAGTGCCTGATAGGCCAGTGCTGGTCATGTGGGTGCAGTTTGTGTTTGTGATGTCCCTTGTGGCTGAGTGCCTGATAGGCCAGTGCTGGTGATGTGTGTGCAGGTTTGTTTGTGATGTCACTTGTGGTTCAGTGCCTGAGAGGCCAGTGCTGGTCCTGTGGGTGCAGTTTGTGTTTGTGATGTCACTTGTGGCTCAGTGCCTGATTGGCCAGTGCTGGTGGTGTGGGTGCAGTTTGTGACTGTGATGTCACTTGTGGCTCAGTGCCTGATAGGCCAGTGCAGGTGGTGTGGGTGCAGTTTGTGTTTGTGATGTCACTTGTGGCTGAGTGCCTGATAGGCCAGTGCTGGTCATGTGGGTGCGGTTTTTTTTGTGATGTCACTTGTGGCTCAGTGCCTGATAGGCCAGTGCTGGTCACATGGCTGCAGTTTGTGTTTGTGATGTCACTTGTGGCTGAGTGCCTGATAGGCCAGTGCTGGTGATGTGGGTGCAGTTTGTGTTTGTGATGTCACTTGTGGCTCAGTGCCTGATAGGCCAGTGCTGGTGATGTGGCTGCAGTTTGTGTTTGTGATGTCACTTGTGGCTCAGTGCCTGATAGGCCAGTGCTGGTCACATGGCTGCAGTTTGTGTTTGTGATGTCACTTGTGGCTCAGTGCCTGATAGGCCAATGCTGTTCATGTGGGTGCAGTTTGTGGTTGTGATGTCACTTGTGGCTCAGTGCCTGATGGGCCAGTACTGCTGATGTGGGTGCAGTTTGTGACTGTGATGTCACTTGTGGCTCAGTGCCTGATAGGCCAGTGCTGGTCCTGTGTGTGCAGTTTCTGTTTGTGATGTCACTTGTGGCTCAGTGCCTGATAGGCCAGTGCTGGTGATGTGGGTGGAGTTTGTGTTTGTGATGTCACTTGTTGCTCAGTGCCTGATAGGCCAGTGCTGGTCCTGTGGCTGCATTTTGTTTTTGTGATGTCACTTGTGGCTGAGTGCCTGACAGGCCAGTGCTGGTCCTGTGGCTGCATTTTGTGTTTGTGATGTCACTTGTGGCTGAGTGCCTGACAAGCCAGTGCTGATCCTGTGGGTGCAGTTTGTGATTGTGAGGTCACTTGTGGCTGAGTGCCTGATAGACCACTGCTGGTCCTGTGGGTGCAGTTTCTGTTTGTGAGGTCACTTGTGGCTCAGTGCCTGATAGGCCAGTGCTCGTCCTGTGGGTGCAGTTTGTGGTTGTGAGGTCACTTGTGGCTCAGTGCCTGATAGGCCAGTGCTGGTCACATGGCTGCAGTTTGTGTTTGTGATGTCCCTTGTGGCTGAGTGCCTGATAGGCCAGTGCTTGTCCTGTGTGTGCAGTTTGTGTTTGTGATGTCACTTGTGGCTCAGTGCCTGATAGGCCAGTACTGCTGATGTGGGTGCAGTTTGTGACTGTGATGTCACTTGTGGCTCAGTGCCTGATAGGCCAGTGCTGGTGATGTGGCTGCAGTTTGTGTTTGTGAGTTCACTTGTGTCTCAGTGCCTGATAGGCCAGTGCTTGTCCTGTGGGTGCAGTTTGTGTTTGTGATGTCACTTGTGTCTCAGTGCCTGATAGGCCAGTGCTTGTCCTGTGGGTGCAGTTTGTGTTTGTGATGTCACTTGTGGCTCAGTGCCTGATAGGCCAGTGCTGGTGGTGTGGGTGCAGTTTGTGTTTGTGATGTCACTTGTGGCTGAGTGCCTGAAAGGCCAGTGCTTGTCCTGTGGGTGCTGGTTGTGTTTGTGATGTCACTTGTGGCTCAGTGCCTGATAGGCCAGTGCTGGTCACATGGCTGCAGTTTGTGTTTGTGATGTCGCTTGTGTCTCAGTGCCTGATAGGCCAGTGCTGGTGATGTGGGTGCAGTTTGTGTTTGTGATGTCACTTGTGGCTCAGTGCCTGATAGGCCAGTGCTGGTGATGTGGCTGCAGTTTGTGTTTGTGAGTTCACTTGTGGCTGAGTGCCTGATAGGCCAGTGCTGGTCACATGGCTGCAGTTTGTGTTTGTGATGTCACTTGTGGCTCAGTGCCTGATGGGCCAGTGCTGGTCCTGTGGGTGCAGTTTGTGACTGTGATGTCACTTGTGGCTCAGTGCCTGATAGGCCAGTGCTGGTGATGTGGGTGCAGTTTGTGTTTGTGATGTCACTTGTGGCTCAGTGCCTGATAGGCCAGTGCTGGTGATTTGGCTGCAGTTTGTGTTTGTGATGTCACCTGTGGCTCAGTGCCTGATAGGCCAGTACTGCTGATGTGGGTGTAGTTTGTGACTGTGATGTCACCTGTGGCTCAGTGCCTGATAGGCCAGTACTGCTGATGTGGGTGCAGTTTGTGACTGTGATGTCACTTGTGTCTCAGTGCCTGATAGGCCAGTGCTGGTGATTTGGCTGCAGTTTGTGTTTGTGATGTCACTTGTGGCTCAGTGCCTGATAGGCCAGTACTGCTGATGTGGGTGCAGTTTGTGACTGTGATGTCACCTGTGGCTCAGTGCCTGATAGGCCAGTACTGCTGATGTGGGTGCAGTTTGTGACTGTGATGTCACTTGTGGCTCAGTGCCTGATAGGCCAGTGCTGGTCACATGGCTGCAGTTTGTGTTTGTGATGTCGCTTGTGTCTCAGTGCCTGATAGGCCAGTGCTTGTCCTGTGGGTGCAGTTTGTGTTTGTGATGTCACTTGTGGCTCAGTGCCTGATAGGCCAGTGCTGGTGGTGTGGGTGCAGTTTGTGACTGTGATGTCACTTGTGGCTCAGTGCCTGATAGGCCAGTGCTGGTGGTGTGGGTGCAGTTTGTGTTTGTGATGTCACTTGTGGCTCAGTGCCTGATAGGCCAGTGCTGGTGATGTGGGTGCGGTTTTTGTTTGTGATGTCACTTGTGGCTCAGTGCCTGATAGGCCTGTGCTGGTGATGTGGCTGCAGTTTGTGTTTGTGATGTCACTTGTGGCTCAGTGCCTGATAGGCCAGTGCTGGTGGTGTGGGTGCAGTTTGTGTTTGTGATGTCACTTGTGGCTGAGTGCCTGATAGGCCAGTGCTGGTCACATGGCTGCAGTTTGTGTTTGTGATGTCACTTGTGGCTGAGTGCCTGATAGGCCAGTGCTGGTCATGTGGGTGCGGTTTTTGTTTGTGATGTCACTTGTGGCTCAGTGCCTGATAGGCCAGTGCTGGTCACATGGCTGCAGTTTGTGTTTGTGAGTTCACTTGTGGTTCAGTGCCTGATAGGCCAGTGCTGGTGATGTGGGTGCAGTTTGTGTTTGTGATGTCACTTGTGGCTCAGTGCCTGATAGGCCAGTGCTGGTGATGTGGGTGGAGTTTGTGTTTGTGATGTCACTTGTGGCTCAGTGCCTGATAGGCCAGTGCTGGTCACATGGCTGCAGTTTGTGTTTGTGATGTCACTTGTGGCTGAGTGCCTGATAGGCCAGTGCTGGTGGTGTGGGTGCAGTTTGTGTTTGTGATGTCACTTGTGGCTCAGTGCCTGATTGGCCAGTGCTGGTGGTGTGGGTGCAGTTTGTGTATGTGATGTCACTTGTGGCTCAGTGCCTGATTGGCCAGTGCTGGTGGTGTGGGTGCAGTTTGTGTTTGTGATGTCACTTGTGGCTCAGTGCCTGATTGGCCAGTGCTTGTCCTGTGGGTGCAGTTTGTGACTGTGATGTCACTTGTGGCTCAGTGCCTGATAGGCCAGTGCTGGTGATGTGGCTGCAGTTTTTGTTTGTGACTTCACTTGTGTCTCAGTGCCTGATAGGCCAGTGCTTGTCCTGTGGGTGCAGTTTGTGTTTGTGATGTCACTTGTGTCTCAGTGCCTGATAGGCCAGTGCTGGATATGTGTCTGCATTTTTTTTTGTGATGTTACTTGTGGCTGAGTGCCTGATAGGCCAGTGCTGGTGATGTGGGTGCAGTTTGTGTTTGTGATGTCACTTGTGGCTGAGTGCCTGATAGGCCAGTGCTGGCTATGTGAGTGCAGTTTGTGTTTGTGATGTCACTTGTGGCTGAGTGCCTGATAGGCCAGTGCTGGTGATGTGGGTGCAGTTTGTGTTTGTGATGTCACTTGTGGCTGAGTGCCTGATAGGCCAGTGCTGGTGATGTGGCTGCAGTTTGTGTTTGTGATGTCACTTGTGGCTCAGTGCATATAGGCCAGTGCTGTTCATGTGGGTGCAGTTTGTGATTCTGATGTCACTTGTGTCTCAGTGCCTGATAGGCCAGTGCTGTTCATGTGGGTGCAGTTTGTGATTCTGATGTCACTTGTGTCTCAGTGCCTGATAGGCCAGTGCTGGTCCTGTGCCTGCAGTTTGTGACTGTGAGGTCACTTGTGGCTCAGTTCCTGATAGGCCAGTGCTGGTGATGTGGGTGCAGTTTGTGTTTGTGATGTCACTTGTGGCTCAGTGCCTGATAGGCCAGTGCTGGTGGTGTGGGTGCAGTTTGTGTTTGTGATGTCACTTGTGGCTGAGTGCCTGATAGGCCAGTGCTGGTCATGTGGGTCCGGTTTTTGTTTGTGATGTCACTTGTGGGTCAATGCCTGATAGGCCTGTGCTGGTGATGTGGGTGCAGTTTGTGTTTGTGATGTCACTTGTGGCTCAGTGCCTGATAGGCCAGTGCTTGTCCTGTGGGTGCAGTTTGTGTTTGTGATGTCACTTGTGGCTCAGTGCCTGATAGGCCAGTACTGCTGATGTGGGTGCAGTTTGTGACTGTGATGTCACTTGTGTCTCAGTGCCTGATAGGCCAGTGCTGGTGATTTGGCTGCAGTTTGTGTTTGTGATGTCACTTGTGGCTCAGTGCCTGATAGGCCAGTACTGCTGATGTGGGTGCAGTTTGTGACTGTGATGTCACTTGTGGCTCAGTGCCTGATAGGCCAGTGCTGGTGATGTGGCTGCAGTTTGTGTTTGTGATGTCACTTGTGTCTCAGTGCCTGATAGGCCAGTGCTGGTCCTGTGGGTGCAGTTTGTGTTTGTGATGTCACTTGTGGCTCAGTGCCTGATAGGCCAGTGCTGGTGATGTGGGTGCAGTTTGTGGTTGTGAGGTCCCTTGTGGCTTAGTGTCTGATAGGCCAGTGCTGGTCATGTGGGTGCAGTTTGTCGTTGTGAGGTCCCTTGTGGCTCAGTGCCTGATAGGCCAGTGCTGGTGATGTGGGTTCAGTTTGAGGTTTTTATGTCAATTGTGGCTTAGTGCCTGATAGGCCAGTGCTGTTCATGTGGCTGCAGTTTGTGTTTGTGATGTCACTTGTGGCTCAGTGCCTGATAGGCCAGTGCTGGTCCTGTGGGTGCAGTTTGTGTTTGTGATGTCACTTGTGGCTGAGTGCCTGACAGGCCAGTGCTGGTCCTGTGGCTGCATTTTGTGTTTGTGATGTCACTTGTGGCTCAGTGCCTGACAAGCCAGTGCTGATCCTGTGGGTGCAGTTTGTGATTGTGATGTCACTTGTGGCTGAGTGCCTGATAGACCACTGCTGGTCCTGTGGGTGCAGTTTCTGTTTGTGAGGTCACTTGTGGCTGAGTGCCTGATAGGCCAGTGCTGGTCCTGTGGGTGCAGTTTGTGGTTGTGAGGTCACTTGTGGCTCAGTGCCTGATAGGCCAGTGCTGGTCACATGGCTGCAGTTTGTGTTTGTGATGTCCCTTGTGGCTGAGTGCCTGATAGGCCAGTGCTTGTCCTGTGGGTGCAGTTTGTGTTTGTGATGTCACTTGTGGCTGAGTGCCTGATAGGCCAGTGCTGGTCATGTGGGTGCGGTTTGTGATTCTGATGTCACTTGTGGCTCAGTGCCTGATAGGCCAGTGCTTGTCCTGTGGGTGCAGTTTGTGACTGTGATGTCACTTGTGGCTCAGTGCCTGATAGGCCAGTGCTGGTGATGTGGGTGCAGTTTGTGTTTGTGATGTCACTTGTGGCTCAGTGCCTGATTGGCCAGTGCTGGTGGTGTGGGTGCAGTTTGTGACTGTGATGTCACTTGTGGCTCAGTGCCTGATAGGCCAGTGCTGGTGGTGTGGGTGCAGTTTGTGTTTGTGATGTCACTTGTGGCTGAGTGCCTGATAGGCCAGTGCTGGTCATGTGGGTCCGGTTTTTGTTTGTGATGTCACTTGTGGGTCAATGCCTGATAGGCCTGTGCTGGTGATGTGGGTGCAGTTTGTGTTTGTGATGTCACTTGTGGCTCAGTGCCTGATTGGCCAGTGCTGGTGGTGTGGGTGCAGTTTGTGACTGTGATGTCACTTGTGGCTCAGTGCCTGATAGGCCAGTGCTGGTGATGTGGGTGCAGTTTGTGTTTGTGATGTCACTTGTGGCTGAGTGCCTGATAGGCCAGTGCTGGTCATGTGGGTCCGGTTTTTGTTTGTGATGTCACTTGTGGGTCAATGCCTGATAGGCCTGTGCTGGTGATGTGGGTGCAGTTTGTGTTTGTGATGTCACTTGTGGCTCAGTGCCTGATTGGCCAGTGCTGGTGGTGTGGGTGCAGTTTGTGACTGTGATGTCACTTGTGGCTCAGTGCCTGATAGGCCAGTGCTGGTGGTGTGGGTGCAGTTTGTGTTTGTGATGTCACTTGTGGCTCAGTGCCTGATTGGCCAGTGCTGGTGGTGTGGGTGCAGTTTGTGACTGTGATGTCACTTGTGGCTCAGTGCCTGATAGGCCAGTGCTGGTGGTGTGGGTGCAGTTTGTGTTTGTGATGTCACTTGTGGCTGAGTGCCTGATAGGCCAGTGCTGGTCATGTGGGTCCGGTTTTTGTTTGTGATGTCACTTGTGGGTCAATGCCTGATAGGCCTGTGCTGGTGATGTGGGTGCAGTTTGTGTTTGTGATGTCACTTGTGGCTCAGTGCCTGATAGGCCAGTGCTTGTCCTGTGGGTGCAGTTTGTGTTTGTGATGTCACTTGTGGCTCAGTGCCTGATAGGCCAGTACTGCTGATGTGGGTGCAGTTTGTGACTGTGATGTCACTTGTGTCTCAGTGCCTGATAGGCCAGTGCTGGTGATTTGGCTGCAGTTTGTGTTTGTGAGGTCCCTTGTGGCTCAGTGCCTGATAGGCCAGTACTGCTGATGTGGGTGCAGTTTGTGACTGTGATGTCACTTGTGGCTCAGTGCCTGATAGGCCAGTGCTGGTGATGTGGCTGCAGTTTGTGTTTGTGAGTTCACTTGTGTCTCAGTGCCTGATAGGCCAGTGCTGGTCCTGTGGGTGCAGTTTGTGTTTGTGATGTCACTTGTGGCTCAGTGCCTGATAGGCCAGTGCTGGTGATGTGGGTGCAGTTTGTGGTTGTGAGGTCCCTTGTGGCTTAGTGTCTGATAGGCCAGTGCTGGTCATGTGGGTGCAGTTTGTCGTTGTGAGGTCCCTTGTGGCTCAGTGCCTGATAGGCCAGTGCTGGTGATGTGGGTTCAGTTTGAGGTTTTTATGTCAATTGTGGCTTAGTGCCTGATAGGCCAGTGCTGTTCATGTGGCTGCAGTTTGTGTTTGTGATGTCACTTGTGGCTCAGTGCCTGATAGGCCAGTGCTGGTCCTGTGGGTGCAGTTTCTGTTTGTGATGTCACTTGTGGCTGAGTGCCTGACAGGCCAGTGCTGGTCCTGTGGCTGCATTTTGTGTTTGTGATGTCACTTGTGGCTGAGTGCCTGACAAGCCAGTGCTGATCCTGTGGGTGCAGTTTGTGATTGTGAGGTCACTTGTGGCTGAGTGCCTGATAGACCACTGCTGGTCCTGTGGGTGCAGTTTCTGTTTGTGAGGTCACTTGTGGCTGAGTGCCTGATAGGCCAGTGCTGGTCCTGTGGGTGCAGTTTGTGGTTGTGATGTCACTTGTGGCTCAGTGCCTGATAGGCCAGTGCTGGTCACATGGCTGCAGTTTGTGTTTGTGATGTCCCTTGTGGCTGAGTGCCTGATAGGCCAGTGCTTGTCCTGTGGGTGCAGTTTGTGTTTGTGATGTCACTTGTGGCTCAGTGCCTGATAGGCCAGTACTGCTGATGTGGGTGCAGTTTGTGACTGTGATGTCACTTGTGGCTCAGTGCCTGATAGGCCAGTGCTGGTGATGTGGCTGCAGTTTGTGTTTGTGAGTTCACTTGTGTCTCAGTGCCTGATAGGCCAGTGCTTGTCCTGTGGGTGCAGTTTGTGTTTGTGATGTCACTTGTGTCTCAGTGCCTGATAGGCCAGTGCTTGTCCTGTGGGTGCAGTTTGTGTTTGTGATGTCACTTGTGGCTCAGTGCCTGATAGGCCAGTGCTGGTGGTGTGGGTGCAGTTTGTGTTTGTGATGTCACTTGTGGCTGAGTGCCTGAAAGGCCAGTGCTTGTCCTGTGGGTGCTGGTTGTGTTTGTGATGTCACTTGTGGCTCAGTGCCTGATAGGCCAGTGCTGGTGGTGTGGGTGCAGTTTGTGGTTGTGATGTCACTTGTGGCTCAGTGCCTGATAGGCCAGTGCTGGTCACATGGCTGCAGTTTGTGTTTGTGATGTCGCTTGTGTCTCAGTGCCTGATAGGCCAGTGCTGGTGATGTGGCTGCAGTTTGTGTTTGTGATGTCACTTGTGGCTCAGTGCCTGATTGGCCAGTGCTGGTGATGTGGCTGCAGTTTGTGTTTGTGAGTTCACTTGTGGCTGAGTGCCTGATAGGCCAGTGCTGGTCACATGGCTGCAGTTTGTGTTTGTGATGTCACTTGTGGCTCAGTGCCTGATACGACATTGCTGGTCCTGTGGGTTCAGTTTGTGTTTGTGATGTCACTTGTGGCTCAGTGCCTGATGGGCCAGTGCTGGTCCTGTGGGTGCAGTTTGTGACTGTGATGTCACTTGTGGCTCAGTGCCTGATAGGCCAGTGCTGGTGATTTGGCTGCAGTTTGTGTTTGTGATGTCACCTGTGGCTCAGTGCCTGATAGGCCAGTACTGCTGATGTGGGTGCAGTTTGTGACTGTGATGTCACTTGTGTCTCAGTGCCTGATAGGCCAGTGCTGGTGATGTGGGTGCAGTTTGTGTTTGTGATGTCACTTGTGGCTCAGTGCCTGATGGGCCAGTGCTGGTGATGTGGCTGCAGTTTCTGTTTGTGAGTTCACTTGTGGCTGAGTGCCTGATAGGCCAGTGCTGGTGATGTGGGTGCAGTTTGTGTTTGTGATGTCACTTGTGGCTCAGTGCCTGATAGGCCTGTGCTGGTGATGTGGCTGCAGTTTGTGTTTGTGATGTCACTTGTGGCTCAGTGCCTGATAGGCCAGTGCTGGTCCTGTGGGTGCAGTTTGTGTTTGTGATGTCACTTGTGGCTCAGTGCCTGATGGGCCAGTGCTGGTCCTGTGGGTGCAGTTTGTGACTGTGATGTCACTTGTGGCTCAGTGCCTGATAGGCCAGTGCTGGTGATGTGGGTGCAGTTTGTGTTTGTGATGTCACTTGTGGCTGAGTGCCTGATAGGCCAGTGCTGGTGATTTGGCTGCAGTTTGTGTTTGTGATGTCACTTGTGGCTCAGTGCCTGATAGGCCAGTACTGCTGATGTGGGTGCAGTTTGTGACTGTGATGTCACCTGTGGCTCAGTGCCTGATAGGCCAGTACTGCTGATGTGGGTGCAGTTTGTGACTGTGATGTCACTTGTGTCTCAGTGCCTGATAGGCCAGTGCTGGTGATGTGGGTGCAGTTTGTGTTTGTTATGTCACTTGTGGCTCAGTGCCTGATAGGCCAGTACTGCTGATGTGGGTGCAGTTTGTGACTGTGATGTCACTTGTGGCTCAGTGCCTGATAGGCCAGTGCTGGTCACATGGCTGCAGTTTGTGTTTGTGATGTCGCTTGTGTCTCAGTGCCTGATAGGCCAGTGCTTGTCCTGTGGGTGCAGTTTGTGGTTGTGATGTCACTTGTGGCTCAGTGCCTGATTGGCCAGTGCTGGTGGTGTGGGTGCAGTTTGTGACTGTGATGTCACTTGTGGCTCAGTGCCTGATAGGCCAGTGCTGGTCATGTGGGTGCAGTTTTTGTTTGTGATGTCACTTGTGGCTCAGTGCCTGATAGGCCTGTGCTGGTGATGTGGCTGCAGTTTGTGTTTGTGATGTCACTTGTGGCTCAGTGCCTGATAGGCCAGTGCTGGTCCTGTGGGTGCAGTTTGTGTTTGTGATGTCACTTGTGGCTCAGTGCCTGATAGGCCAGTGCTGGTCATGTGGGTGCGGTTTGTGTTTGTGATGTCACTTGTGGCTCAGTGCCTGATAGGCCAGTGCTGGTGATGTGAGTGCGGTTTGTGGTTGTGATGCCACTTGTGGCTCAGTGCCTGATAGGCCAGTGCTGGTCACATGGCTGCAGTTTGTGTTTGTGATGTCACTTGTGGCTGAGTGCCTGATAGGCCAGTGCTGGTGATGTGGCTGCAGTTTGTGTTTGTGATGTCACTTGTGGCTGAGTGCCTGATAGGCCAGTGCTCGTGATGTGGCTGCAGTTTGTGTTTGTGATGTCACTTGTGGCTCAGTGCCTGATAGGCCAGTGCTGGTCACATGGCTGCAGTTTGTGTTTGTGAGTTCACTTGTGGCTGAGTGCCTGATAGGCCAGTGCTGGTGGTGTGGGTGCAGTTTGTGACTGTGATGTCACTTGTGGCTCAGTGCCTGATTGGCCAGTGCTGGTGGTGTGGGTGCAGTTTGTGTTTGTGATGTCACTTGTGGCTCAGTGCCTGATTGGCCAGTGCTTGTCCTGTGGGTGCAGTTTGTGACTGTGATGTCACTTGTGGCTCAGTGCCTGATAGGCCAGTGCTGGTGATGTGGGTGCAGTTTGTGTTTGTGATGTCACTTGTGGCTGAGTGCCTGATAGGCCAGTGCTGGTCATGTGGGTGCGGTTTGTGATTCTGATGTCACTTGTGGCTCAGTGCCTGATAGGCCAGTGCTTGTCCTGTGGGTGCAGTTTGTGACTGTGATGTCACTTGTGGCTCAGTGCCTGATAGGCCAGTGCTGGTGGTGTGGGTGCAGTTTGTGTTTGTGATGTCACTTGTGGCTCAGTGCCTGATTGGCCAGTGCTGGTGGTGTGGGTGCAGTTTGTGACTGTGATGTCACTTGTGGCTCAGTGCCTGATAGGCCAGTGCTGGTGGTGTGGGTGCAGTTTGTGTTTGTGATGTCACTTGTGGCTGAGTGCCTGATAGGCCAGTGCTGGTCATGTGGGTCCGGTTTTTGTTTGTGATGTCACTTGTGGGTCAATGCCTGATAGGCCTGTGCTGGTGATGTGGGTGCAGTTTGTGTTTGTGATGTCACTTGTGGCTCAGTGCCTGATAGGCCAGTGCTTGTCCTGTGGGTGCAGTTTGTGTTTGTGATGTCACTTGTGGCTCAGTGCCTGATAGGCCAGTACTGCTGATGTGGGTGCAGTTTGTGACTGTGATGTCACTTGTGTCTCAGTGCCTGATAGGCCAGTGCTGGTGATTTGGCTGCAGTTTGTGTTTGTGAGTTCACTTGTGTCTCAGTGCCTGATAGGCCAGTACTGCTGATGTGGGTGCAGTTTGTGACTGTGATGTCACTTGTGGCTCAGTGCCTGATAGGCCAGTGCTGGTGATGTGGCTGCAGTTTGTGTTTGTGAGTTCACTTGTGTCTCAGTGCCTGATAGGCCAGTGCTGGTCCTGTGGGTGCAGTTTGTGTTTGTGATGTCACTTGTGGCTCAGTGCCTGATAGGCCAGTGCTAGATATGTGTCTGCATTTTTTTTTGTGATGTCACTTGTGGCTCAGTGCCTGATAGGCCAGTGCTGGTGATGTGGGTGCAGTTTGTGGTTGTGAGGTCCCTTGTGGCTTAGTGTCTGATAGGCCAGTGCTGGTCATGTGGGTGCAGTTTGTCGTTGTGAGGTCCCTTGTGGCTCAGTGCCTGATAGGCCAGTGCTGGTGATGTGGGTTCAGTTTGAGGTTTTTATGTCAATTGTGGCTTAGTGCCTGATAGGCCAGTGCTGGTCCTGTGGCTGCGATTTGTGATTGTGAGGTCAATTGTGGCTGAGTGCCTGATAGGCCAGTGCTGTTCATGTGGCTGCAGTTTGTGTTTGTGATGTCACTTGTGGCTCAGTGCCTGATAGGCCAGTGCTGGTCCTGTGGGTGCAGTTTCTGTTTGTGATGTCACTTGTGGCTGAGTGCCTGACAGGCCAGTGCTGGTCCTGTGGCTGCATTTTGTGGTTGTGAGGTCACTTGTGGCTGAGTGCCTGATAGACCACTGCTGGTCCTGTGGGTGCAGTTTCTGTTTGTGAGTTCACTTGTGTCTCAGTGCCTGATAGGCCAGTGCTTGTCCTGTGGGTGCAGTTTGTGTTTGTGATGTCACTTGTGGCTCAGTGCCTGATAGGCCAGTGCTGGTGGTGTGGGTGCAGTTTGTGTTTGTGATGTCACTTGTGGCTGAGTGCCTGAAAGGCCAGTGCTGGTCACATGGCTGCAGTTTGTGTTTGTGATGTCACTTGTGGCTCAGTGCCTGATGGGCCAGTGCTGGTCCTGTGGGTGCAGTTTGTGACTGTGATGTCACTTGTGGCTCAGTGCCTGATAGGCCAGTGCTGGTGATGTGGGTGCAGTTTGTGTTTGTGATGTCACTTGTGGCTCAGTGCCTGATAGGCCAGTGCTGGTGATTTGGCTGCAGTTTGTGTTTGTGATGTCACCTGTGGCTCAGTGCCTGATAGGCCAGTACTGCTGATGTGGGTGTAGTTTGTGACTGTGATGTCACCTGTGGCTCAGTGCCTGATAGGCCAGTACTGCTGATGTGGGTGCAGTTTGTGACTGTGATGTCACTTGTGTCTCAGTGCCTGATAGGCCAGTGCTGGTGATGTGGGTGCAGTTTGTGTTTGTGATGTCACTTGTGGCTCAGTGCCTGATGGGCCAGTGCTGGTGATGTGGGTGCAGTTTGTGTTTGTGATGTCACTTGTGGCTCAGTGCCTGATTGGCCAGTGCTGGTGATGTGGCTGCAGTTTCTGTTTGTGAGTTCACTTGTGGCTGAGTGCCTGATAGGCCAGTGCTGGTGATGTGGGTGCAGTTTGTGTTTGTGATGTCACTTGTGGCTCAGTGCCTGATAGGCCAGTGCTGGTGATGTGGCTGCAGTTTGTGTTTGTGAGTTCACTTGTGGCTGAGTGCCTGATAGGCCAGTGCTGGTCACATGGCTGCAGTTTGTGTTTGTGATGTCACTTGTGGCTCAGTGCCTGATGGGCCAGTGCTGGTCCTGTGGGTGCAGTTTGTGACTGTGATGTCACTTGTGTCTCAGTGCCTGATAGGCCAGTGCTGGTGATGTGGGTGCAGTTTGTGTTTGTGATGTCACTTGTGGCTCAGTGCCTGATAGGCCAGTACTGCTGATGTGGGTGCAGTTTGTGACTGTGATGTCACTTGTGGCTCAGTGCCTGATAGGCCAGTGCTGGTCACATGGCTGCAGTTTGTGTTTGTGATGTCGCTTGTGTCTCAGTGCCTGATAGGCCAGTGCTTGTCCTGTGGGTGCAGTTTGTGGTTGTGATGTCACTTGTGGCTCAGTGCCTGATTGGCCAGTGCTGGTGGTGTGGGTGCAGTTTGTGACTGTGATGTCACTTGTGGCTCAGTGCCTGATAGGCCAGTGCTGGTGGTGTGGGTGCAGTTTGTGTTTGTGATGTCACTTGTGGCTGAGTGCCTGATAGCCCAGTGCTGGTCCTGTGGGTGCGGTTTTTGTTTGTGATGTCACTTGTGGCTCAGTGCCTGATAGGCCTGTGCTGGTGATGTGGCTGCAGTTTGTGTTTGTGATGTCACTTGTGTCTCAGTGCCTGATAGGCCAGTGCTTGTCCTGTGGGTGCAGTTTGTGTTTGTGATGTCACTTGTGTCTCAGTGCCTGATAGGCCAGTGCTTGTCCTGTGGGTGCAGTTTGTGTTTGTGATGTCACTTGTGGCTGAGTGCCTGATAGGCCAGTGCTGGTGGTGTGGGTGCAGTTTGTGTTTGTGATGTCACTTGTGGCTGAGTGCCTGAAAGGCCAGTGCTTGTCCTGTGGGTGCTGGTTGTGTTTGTGATGTCACTTGTGGCTCAGTGCCTGATAGGCCAGTGCTGGTGGTGTGGGTGCAGTTTGTGGTTGTGATGTCACTTGTGGCTCAGTGCCTGATAGGCCAGTGCTGGTCACATGGCTGCAGTTTGTGTTTGTGATGTCGCTTGTGTCTCAGTGCCTGATAGGCCAGTGCTGGTGATGTGGCTGCAGTTTGTGTTTGTGATGTCACTTGTGGCTCAGTGCCTGATAGGCCAGTGCTCGTGATGTGGCTGCAGTTTGTGTTTGTGATGTCACTTGTGGCTCAGTGCCTGATAGGCCAGTGCTGGTCACATGGCTGCAGTTTGTGTTTGTGAGTTCACTTGTGGCTGAGTGCCTGATAGGCCAGTGCTGGTGATGTGGGTGCAGTTTGTGTTTGTGATGTCACTTGTGGCTGAGTGCCTGATAGGCCAGTGCTGGTCATGTGGGTGCGGTTTGTGATTCTGATGTCACTTGTGGCTCAGTGCCTGATAGGCCAGTGCTTGTCCTGTGGGTGCAGTTTGTGACTGTGATGTCACTTGTGGCTCAGTGCCTGATAGGCCAGTGCTGGTGGTGTGGGTGCAGTTTGTGTTTGTGATGTCACTTGTGGCTCAGTGCCTGATTGGCCAGTGCTGGTGGTGTGGGTGCAGTTTGTGACTGTGATGTCACTTGTGGCTCAGTGCCTGATAGGCCAGTGCTGGTGATGTGGGTGCAGTTTGTGTTTGTGATGTCCCTTGTGGCTGAGTGCCTGATAGGCCAGTGCTGGTCATGTGGGTCCGGTTTTTGTTTGTGATGTCACTTGTTGGTCAATGCCTGATAGGCCTGTGCTGGTGATGTGGGTGCAGTTTGTGTTTGTGATGTCACTTGTGGCTCAGTGCCTGATAGGCCAGTGCTTGTCCTGTGGGTGCAGTTTGTGTTTGTGATGTCCCTTGTGGCTGAGTGCCTGATAGGCCAGTGCTGGTCATGTGGGTCCGGTTTTTGTTTGTGATGTCACTTGTGGGTCAATGCCTGATAGGCCTGTGCTGGTGATGTGGGTGCAGTTTGTGTTTGTGATGTCACTTGTGGCTCAGTGCCTGATAGGCCAGTGCTTGTCCTGTGGGTGCAGTTTGTGTTTGTGATGTCACTTGTGGCTCAGTGCCTGATAGGCCAGTACTGCTGATGTGGGTGCAGTTTGTGACTGTGATGTCACTTGTGTCTCAGTGCCTGATAGGCCAGTGCTGGTGATTTGGCTGCAGTTTGTGTTTGTGATGTCACTTGTGGCTCAGTGCCTGATAGGCCAGTGCTGGTGATGTGGGTGCAGTTTGTGACTGTGATGTCACTTGTGGCTCAGTGCCTGATAGGCCAGTGCTGGTGATGTGGGTGCAGTTTGTGTTTGTGAGTTCACTTGTGTCTCAGTGCCTGATAGGCCAGTGCTGGTCCTGTGGGTGCAGTTTGTGTTTGTGATGTCACTTGTGGCTCAGTGCCTGATAGGCCAGTGCTGGTGATGTGGCTGCAGTTTGTGGTTGTGAGGTCCCTTGTGGCTTAGTGTCTGATAGGCCAGTGCTGGTCATGTGGGTGCAGTTTGTCGTTGTGAGGTCCCTTGTGGCTCAGTGCCTGATAGGCCAGTGCTGGTGATGTGGGTTCAGTTTGAGGTTTTTATGTCAATTGTGGCTTAGTGCCTGATAGGCCAGTGCTGTTCATGTGGCTGCAGTTTGTGTTTGTGATGTCACTTGTGGCTCAGTGCCTGATAGGCCAGTGCTGGTCCTGTGGGTGCAGTTTCTGTTTGTGATGTCACTTGTGGCTGAGTGCCTGACAGGCCAGTGCTGGTCCTGTGGCTGCATTTTGTGTTTGTGATGTCACTTGTGGCTGAGTGCCTGACAAGCCAGTGCTGATCCTGTGGGTGCAGTTTGTGATTGTGAGGTCACTTGTGGCTGAGTGCCTGATAGACCACTGCTGGTCCTGTGGGTGCAGTTTCTGTTTGTGAGGTCACTTGTGGCTGAGTGCCTGATAGGCCAGTGCTGGTGATGTGGCTGCAGTTTGTGTTTGTGATGTCACTTGTGGCTCAGTGCCTGATAGGCCAGTACTGCTGATGTGGGTGCAGTTTGTGACTGTGATGTCACTTGTGGCTCAGTGCCTGATAGGCCAGTGCTGGTCACATGGCTGCAGTTTGTGTTTGTGATGTCGCTTGTGTCTCAGTGCCTGATAGGCCAGTGCTGGTGATGTGGCTGCAGTTTGTGTTTGTGATGTCACTTGTGGCTCAGTGCCTGATTGGCCAGTGCTGGTGATGTGGCTGCAGTTTCTGTTTGTGAGTTCACTTGTGGCTGAGTGCCTGATAGGCCAGTGCTGGTCACATGGCTGCAGTTTGTGTTTGTGAGTTCACTTGTGGCTGAGTGCCTGATAGGCCAGTGCTGGTGATGTGGCTGCAGTTTGTGTTTGTGATGTCACTTGTGGCTCAGTGCCTGATAGGCCAGTGCTCGTGATGTGGCTGCAGTTTGTGTTTGTGATGTCACTTGTGGCTCAGTGCCTGATAGGCCAGTGCTGGTCACATGGCTGCAGTTTGTGTTTGTGAGTTCACTTGTGGCTGAGTGCCTGATAGGCCAGTGCTGGTGATGTGGGTGCAGTTTGTGTTTGTGATGTCACTTGTGGCTGAGTGCCTGATAGGCCAGTGCTGGTCATGTGGGTGCGGTTTGTGATTCTGATGTCACTTGTGGCTCAGTGCCTGATAGGCCAGTGCTTGTCCTGTGGGTGCAGTTTGTGACTGTGATGTCACTTGTGGCTCAGTGCCTGATAGGCCAGTGCTGGTGGTGTGGGTGCAGTTTGTGTTTGTGATGTCACTTGTGGCTCAGTGCCTGATTGGCCAGTGCTGGTGGTGTGGGTGCAGTTTGTGACTGTGATGTCACTTGTGGCTCAGTGCCTGATAGGCCAGTGCTGGTGATGTGGGTGCAGTTTGTGTTTGTGATGTCCCTTGTGGCTGAGTGCCTGATAGGCCAGTGCTGGTCATGTGTGTCCGGTTTTTGTTTGTGATGTCACTTGTTGGTCAATGCCTGATAGGCCTGTGCTGGTGATGTGGGTGCAGTTTGTGTTTGTGATGTCACTTGTGGCTCAGTGCCTGATAGGCCAGTGCTTGTCCTGTGGGTGCAGTTTGTGTTTGTGATGTCCCTTGTGGCTGAGTGCCTGATAGGCCAGTGCTGGTCATGTGGGTCCGGTTTTTGTTTGTGATGTCACTTGTGGGTCAATGCCTGATAGGCCTGTGCTGGTGATGTGGGTGCAGTTTGTGTTTGTGATGTCACTTGTGGCTCAGTGCCTGATAGGCCAGTGCTTGTCCTGTGGGTGCAGTTTGTGTTTGTGATGTCACTTGTGGCTCAGTGCCTGATAGGCCAGTACTGCTGATGTGGGTGCAGTTTGTGACTGTGATGTCACTTGTGTCTCAGTGCCTGATAGGCCAGTGCTGGTGATTTGGCTGCAGTTTGTGTTTGTGATGTCACTTGTGGCTCAGTGCCTGATAGGCCAGTGCTGGTGATGTGGGTGCAGTTTGTGACTGTGATGTCACTTGTGGCTCAGTGCCTGATAGGCCAGTGCTGGTGATGTGGGTGCAGTTTGTGTTTGTGAGTTCACTTGTGTCTCAGTGCCTGATAGGCCAGTGCTGGTCCTGTGGGTGCAGTTTGTGTTTGTGATGTCACTTGTGGCTCAGTGCCTGATAGGCCAGTGCTGGTGATGTGGCTGCAGTTTGTGGTTGTGAGGTCCCTTGTGGCTTAGTGTCTGATAGGCCAGTGCTGGTCATGTGGGTGCAGTTTGTCGTTGTGAGGTCCCTTGTGGCTCAGTGCCTGATAGGCCAGTGCTGGTGATGTGGGTTCAGTTTGAGGTTTTTATGTCAATTGTGGCTTAGTGCCTGATAGGCCAGTGCTGTTCATGTGGCTGCAGTTTGTGTTTGTGATGTCACTTGTGGCTCAGTGCCTGATAGGCCAGTGCTGGTCCTGTGGGTGCAGTTTCTGTTTGTGATGTCACTTGTGGCTGAGTGCCTGACAGGCCAGTGCTGGTCCTGTGGCTGCATTTTGTGTTTGTGATGTCACTTGTGGCTGAGTGCCTGACAAGCCAGTGCTGATCCTGTGGGTGCAGTTTGTGATTGTGAGGTCACTTGTGGCTGAGTGCCTGATAGACCACTGCTGGTCCTGTGGGTGCAGTTTCTGTTTGTGAGGTCACTTGTGGCTGAGTGCCTGATAGGCCAGTGCTGGTGATGTGGCTGCAGTTTGTGTTTGTGATGTCACTTGTGGCTCAGTGCCTGATAGGCCAGTACTGCTGATGTGGGTGCAGTTTGTGACTGTGATGTCACTTGTGGCTCAGTGCCTGATAGGCCAGTGCTGGTGATGTGGCTGCAGTTTGTGTTTGTGAGTTCACTTGTGTCTCAGTGCCTGATAGGCCAGTGCTTGTCCTGTGGGTGCAGTTTGTGTTTGTGATGTCACTTGTGTCTCAGTGCCTGATAGGCCAGTGCTTGTCCTGTGGGTGCAGTTTGTGTTTGTGATGTCACTTGTGGCTCAGTGCCTGATAGGCCAGTGCTGGTGGTGTGGGTGCAGTTTGTGTTTGTGATGTCACTTGTGGCTGAGTGCCTGAAAGGCCAGTGCTTGTCCTGTGGGTGCTGGTTGTGTTTGTGATGTCACTTGTGGCTCAGTGCCTGATAGGCCAGTGCTGGTGGTGTGGGTGCAGTTTGTGGTTGTGATGTCACTTGTGGCTCAGTGCCTGATAGGCCAGTGCTGGTCACATGGCTGCAGTTTGTGTTTGTGATCTCGCTTGTGTCTCAGTGCCTGATAGGCCAGTGCTGGTGATGTGGCTGCAGTTTGTGTTTGTGATGTCACTTGTGGCTCAGTGCCTGATTGGCCAGTGCTGGTGATGTGGCTGCAGTTTCTGTTTGTGAGTTCACTTGTGGCTGAGTGCCTGATAGGCCAGTGCTGGTGATGTGGGTGCAGTTTGTGTTTGTGATGTCACTTGTGGCTCAGTGCCTGATAGGCCAGTGCTGGTGATGTGGCTGCAGTTTGTGTTTGTGAGTTCACTTGTGGCTGAGTGCCTGATAGGCCAGTGCTGGTCACATGGCTGCAGTTTGTGTTTGTGATGTCACTTGTGGCTCAGTGCCTGATGGGCCAGTGCTGGTGATGTGGGTGCAGTTTGTGACTGTGATGTCACTTGTGGCTCAGTGCCTGATAGGCCAGTGCTGGTGATGTGGGTGCAGTTTGTGTTTGTGATGTCACTTGTGGCTCAGTGCCTGATAGGCCAGTGCTGGTGATTTGGCTGCAGTTTGTGTTTGTGATGTCACCTGTGGCTCAGTGCCTGATAGGCCAGTACTGCTGATGTGGGTGTAGTTTGTGTTTGTGATGTCACTTGTGGCTCAGTGCCTGATAGGCCAGTACTGCTGATGTGGGTGCAGTTTGTGACTGTGATGTCACTTGTGTCTCAGTGCCTGATAGGCCAGTGCTGGTGATTTGGCTGCAGTTTGTGTTTGTGATGTCACTTGTGGCTCAGTGCCTGATAGGCCAGTACTGCTGATGTGGGTGCAGTTTGTGACTGTGATGTCACCTGTGGCTCAGTGCCTGATAGGCCAGTACTGCTGATGTGGGTGCAGTTTGTGACTGTGATGTCACTTGTGGCTCAGTGCCTGATAGGCCAGTGCTGGTCACATGGCTGCAGTTTGTGTTTGTGATGTCGCTTGTGTCTCAGTGCCTGATAGGCCAGTGCTTGTCCTGTGGGTGCAGTTTGTGTTTGTGATGTCACTTGTGGCTCAGTGCCTGATAGGCCAGTGCTGGTGGTGTGGGTGCAGTTTGTGACTGTGATGTCACTTGTGGCTCAGTGCCTGATAGGCCAGTGCTGGTGGTGTGGGTGCAGTTTGTGTTTGTGATGTCACTTGTGGCTCAGTGCCTGATAGGCCAGTGCTGGTGATGTGGGTGCGGTTTTTGTTTGTGATGTCACTTGTGGCTCAGTGCCTGATAGGCCTGTGCTGGTGATGTGGGTGCAGTTTGTGTTTGTGATGTCACTTGTGGCTCAGTGCCTGATAGGCCAGTGCTGGTGGTGTGGGTGCAGTTTGTGTTTGTGATGTCACTTGTGGCTGAGTGCCTGATAGGCCAGTGCTGGTCACATGGCTGCAGTTTGTGTTTGTGATGTCACTTGTGTCTGAGTGCCTGATAGGCCAGTGCTGGTCATGTGGGTGCGGTTTTTGTTTGTGATGTCACTTGTGGCTCAGTGCCTGATAGGCCAGTGCTGGTCACATGGCTGCAGTTTGTGTTTGTGAGTTCACTTGTGGTTCAGTGCCTGATAGGCCAGTGCTGGTGATGTGGGTGCAGTTTGTGTTTGTGATGTCACTTGTGGCTCAGTGCCTGATAGGCCAGTGCTGGTGATGTGGGTGTAGTTTGTGTTTGTGATGTCACTTGTGGCTCAGTGCCTGATAGGCCAGTGCTGGTCACATGGCTGCAGTTTGTGTTTGTGATGTCACTTGTGGCTGAGTGCCTGATAGGCCAGTGCTGGTGGTGTGGGTGCAGTTTGTGTTTGTGATGTCACTTGTGGCTCAGTGCCTGATTGGCCAGTGCTGGTGGTGTGGGTGCAGTTTGTGACTGTGATGTCACTTGTGGCTCAGTGCCTGATTGGCCAGTGCTGGTGGTGTGGGTGCAGTTTGTGTTTGTGATGTCACTTGTGGCTCAGTGCCTGATTGGCCAGTGCTTGTCCTGTGGGTGCAGTTTGTGTTTGTGATGTCACTTGTGTCTCAGTGCCTGATAGGCCAGTGCTGGTGGTGTGGGTGCAGTTTGTGTTTGTGATGTCACTTGTGGCTGAGTGCCTGATAGGCCAGTGCTGGTGATGTGGGTGCAGTTTGTGTTTGTGATGTCACTTGTGGCTGAGTGCCTGATAGGCCAGTGCTGGCTATGTGAGTGCAGTTTGTGTTTGTGATGTCACTTGTGGCTGAGTGCCTGATAGGCCAGTGCTGGTGATGTGGGTGGAGTTTGTGTTTGTGATGTCACTTGTGGCTCAGTGCCTGATAGGCCAGTGCTGGTCACATGGCTGCAGTTTGTGTTTGTGATGTCACTTGTGGCTCAGTGCATATAGGCCAGTGCTGTTCATGTGGGTGCAGTTTGTGATTCTGATGTCACTTGTGTCTCAGTGCCTGATAGGCCAGTGCTGGTCCTGTGCCTGCAGTTTGTGACTGTGAGGTCACTTGGGGCTCAGTGCCTGATAGGCCATGCTGCTCCTGTGGTGCAGTTTTTGTTTGTGATGTCACTTGTGGGTCAGTGCCTGATAGGCCAGTGCTTGTCCTGTGGGTGCAGTTTGTGTTTGTGATGTCACTTGTTGCTCAGTGCCTGCTAGGCCAGTGCTAGGTGCGTGGGTGCAGTTTGTCGTTGTGAGGTCCCTTGTGGCTCAGTGCCTGATAGGCCAGTGCTGGTGATGTGGGTTCAGTTTGAGGTTGTTATGTCAATTGTGGCTTAGTGCCTGATAGGCCAGTGCTGGTCCTGTGGCTGCAATTTGTGATTGTGAGGTCAATTGTGGCTCAGTGCCTGATAGGCCAGTGCTGGTGATGTGGGTGGAGTTTGTGTTTGTGATGTCACTTGTGGGTCAGTGCCTGATAGGCCAGTGCTGGTGGTGTGGGTGCAGCTTGTGTTTGTGATGTCACTTGTGGCTCAGTGCCTGATAGGCCAGTGCTCGTGATGTGGGTGCAGTTTGTGTTTGTGATGTCACTTGTGGCTCAGTGCCTGATAGCCCAGTGCTTGTCCTGTGGCTGCAGTTTGTGTTTGTGATGTCACTTGTGGCTCAGTGCCTGATAGGCCAGTGCTGGTCACATGGCTGCAGTTTGTGTTTGTGATGTCACTTGTGGCTGAGTGCCTGATATGCCAGTGCTGGTGGTGTGGGTGCAGTTTGTGTTTGTGATGTCACTTGTGGCTCAGTGCCTGATTGGCCAGTGCTGGTGGTGTGGGTGCAGTTTGTGTTTGTGATGTCACTTGTGGCTCAGTGCCTGATTGGCCAGTGCTTGTCCTGTGGGTGCAGTTTGTGACTGTGATGTCACTTGTGGCTCAGTGCCTGATAGGCCAGTGCTGGTGATGTGGGTGCAGTTTGTGTTTGTGATGTCACTTGTGGCTGAGTGCCTGATAGGCCAGTGCTGGTCATGTGGGTGCGGTTTGTGATTCTGATGTCACTTGTGGCTCAGTGCCTGATAGGCCAGTGCTTGTCCTGTGGGTGCAGTTTGTGACTGTGATGTCACTTGTGGCTCAGTGCCTGATAGGCCAGTGCTGGTGATGTGGGTGCAGTTTGTGTTTGTGATGTCACTTGTGGCTCAGTGCCTGATTGGCCAGTGCTGGTGGTGTGGGTGCAGTTTGTGACTGTGATGTCACTTGTGGCTCAGTGCCTGATAGGCCAGTGCTGGTGGTGTGGGTGCAGTTTGTGTTTGTGATGTCACTTGTGGCTGAGTGCCTGATAGGCCAGTGCTGGTCATGTGGGTCCGGTTTTTGTTTGTGATGTCACTTGTTGGTCAATGCCTGATAGGCCTGTGCTGGTGATGTGGGTGCAGTTTGTGTTTGTGATGTCACTTGTGGCTCAGTGCCTGATAGGCCAGTGCTTGTCCTGTGGGTGCAGTTTGTGTTTGTGATGTCACTTGTGGCTCAGTGCCTGATAGGCCAGTACTGCTGATGTGGGTGCAGTTTGTGACTGTGATGTCACTTGTGTCTCAGTGCCTGATAGGCCAGTGCTGGTGATTTGGCTGCAGTTTGTGTTTGTGATGTCACTTGTGGCTCAGTGCCTGATAGGCCAGTACTGCTGATGTGGGTGCAGTTTGTGACTGTGATGTCACTTGTGGCTCAGTGCCTGATAGGCCAGTGCTGGTGATGTGGCTGCAGTTTGTGTTTGTGATGTCACTTGTGTCTCAGTGCCTGATAGGCCAGTGCTGGTCCTGTGGGTGCAGTTTGTGTTTGTGATGTCACTTGTGGCTCAGTGCCTGATAGGCCAGTGCTGGTGATGTGGGTGCAGTTTGTGGTTGTGAGGTCCCTTGTGGCTTAGTGTCTGATAGGCCAGTGCTGGTCATGTGGGTGCAGTTTGTCGTTGTGAGGTCCCTTGTGGCTCAGTGCCTGATAGGCCAGTGCTGGTGATGTGGGTTCAGTTTGAGGTTTTTATGTCAATTGTGGCTTAGTGCCTGATAGGCCAGTGCTGTTCATGTGGCTGCAGTTTGTGTTTGTGATGTCACTTGTGGCTCAGTGCCTGATAGGCCAGTGCTGGTCCTGTGGGTGCAGTTTCTGTTTGTGATGTCACTTGTGGCTGAGTGCCTGACAGGCCAGTGCTGGTCCTGTGGCTGCATTTTGTGTTTGTGATGTCACTTGTGGCTGAGTGCCTGATAGGCCAGTGCTGGTCACATGGCTGCAGTTTGTGTTTGTGATGTCGCTTGTGTCTCAGTGCCTGATAGGCCAGTGCTGGTGATGTGGCTGCAGTTTGTGTTTGTGATGTCACTTGTGGCTCAGTGCCTGATTGGCCAGTGCTGGTGATGTGGCTGCAGTTTCTGTTTGTGAGTTCACTTGTGGCTGAGTGCCTGATAGGCCAGTGCTGGTGATGTGGGTGCAGTTTGTGTTTGTGATGTCACTTGTGGCTCAGTGCCTGATAGGCCAGTGCTGGTGATGTGGGTGCAGTTTGTGTTTGTGAGTTCACTTGTGGCTGAGTGCCTGATAGGCCAGTGCTGGTCACATGGCTGCAGTTTGTGTTTGTGATGTCACTTGTGGCTCAGTGCCTGATGGGCCAGTGCTGGTCCTGTGGGTGCAGTTTGTGACTGTGATGTCACTTGTGGCTCAGTGCCTGATAGGCCAGTGCTGGTGATGTGGGTGCAGTTTGTGTTTGTGATGTCACTTGTGGCTCAGTGCCTGATAGGCCAGTGCTGGTGATTTGGCTGCAGTTTGTGTTTGTGATGTCACCTGTGGCTCAGTGCCTGATAGGCCAGTACTGCTGATGTGGGTGTAGTTTGTGTTTGTGATGTCACTTGTGGCTCAGTGCCTGATAGGCCAGTACTGCTGATGTGGGTGCAGTTTGTGACTGTGATGTCACTTGTGTCTCAGTGCCTGATAGGCCAGTGCTGGTGATTTGGCTGCAGTTTGTGTTTGTGATGTCACTTGTGGCTCAGTGCCTGATAGGCCAGTACTGCTGATGTGGGTGCAGTTTGTGACTGTGATGTCACCTGTGGCTCAGTGCCTGATAGGCCAGTACTGCTGATGTGGGTGCAGTTTGTGACTGTGATGTCACTTGTGGCTCAGTGCCTGATAGGCCAGTGCTGGTCACATGGCTGCAGTTTGTGTTTGTGATGTCGCTTGTGTCTCAGTGCCTGATAGGCCAGTGCTTGTCCTGTGGGTGCAGTTTGTGTTTGTGATGTCACTTGTGGCTCAGTGCCTGATAGGCCAGTGCTGGTGGTGTGGGTGCAGTTTGTGTTTGTGATGTCACTTGTGGCTGAGTGCCTGATAGGCCAGTGCTGGTCATGTGGGTGCGGTTTTTGTTTGTGATGTCACTTGTGGCTGAGTGCCTGATAGGCCAGTGCTGGTGATGTGGGTGAAGTTTGTGTTTGTGATGTCACTTGTGGCTCAGTGCCTGATAGGCCAGTGCTGGTGGTGTGGGTGCAGTTTGTGTTTGTGATGTCACTTGTGGCTGAGTGCCTGATAGGCCAGTGCTGGTGATGTGGCTGCAGTTTGTGTTTGTGATGTCACTTGTGGCTCAGTGCCTGATAGGCCAGTGCTGGTGATTTGGCTGCAGTTTGTGTTTGTGATGTCACTTGTGGCTCAGTGCCTGATGGGCCAGTACTGCTGATGTGGGTGGAGTTTGTGACTGTGATGTCACTTGTGGCTCAGTGCCTGATAGGCCAGTGCTGGTGGTGTGGGTGCAGTTTGTGTTTGTGATGTCACTTGTGGCTCAGTGCCTGATAGGCCAGTGCTGGTGATGTGGGTGCGGTTTTTGTTTGTGATGTCACTTGTGGCTCAGTGCCTGATAGGCCTGTGCTGGTGATGTGGGTGCAGTTTGTGTTTGTGATGTCACTTGTGGCTCAGTGCCTGATAGGCCAGTGCTGGTGGTGTGGGTGCAGTTTGTGTTTGTGATGTCACTTGTGGCTGAGTGCCTGATAGGCCAGTGCTGGTCACATGGCTGCAGTTTGTGTTTGTGATGTCACTTGTGTCTGAGTGCCTGATAGGCCAGTGCTGGTCATGTGGGTGCGGTTTTTGTTTGTGATGTCACTTGTGGCTCAGTGCCTGATAGGCCAGTGCTGGTCACATGGCTGCAGTTTGTGTTTGTGAGTTCACTTGTGGTTCAGTGCCTGATAGGCCAGTGCTGGTGATGTGGGTGCAGTTTGTGTTTGTGATGTCACTTGTGGCTCAGTGCCTGATTGGCCAGTGCTGGTGGTGTGGGTGCAGTTTGTGACTGTGATGTCACTTGTGGCTCAGTGCCTGATTGGCCAGTGCTGGTGGTGTGGGTGCAGTTTGTGTTTGTGATGTCACTTGTGGCTCAGTGCCTGATAGGCCAGTGCTTGTCCTGTGGGTGCAGTTTGTGTTTGTGATGTCACTTGTGTCTCAGTGCCTGATAGGCCAGTGCTGGTGGTGTGGGTGCAGTTTGTGTTTGTGATGTCACTTGTGGCTGAGTGCCTGATAGGCCAGTGCTGGTGATGTGGGTGCAGTTTGTGTTTGTGATGTCACTTGTGGCTCAGTGCCTGATTGGCCAGTGCTGGTGGTGTGGGTGCAGTTTGTGACTGTGATGTCACTTGTGGCTCAGTGCCTGATTGGCCAGTGCTGGTGGTGTGGGTGCAGTTTGTGTTTGTGATGTCACTTGTGGCTCAGTGCCTGATTGGCCAGTGCTTGTCCTGTGGGTGCAGTTTGTGTTTGTGATGTCACTTGTGTCTCAGTGCCTGATAGGCCAGTGCTGGTCATGTGGGTCCGGTTTTTGTTTGTGATGTCACTTGTGGGTCAATGCCTGATAGGCCTGTGCTGGTGATGTGGGTGCAGTTTGTGTTTGTGATGTCACTTGTGGCTCAGTGCCTGATAGGCCAGTGCTTGTCCTGTGGGTGCAGTTTGTGTTTGTGATGTCACTTGTGGCTCAGTGCCTGATAGGCCAGTACTGCTGATGTGGGTGCAGTTTGTGACTGTGATGTCACTTGTGTCTCAGTGCCTGATAGGCCAGTGCTGGTGATTTGGCTGCAGTTTGTGTTTGTGATGTCACTTGTGGCTCAGTGCCTGATAGGCCAGTACTGCTGATGTGGGTGCAGTTTGTGACTGTGATGTCACTTGTGGCTCAGTGCCTGATAGGCCAGTGCTGGTGATGTGGCTGCAGTTTGTGTTTGTGAGTTCACTTGTGTCTCAGTGCCTGATAGGCCAGTGCTGGTCCTGTGGGTGCAGTTTGTGTTTGTGATGTCACTTGTGGCTCAGTGCCTGATAGGCCAGTGCTGGTGATGTGGGTGCAGTTTGTGGTTGTGAGGTCCCTTGTGGCTTAGTGTCTGATAGGCCAGTGCTGGTCATGTGGGTGCAGTTTGTCGTTGTGAGGTCCCTTGTGGCTCAGTGCCTGATAGGCCAGTGCTGGTGATGTGGGTTCAGTTTGAGGTTTTTATGTCAATTGTGGCTTAGTGCCTGATAGGCCAGTGCTGTTCATGTGGCTGCAGTTTGTGTTTGTGATGTCACTTGTGGCTGAGTGCCTGACAGGCCAGTGCTGGTCCTGTGGCTGCATTTTGTGTTTGTGATGTCACTTGTGGCTGAGTGCCTGATAGGCCAGTGCTGGTCACATGGCTGCAGTTTGTGTTTGTGATGTCGCTTGTGTCTCAGTGCCTGATAGGCCAGTGCTGGTGATGTGGCTGCAGTTTGTGTTTGTGATGTCACTTGTGGCTCAGTGCCTGATTGGCCAGTGCTGGTGATGTGGCTGCAGTTTCTGTTTGTGAGTTCACTTGTGGCTGAGTGCCTGATAGGCCAGTGCTGGTGATGTGGCTGCAGTTTGTGTTTGTGATGTCACTTGTGGCTCAGTGCCTGATAGGCCAGTGCTGGTGATGTGGCTGCAGTTTGTGTTTGTGAGTTCACTTGTGGCTGAGTGCCTGATAGGCCAGTGCTGGTCACATGGCTGCAGTTTGTGTTTGTGATGTCACTTGTGGCTCAGTGCCTGATGGGCCAGTGCTGGTCCTGTGGGTGCAGTTTGTGACTGTGATGTCACTTGTGGCTCAGTGCCTGATAGGCCAGTGCTGGTGATGTGGGTGCAGTTTGTGTTTGTGAGTTCACTTGTGTCTCAGTGCCTGATAGGCCAGTGCTGGTCCTGTGGGTGCAGTTTGTGTTTGTGATGTCACTTGTGGCTCAGTGCCTGATAGGCCAGTGCTGGTGATGTGGCTGCAGTTTGTGGTTGTGAGGTCCCTTGTGGCTTAGTGTCTGATAGGCCAGTGCTGGTCATGTGGGTGCAGTTTGTCGTTGTGAGGTCCCTTGTGGCTCAGTGCCTGATAGGCCAGTGCTGGTGATGTGGGTTCAGTTTGAGGTTTTTATGTCAATTGTGGCTTAGTGCCTGATAGGCCAGTGCTGTTCATGTGGCTGCAGTTTGTGTTTGTGATGTCACTTGTGGCTCAGTGCCTGATAGGCCAGTGCTGGTCCTGTGGGTGCAGTTTCTGTTTGTGATGTCACTTGTGGCTGAGTGCCTGACAGGCCAGTGCTGGTCCTGTGGCTGCATTTTGTGTTTGTGATGTCACTTGTGGCTGAGTGCCTGACAAGCCAGTGCTGATCCTGTGGGTGCAGTTTGTGATTGTGAGGTCACTTGTGGCTGAGTGCCTGATAGACCACTGCTGGTCCTGTGGGTGCAGTTTCTGTTTGTGAGGTCACTTGTGGCTGAGTGCCTGATAGGCCAGTGCTGGTGATGTGGCTGCAGTTTGTGTTTGTGATGTCACTTGTGGCTCAGTGCCTGATAGGCCAGTACTGCTGATGTGGGTGCAGTTTGTGACTGTGATGTCACTTGTGGCTCAGTGCCTGATAGGCCAGTGCTGGTCACATGGCTGCAGTTTGTGTTTGTGATGTCGCTTGTGTCTCAGTGCCTGATAGGCCAGTGCTGGTGATGTGGCTGCAGTTTGTGTTTGTGATGTCACTTGTGGCTCAGTGCCT
This sequence comes from Apteryx mantelli, assembly GCF_036417845.1. Lineage (NCBI taxonomy): Eukaryota > Metazoa > Chordata > Aves > Apterygiformes > Apterygidae > Apteryx > Apteryx mantelli. Next base: position 672,429 of record NW_027118782.1, on the reverse strand, counting down.
GATAGGCCAGTGCTCGTGATGTGGCTGCAGTTTGTGTTTGTGATGTCACTTGTGGCTCAGTGCCTGATAGGCCAGTGCTGGTCACATGGCTGCAGTTTGTGTTTGTGAGTTCACTTGTGGCTGAGTGCCTGATAGGCCAGTGCTGGTGATGTGGGTGCAGTTTGTGTTTGTGATGTCACTTGTGGCTGAGTGCCTGATAGGCCAGTGCTGGTCATGTGGGTGCGGTTTGTGATTCTGATGTCACTTGTGGCTCAGTGCCTGATAGGCCAGTGCTTGTCCTGTGGGTGCAGTTTGTGACTGTGATGTCACTTGTGGCTCAGTGCCTGATAGGCCAGTGCTGGTGGTGTGGGTGCAGTTTGTGTTTGTGATGTCACTTGTGGCTCAGTGCCTGATTGGCCAGTGCTGGTGGTGTGGGTGCAGTTTGTGACTGTGATGTCACTTGTGGCTCAGTGCCTGATAGGCCAGTGCTGGTGATGTGGGTGCAGTTTGTGTTTGTGATGTCCCTTGTGGCTGAGTGCCTGATAGGCCAGTGCTGGTCATGTGGGTCCGGTTTTTGTTTGTGATGTCACTTGTTGGTCAATGCCTGATAGGCCTGTGCTGGTGATGTGGGTGCAGTTTGTGTTTGTGATGTCACTTGTGGCTCAGTGCCTGATAGGCCAGTGCTTGTCCTGTGGGTGCAGTTTGTGTTTGTGATGTCCCTTGTGGCTGAGTGCCTGATAGGCCAGTGCTGGTCATGTGGGTCCGGTTTTTGTTTGTGATGTCACTTGTGGGTCAATGCCTGATAGGCCTGTGCTGGTGATGTGGGTGCAGTTTGTGTTTGTGATGTCACTTGTGGCTCAGTGCCTGATAGGCCAGTGCTTGTCCTGTGGGTGCAGTTTGTGTTTGTGATGTCACTTGTGGCTCAGTGCCTGATAGGCCAGTACTGCTGATGTGGGTGCAGTTTGTGACTGTGATGTCACTTGTGTCTCAGTGCCTGATAGGCCAGTGCTGGTGATTTGGCTGCAGTTTGTGTTTGTGATGTCACTTGTGGCTCAGTGCCTGATAGGCCAGTGCTGGTGATGTGGGTGCAGTTTGTGACTGTGATGTCACTTGTGGCTCAGTGCCTGATAGGCCAGTGCTGGTGATGTGGGTGCAGTTTGTGTTTGTGAGTTCACTTGTGTCTCAGTGCCTGATAGGCCAGTGCTGGTCCTGTGGGTGCAGTTTGTGTTTGTGATGTCACTTGTGGCTCAGTGCCTGATAGGCCAGTGCTGGTGATGTGGCTGCAGTTTGTGGTTGTGAGGTCCCTTGTGGCTTAGTGTCTGATAGGCCAGTGCTGGTCATGTGGGTGCAGTTTGTCGTTGTGAGGTCCCTTGTGGCTCAGTGCCTGATAGGCCAGTGCTGGTGATGTGGGTTCAGTTTGAGGTTTTTATGTCAATTGTGGCTTAGTGCCTGATAGGCCAGTGCTGTTCATGTGGCTGCAGTTTGTGTTTGTGATGTCACTTGTGGCTCAGTGCCTGATAGGCCAGTGCTGGTCCTGTGGGTGCAGTTTCTGTTTGTGATGTCACTTGTGGCTGAGTGCCTGACAGGCCAGTGCTGGTCCTGTGGCTGCATTTTGTGTTTGTGATGTCACTTGTGGCTGAGTGCCTGACAAGCCAGTGCTGATCCTGTGGGTGCAGTTTGTGATTGTGAGGTCACTTGTGGCTGAGTGCCTGATAGACCACTGCTGGTCCTGTGGGTGCAGTTTCTGTTTGTGAGGTCACTTGTGGCTGAGTGCCTGATAGGCCAGTGCTGGTGATGTGGCTGCAGTTTGTGTTTGTGATGTCACTTGTGGCTCAGTGCCTGATAGGCCAGTACTGCTGATGTGGGTGCAGTTTGTGACTGTGATGTCACTTGTGGCTCAGTGCCTGATAGGCCAGTGCTGGTGATGTGGCTGCAGTTTGTGTTTGTGAGTTCACTTGTGTCTCAGTGCCTGATAGGCCAGTGCTTGTCCTGTGGGTGCAGTTTGTGTTTGTGATGTCACTTGTGTCTCAGTGCCTGATAGGCCAGTGCTTGTCCTGTGGGTGCAGTTTGTGTTTGTGATGTCACTTGTGGCTCAGTGCCTGATAGGCCAGTGCTGGTGGTGTGGGTGCAGTTTGTGTTTGTGATGTCACTTGTGGCTGAGTGCCTGAAAGGCCAGTGCTTGTCCTGTGGGTGCTGGTTGTGTTTGTGATGTCACTTGTGGCTCAGTGCCTGATAGGCCAGTGCTGGTGGTGTGGGTGCAGTTTGTGGTTGTGATGTCACTTGTGGCTCAGTGCCTGATAGGCCAGTGCTGGTCACATGGCTGCAGTTTGTGTTTGTGATCTCGCTTGTGTCTCAGTGCCTGATAGGCCAGTGCTGGTGATGTGGCTGCAGTTTGTGTTTGTGATGTCACTTGTGGCTCAGTGCCTGATTGGCCAGTGCTGGTGATGTGGCTGCAGTTTCTGTTTGTGAGTTCACTTGTGGCTGAGTGCCTGATAGGCCAGTGCTGGTGATGTGGGTGCAGTTTGTGTTTGTGATGTCACTTGTGGCTCAGTGCCTGATAGGCCAGTGCTGGTGATGTGGCTGCAGTTTGTGTTTGTGAGTTCACTTGTGGCTGAGTGCCTGATAGGCCAGTGCTGGTCACATGGCTGCAGTTTGTGTTTGTGATGTCACTTGTGGCTCAGTGCCTGATGGGCCAGTGCTGGTCCTGTGGGTGCAGTTTGTGACTGTGATGTCACTTGTGGCTCAGTGCCTGATAGGCCAGTGCTGGTGATGTGGGTGCAGTTTGTGTTTGTGATGTCACTTGTGGCTCAGTGCCTGATAGGCCAGTGCTGGTGATTTGGCTGCAGTTTGTGTTTGTGATGTCACCTGTGGCTCAGTGCCTGATAGGCCAGTACTGCTGATGTGGGTGTAGTTTGTGTTTGTGATGTCACTTGTGGCTCAGTGCCTGATAGGCCAGTGCTGGTGATGTGGGTGCGGTTTTTGTTTGTGATGTCACTTGTGGCTCAGTGCCTGATAGGCCTGTGCTGGTGATGTGGGTGCAGTTTGTGTTTGTGATGTCACTTGTGGCTCAGTGCCTGATAGGCCAGTGCTGGTGGTGTGGGTGCAGTTTGTGTTTGTGATGTCACTTGTGGCTGAGTGCCTGATAGGCCAGTGCTGGTCACATGGCTGCAGTTTGTGTTTGTGATGTCACTTGTGTCTGAGTGCCTGATAGGCCAGTGCTGGTCATGTGGGTGCGGTTTTTGTTTGTGATGTCACTTGTGGCTCAGTGCCTGATAGGCCAGTGCTGGTCACATGGCTGCAGTTTGTGTTTGTGAGTTCACTTGTGGTTCAGTGCCTGATAGGCCAGTGCTGGTGATGTGGGTGCAGTTTGTGTTTGTGATGTCACTTGTGGCTCAGTGCCTGATAGGCCAGTGCTGGTGATGTGGGTGTAGTTTGTGTTTGTGATGTCACTTGTGGCTCAGTGCCTGATAGGCCAGTGCTGGTCACATGGCTGCAGTTTGTGTTTGTGATGTCACTTGTGGCTGAGTGCCTGATAGGCCAGTGCTGGTGGTGTGGGTGCAGTTTGTGTTTGTGATGTCACTTGTGGCTCAGTGCCTGATTGGCCAGTGCTGGTGGTGTGGGTGCAGTTTGTGACTGTGATGTCACTTGTGGCTCAGTGCCTGATTGGCCAGTGCTGGTGGTGTGGGTGCAGTTTGTGTTTGTGATGTCACTTGTGGCTCAGTGCCTGATTGGCCAGTGCTTGTCCTGTGGGTGCAGTTTGTGTTTGTGATGTCACTTGTGTCTCAGTGCCTGATAGGCCAGTGCTGGTGGTGTGGGTGCAGTTTGTGTTTGTGATGTCACTTGTGGCTGAGTGCCTGATAGGCCAGTGCTGGTGATGTGGGTGCAGTTTGTGTTTGTGATGTCACTTGTGGCTGAGTGCCTGATAGGCCAGTGCTGGCTATGTGAGTGCAGTTTGTGTTTGTGATGTCACTTGTGGCTGAGTGCCTGATAGGCCAGTGCTGGTGATGTGGGTGGAGTTTGTGTTTGTGATGTCACTTGTGGCTCAGTGCCTGATAGGCCAGTGCTGGTCACATGGCTGCAGTTTGTGTTTGTGATGTCACTTGTGGCTCAGTGCATATAGGCCAGTGCTGTTCATGTGGGTGCAGTTTGTGATTCTGATGTCACTTGTGTCTCAGTGCCTGATAGGCCAGTGCTGGTCCTGTGCCTGCAGTTTGTGACTGTGAGGTCACTTGGGGCTCAGTGCCTGATAGGCCATGCTGCTCCTGTGGTGCAGTTTTTGTTTGTGATGTCACTTGTGGGTCAGTGCCTGATAGGCCAGTGCTTGTCCTGTGGGTGCAGTTTGTGTTTGTGATGTCACTTGTTGCTCAGTGCCTGCTAGGCCAGTGCTAGGTGCGTGGGTGCAGTTTGTCGTTGTGAGGTCCCTTGTGGCTCAGTGCCTGATAGGCCAGTGCTGGTGATGTGGGTTCAGTTTGAGGTTGTTATGTCAATTGTGGCTTAGTGCCTGATAGGCCAGTGCTGGTCCTGTGGCTGCAATTTGTGATTGTGAGGTCAATTGTGGCTCAGTGCCTGATAGGCCAGTGCTGGTGATGTGGGTGGAGTTTGTGTTTGTGATGTCACTTGTGGGTCAGTGCCTGATAGGCCAGTGCTGGTGGTGTGGGTGCAGCTTGTGTTTGTGATGTCACTTGTGGCTCAGTGCCTGATAGGCCAGTGCTCGTGATGTGGGTGCAGTTTGTGTTTGTGATGTCACTTGTGGCTCAGTGCCTGATAGCCCAGTGCTTGTCCTGTGGCTGCAGTTTGTGTTTGTGATGTCACTTGTGGCTCAGTGCCTGATAGGCCAGTGCTGGTCACATGGCTGCAGTTTGTGTTTGTGATGTCACTTGTGGCTGAGTGCCTGATATGCCAGTGCTGGTGGTGTGGGTGCAGTTTGTGTTTGTGATGTCACTTGTGGCTCAGTGCCTGATTGGCCAGTGCTGGTGGTGTGGGTGCAGTTTGTGTTTGTGATGTCACTTGTGGCTCAGTGCCTGATTGGCCAGTGCTTGTCCTGTGGGTGCAGTTTGTGACTGTGATGTCACTTGTGGCTCAGTGCCTGATAGGCCAGTGCTGGTGATGTGGGTGCAGTTTGTGTTTGTGATGTCACTTGTGGCTGAGTGCCTGATAGGCCAGTGCTGGTCATGTGGGTGCGGTTTGTGATTCTGATGTCACTTGTGGCTCAGTGCCTGATAGGCCAGTGCTTGTCCTGTGGGTGCAGTTTGTGACTGTGATGTCACTTGTGGCTCAGTGCCTGATAGGCCAGTGCTGGTGATGTGGGTGCAGTTTGTGTTTGTGATGTCACTTGTGGCTCAGTGCCTGATTGGCCAGTGCTGGTGGTGTGGGTGCAGTTTGTGACTGTGATGTCACTTGTGGCTCAGTGCCTGATAGGCCAGTGCTGGTGGTGTGGGTGCAGTTTGTGTTTGTGATGTCACTTGTGGCTGAGTGCCTGATAGGCCAGTGCTGGTCATGTGGGTCCGGTTTTTGTTTGTGATGTCACTTGTTGGTCAATGCCTGATAGGCCTGTGCTGGTGATGTGGGTGCAGTTTGTGTTTGTGATGTCACTTGTGGCTGAGTGCCTGATAGGCCAGTGCTTGTCCTGTGGGTGCAGTTTGTGTTTGTGATGTCACTTGTGTCTCAGTGCCTGATAGGCCAGTACTGCTGATGTGGGTGCAGTTTGTGTTTGTGATGTCACTTGTGGCTCAGTGCCTGATAGGCCAGTACTGCTGATGTGGGTGCAGTTTGTGACTGTGATGTCACTTGTGGCTCAGTGCCTGATAGGCCAGTGCTGGTGATGTGGCTGCAGTTTGTGTTTGTGATGTCACTTGTGGCTCAGTGCCTGATAGGCCAGTGCTGGTCCTGTGGGTGCAGTTTGTGTTTGTGATGTCACTTGTGGCTCAGTGCCTGATAGGCCAGTGCTGGTGATGTGGGTGCAGTTTGTGGTTGTGAGGTCCCTTGTGGCTTAGTGTCTGATAGGCCAGTGCTGGTCATGTGGGTGCAGTTTGTCGTTGTGAGGTCCCTTGTGGCTCAGTGCCTGATAGGCCAGTGCTGGTGATGTGGGTTCAGTTTGAGGTTTTTATGTCAATTGTGGCTTAGTGCCTGATAGGCCAGTGCTGTTCATGTGGCTGCAGTTTGTGTTTGTGATGTCACTTGTGGCTCAGTGCCTGATAGGCCAGTGCTGGTCCTGTGGGTGCAGTTTCTGTTTGTGATGTCACTTGTGGCTGAGTGCCTGACAGGCCAGTGCTGGTCCTGTGGCTGCATTTTGTGTTTGTGATGTCACTTGTGGCTGAGTGCCTGATAGGCCAGTGCTGGTCACATGGCTGCAGTTTGTGTTTGTGATGTCGCTTGTGTCTCAGTGCCTGATAGGCCAGTGCTGGTGATGTGGCTGCAGTTTGTGTTTGTGATGTCACTTGTGGCTCAGTGCCTGATTGGCCAGTGCTGGTGATGTGGCTGCAGTTTCTGTTTGTGAGTTCACTTGTGGCTGAGTGCCTGATAGGCCAGTGCTGGTGATGTGGGTGCAGTTTGTGTTTGTGATGTCACTTGTGGCTCAGTGCCTGATAGGCCAGTGCTGGTGATGTGGGTGCATTTTGTGTTTGTGAGTTCACTTGTGGCTGAGTGCCTGATAGGCCAGTGCTGGTCACATGGCTGCAGTTTGTGTTTGTGATGTCACTTGTGGCTCAGTGCCTGATGGGCCAGTGCTGGTCCTGTGGGTGCAGTTTGTGACTGTGATGTCACTTGTGGCTCAGTGCCTGATAGGCCAGTGCTGGTGATGTGGGTGCAGTTTGTGTTTGTGATGTCACTTGTGGCTCAGTGCCTGATAGGCCAGTGCTGGTGATTTGGCTGCAGTTTGTGTTTGTGATGTCACCTGTGGCTCAGTGCCTGATAGGCCAGTACTGCTGATGTGGGTGTAGTTTGTGTTTGTGATGTCACTTGTGGCTCAGTGCCTGATAGGCCAGTACTGCTGATGTGGGTGCAGTTTGTGACTGTGATGTCACTTGTGTCTCAGTGCCTGATAGGCCAGTGCTGGTGATTTGGCTGCAGTTTGTGTTTGTGATGTCACTTGTGGCTCAGTGCCTGATAGGCCAGTACTGCTGATGTGGGTGCAGTTTGTGACTGTGATGTCACCTGTGGCTCAGTGCCTGATAGGCCAGTACTGCTGATGTGGGTGCAGTTTGTGACTGTGATGTCACTTGTGGCTCAGTGCCTGATAGGCCAGTGCTGGTCACATGGCTGCAGTTTGTGTTTGTGATGTCGCTTGTGTCTCAGTGCCTGATAGGCCAGTGCTTGTCCTGTGGGTGCAGTTTGTGTTTGTGATGTCACTTGTGGCTCAGTGCCTGATAGGCCAGTGCTGGTGGTGTGGGTGCAGTTTGTGTTTGTGATGTCACTTGTGGCTGAGTGCCTGATAGGCCAGTGCTGGTCATGTGGGTGCGGTTTTTGTTTGTGATGTCACTTGTGGCTGAGTGCCTGATAGGCCAGTGCTGGTGATGTGGGTGAAGTTTGTGTTTGTGATGTCACTTGTGGCTCAGTGCCTGATAGGCCAGTGCTGGTGGTGTGGGTGCAGTTTGTGTTTGTGATGTCACTTGTGGCTGAGTGCCTGATAGGCCAGTGCTGGTGATGTGGCTGCAGTTTGTGTTTGTGATGTCACTTGTGGCTCAGTGCCTGATAGGCCAGTGCTGGTGATTTGGCTGCAGTTTGTGTTTGTGATGTCACTTGTGGCTCAGTGCCTGATGGGCCAGTACTGCTGATGTGGGTGGAGTTTGTGACTGTGATGTCACTTGTGGCTCAGTGCCTGATAGGCCAGTGCTGGTGGTGTGGGTGCAGTTTGTGTTTGTGATGTCACTTGTGGCTCAGTGCCTGATAGGCCAGTGCTGGTGATGTGGGTGCGGTTTTTGTTTGTGATGTCACTTGTGGCTCAGTGCCTGATAGGCCTGTGCTGGTGATGTGGGTGCAGTTTGTGTTTGTGATGTCACTTGTGGCTCAGTGCCTGATAGGCCAGTGCTGGTGGTGTGGGTGCAGTTTGTGTTTGTGATGTCACTTGTGGCTGAGTGCCTGATAGGCCAGTGCTGGTCACATGGCTGCAGTTTGTGTTTGTGATGTCACTTGTGTCTGAGTGCCTGATAGGCCAGTGCTGGTCATGTGGGTGCGGTTTTTGTTTGTGATGTCACTTGTGGCTCAGTGCCTGATAGGCCAGTGCTGGTCACATGGCTGCAGTTTGTGTTTGTGAGTTCACTTGTGGTTCAGTGCCTGATAGGCCAGTGCTGGTGATGTGGGTGCAGTTTGTGTTTGTGATGTCACTTGTGGCTCAGTGCCTGATTGGCCAGTGCTGGTGGTGTGGGTGCAGTTTGTGACTGTGATGTCACTTGTGGCTCAGTGCCTGATTGGCCAGTGCTGGTCACATGGCTGCAGTTTGTGTTTGTGATGTCACTTGTGGCTCAGTGCCTGATAGGCCAGTGCTTGTCCTGTGGGTGCAGTTTGTGTTTGTGATGTCACTTGTGTCTCAGTGCCTGATAGGCCAGTGCTGGTGGTGTGGGTGCAGTTTGTGTTTGTGATGTCACTTGTGGCTGAGTGCCTGATAGGCCAGTGCTGGTGATGTGGGTGCAGTTTGTGTTTGTGATGTCACTTGTGGCTCAGTGCCTGATTGGCCAGTGCTGGTGGTGTGGGTGCAGTTTGTGACTGTGATGTCACTTGTGGCTCAGTGCCTGATTGGCCAGTGCTGGTGGTGTGGGTGCAGTTTGTGTTTGTGATGTCACTTGTGGCTCAGTGCCTGATTGGCCAGTGCTTGTCCTGTGGGTGCAGTTTGTGTTTGTGATGTCACTTGTGTCTCAGTGCCTGATAGGCCAGTGCTGGTCATGTGGGTCCGGTTTTTGTTTGTGATGTCACTTGTGGGTCAATGCCTGATAGGCCTGTGCTGGTGATGTGGGTGCAGTTTGTGTTTGTGATGTCACTTGTGGCTCAGTGCCTGATAGGCCAGTGCTTGTCCTGTGGGTGCAGTTTGTGTTTGTGATGTCACTTGTGGCTCAGTGCCTGATAGGCCAGTACTGCTGATGTGGGTGCAGTTTGTGACTGTGATGTCACTTGTGTCTCAGTGCCTGATAGGCCAGTGCTGGTGATTTGGCTGCAGTTTGTGTTTGTGATGTCACTTGTGGCTCAGTGCCTGATAGGCCAGTACTGCTGATGTGGGTGCAGTTTGTGACTGTGATGTCACTTGTGGCTCAGTGCCTGATAGGCCAGTGCTGGTGATGTGGGTGCAGTTTGTGTTTGTGAGTTCACTTGTGTCTCAGTGCCTGATAGGCCAGTGCTGGTCCTGTGGGTGCAGTTTGTGTTTGTGATGTCACTTGTGGCTCAGTGCCTGATAGGCCAGTGCTGGTGATGTGGGTGCAGTTTGTGGTTGTGAGGTCCCTTGTGGCTTAGTGTCTGATAGGCCAGTGCTGGTCATGTGGGTGCAGTTTGTCGTTGTGAGGTCCCTTGTGGCTCAGTGCCTGATAGGCCAGTGCTGGTGATGTGGGTTCAGTTTGAGGTTTTTATGTCAATTGTGGCTTAGTGCCTGATAGGCCAGTGCTGTTCATGTGGCTGCAGTTTGTGTTTGTGATGTCACTTGTGGCTGAGTGCCTGACAGGCCAGTGCTGGTCCTGTGGCTGCATTTTGTGTTTGTGATGTCACTTGTGGCTGAGTGCCTGATAGGCCAGTGCTGGTCACATGGCTGCAGTTTGTGTTTGTGATGTCGCTTGTGTCTCAGTGCCTGATAGGCCAGTGCTGGTGATGTGGCTGCAGTTTGTGTTTGTGATGTCACTTGTGGCTCAGTGCCTGATTGGCCAGTGCTGGTGATGTGGCTGCAGTTTCTGTTTGTGAGTTCACTTGTGGCTGAGTGCCTGATAGGCCAGTGCTGGTGATGTGGCTGCAGTTTGTGTTTGTGATGTCACTTGTGGCTCAGTGCCTGATAGGCCAGTGCTGGTGATGTGGCTGCAGTTTGTGTTTGTGAGTTCACTTGTGGCTGAGTGCCTGATAGGCCAGTGCTGGTCACATGGCTGCAGTTTGTGTTTGTGATGTCACTTGTGGCTCAGTGCCTGATGGGCCAGTGCTGGTCCTGTGGGTGCAGTTTGTGACTGTGATGTCACTTGTGGCTGAGTGCCTGATAGGCCAGTGCTGGTGATGTGGGTGCAGTTTGTGTTTGTGATGTCACTTGTGGCTCAGTGCCTGATAGGCCAGTGCTGGTGATTTGGCTGCAGTTTGTGTTTGTGATGTCACCTGTGGCTCAGTGCCTGATAGGCCAGTACTGCTGATGTGGGTGTAGTTTGTGTTTGTGATGTCACTTGTGGCTCAGTGCCTGATAGGCCAGTACTGCTGATGTGGGTGCAGTTTGTGACTGTGATGTCACTTGTGGCTCAGTGCCTGATAGGCCAGTGCTGGTCACATGGCTGCAGTTTGTGTTTGTGATGTCGCTTGTGTCTCAGTGCCTGATAGGCCAGTGCTTGTCCTGTGGGTGCAGTTTGTGTTTGTGATGTCACTTGTGGCTCAGTGCCTGATAGGCCAGTGCTGGTGGTGTGGGTGCAGTTTGTGACTGTGATGTCACTTGTGGCTCAGTGCCTGATAGGCCAGTGCTGGTGGTGTGGGTGCAGTTTGTGTTTGTGATGTCACTTGTGGCTCAGTGCCTGATAGGCCAGTGCTGGTGATGTGGGTGCGGTTTTTGTTTGTGATGTCACTTGTGGCTCAGTGCCTGATAGGCCTGTGCTGGTGATGTGGGTGCAGTTTGTGTTTGTGATGTCACTTGTGGCTCAGTGCCTGATAGGCCAGTGCTGGTGGTGTGGGTGCAGTTTGTGTTTGTGATGTCACTTGTGGCTGAGTGCCTGATAGGCCAGTGCTGGTCACATGGCTGCAGTTTGTGTTTGTGATGTCACTTGTGTCTGAGTGCCTGATAGGCCAGTGCTGGTCATGTGGGTGCGGTTTTTGTTTGTGATGTCACTTGTGGCTCAGTGCCTGATAGGCCAGTGCTGGTCACATGGCTGCAGTTTGTGTTTGTGAGTTCACTTGTGGTTCAGTGCCTGATAGGCCAGTGCTGGTGATGTGGGTGCAGTTTGTGTTTGTGATGTCACTTGTGGCTCAGTGCCTGATTGGCCAGTGCTGGTGGTGTGGGTGCAGTTTGTGACTGTGATGTCACTTGTGGCTCAGTGCCTGATTGGCCAGTGCTGGTGGTGTGGGTGCAGTTTGTGTTTGTGATGTCACTTGTGGCTCAGTGCCTGATTGGCCAGTGCTTGTCCTGTGGGTGCTGGTTGTGTTTGTGATGTCACTTGTGTCTCAGTGCCTGATAGGCCAGTGCTGGTGGTGTGGGTGCAGTTTGTGTTTGTGATGTCACTTGTGGCTGAGTGCCTGATAGGCCAGTGCTGGTGATGTGGGTGCAGTTTGTGTTTGTGATGTCACTTGTGGCTGAGTGCCTGATAGGCCAGTGCTGGCTATGTGAGTGCAGTTTGTGTTTGTGATGTCACTTGTGGCTGAGTGCCTGATAGGCCAGTGCTGGTGATGTGGGTGGAGTTTGTGTTTGTGATGTCACTTGTGGCTCAGTGCCTGATAGGCCAGTGCTTGTCCTGTGGGTGCAGTTTGTGACTGTGATGTCACTTGTGGCTGAGTGCCTGATAGGCCAGTGCTGGTGGTGTGGGTGCAGTTTGTGTTTGTGATGTCACTTGTGGCTCAGTGCCTGATTGGCCAGTGCTTGTCCTGTGGGTGCAGTTTGTGACTGTGATGTCACTTGTGGCTCAGTGCCTGATAGGCCAGTGCTGGTGATGTGGCTGCAGTTTTTGTTTGTGAGTTCACTTGTGTCTCAGTGCCTGATAGGCCAGTGCTGGTGATGTGGGTGCAGTTTGTGTTTGTGATGTCACTTGTGTCTCAGTGCCTGATAGGCCAGTGCTGGTGGTGTGGGTGAAGTTTGTGTTTGTGATGTCACTTGTGGCTGAGTGCCTGATAGGCCAGTGCTGGTGATGTGGGTGCAGTTTGTGTTTGTGATGTCACTTGTGGCTGAGTGCCTGATAGGCCAGTGCTGGCTATGTGAGTGCAGTTTGTGTTTGTGATGTCACTTGTGGCTGAGTGCCTGATAGGCCAGTGCTGGTGATGTGGGTGCAGTTTGTGTTTGTGATGTCACTTGTGGCTGAGTGCCTGATAGGCCAGTGCTGGTGATGTGGCTGCAGTTTGTGTTTGTGATGTCACTTGTGGCTCAGTGCATATAGGCCAGTGCTGTTCATGTGGGTGCAGTTTGTGATTCTGATGTCACTTGTGTCTCAGTGCCTGATAGGCCAGTGCTGGTCCTGTGCCTGCAGTTTGTGACTGTGAGGTCACTTGGGGCTCAGTGCCTGATAGGCCATGCTGCTCCTGTGGTGCAGTTTTTGTTTGTGATGTCACTTGTGGGTCAGTGCCTGATAGGCCAGTGCTTGTCCTGTGGGTGCAGTTTGTGTTTGTGATGTCACTTGTTGCTCAGTGCCTGCTAGGCCAGTGCTAGGTGCGTGGGTGCAGTTTGTCGTTGTGAGGTCCCTTGTGGCTCAGTGCCTGATAGGCCAGTGCTGGTGATGTGGGTTCAGTTTGAGGTTGTTATGTCAATTGTGGCTTAGTGCCTGATAGGCCAGTGCTGGTCCTGTGGCTGCAATTTGTGATTGTGAGGTCAATTGTGGCTCAGTGCCTGATAGGCCAGTGCTGGTGATGTGGGTGGAGTTTGTGTTTGTGATGTCACTTGTGGGTCAGTGCCTGATAGGCCAGTGCTGGTGGTGTGGGTGCAGCTTGTGTTTGTGATGTCACTTGTGGCTCAGTGCCTGATAGGCCAGTGCTCGTGATGTGGGTGCAGTTTGTGTTTGTGATGTCACTTGTGGCTCAGTGCCTGATAGCCCAGTGCTTGTCCTGTGGCTGCAGTTTGTGTTTGTGATGTCACTTGTGGCTCAGTGCCTGATAGGCCAGTGCTGGTCACATGGCTGCAGTTTGTGTTTGTGAGTTCACTTGTGGCTGAGTGCCTGATAGGCCAGTGCTGGTGGTGTGGGTGCAGTTTGTGACTGTGATGTCACTTGTGGCTCAGTGCCTGATTGGCCAGTGCTGGTGGTGTGGGTGCAGTTTGTGTTTGTGATGTCACTTGTGGCTCAGTGCCTGATTGGCCAGTGCTTGTCCTGTGGGTGCAGTTTGTGACTGTGATGTCACTTGTGGCTCAGTGCCTGATAGGCCAGTGCTGGTGATGTGGGTGCAGTTTGTGTTTGTGATGTCACTTGTGGCTGAGTGCCTGATAGGCCAGTGCTGGTCATGTGGGTGCGGTTTGTGATTCTGATGTCACTTGTGGCTCAGTGCCTGATAGGCCAGTGCTTGTCCTGTGGGTGCAGTTTGTGACTGTGATGTCACTTGTGGGTCAGTGCCTGATAGGCCAGTGCTGGTGATGTGGGTGCAGTTTGTGTTTGTGATGTCACTTGTGGCTCAGTGCCTGATTGGCCAGTGCTGGTGGTGTGGGTGCAGTTTGTGACTGTGATGTCACTTGTGGCTCAGTGCCTGATAGGCCAGTGCTGGTGGTGTGGGTGCAGTTTGTGTTTGTGATGTCACTTGTGGCTGAGTGCCTGATAGGCCAGTGCTGGTCATGTGGGTCCGGTTTTTGTTTGTGATGTCACTTGTGGGTCAATGCCTGATAGGCCTGTGCTGGTGATGTGGGTGCAGTTTGTGTTTGTGATGTCACTTGTGGCTCAGTGCCTGATAGGCCAGTGCTTGTCCTGTGGGTGCAGTTTGTGTTTGTGATGTCACTTGTGTCTCAGTGCCTGATAGGCCAGTACTGCTGATGTGGGTGCAGTTTGTGACTGTGATGTCACTTGTGTCTCAGTGCCTGATAGGCCAGTGCTGGTGATTTGGCTGCAGTTTGTGTTTGTGATGTCACTTGTGGCTCAGTGCCTGATAGGCCAGTACTGCTGATGTGGGTTCAGTTTGAGGTTTTTATGTCAATTGTGGCTTAGTGCCTGATAGGCCAGTGCTGTTCATGTGGCTGCAGTTTGTGTTTGTGATGTCACTTGTGGCTCAGTGCCTGATAGGCCAGTGCTGGTCCTGTGGGTGCAGTTTCTGTTTGTGATGTCACTTGTGGCTGAGTGCCTGACAGGCCAGTGCTGGTCCTGTGGCTGCATTTTGTGTTTGTGATGTCACTTGTGGCTGAGTGCCTGACAAGCCAGTGCTGATCCTGTGGGTGCAGTTTGTGATTGTGAGGTCACTTGTGGCTGAGTGCCTGATAGACCACTGCTGGTCCTGTGGGTGCAGTTTCTGTTTGTGAGGTCACTTGTGGCTGAGTGCCTGATAGGCCAGTGCTGGTCCTGTGGGTGCAGTTTGTGGTTGTGAGGTCACTTGTGGCTCAGTGCCTGATAGGCCAGTGCTGGTCACATGGCTGCAGTTTGTGTTTGTGATGTCCCTTGTGGCTGAGTGCCTGATAGGCCAGTGCTTGTCCTGTGGGTGCAGTTTGTGGTTGTGATGTCACTTGTGGCTCAGTGCCTGATAGGCCAGTACTGCTGATGTGGGTGCAGTTTGTGACTGTGATGTCACTTGTGGCTCAGTGCCTGATAGGCCAGTGCTGGTGATGTGGCTGCAGTTTGTGTTTGTGAGTTCACTTGTGTCTCAGTGCCTGATAGGCCAGTGCTTGTCCTGTGGGTGCAGTTTGTGTTTGTGATGTCACTTGTGTCTCAGTGCCTGATAGGCCAGTGCTTGTCCTGTGGGTGCAGTTTGTGTTTGTGATGTCACTTGTGGCTCAGTGCCTGATAGGCCAGTGCTGGTGGTGTGGGTGCAGTTTGTGTTTGTGATGTCACTTGTGGCTGAGTGCCTGAAAGGCCAGTGCTTGTCCTGTGGGTGCTGGTTGTGTTTGTGATGTCACTTGTGGCTCAGTGCCTGATAGGCCAGTGCTGGTGGTGTGGGTGCAGTTTGTGGTTGTGATGTCACTTGTGGCTCAGTGCCTGATAGGCCAGTGCTGGTCACATGGCTGCAGTTTGTGTTTGTGATGTCGCTTGTGTCTCAGTGCCTGATAGGCCAGTGCTGGTGATGTGGCTGCAGTTTGTGTTTGTGATGTCACTTGTGGCTCAGTGCCTGATTGGCCAGTGCTGGTGATGTGGCTGCAGTTTCTGTTTGTGAGTTCACTTGTGGCTGAGTGCCTGATAGGCCAGTGCTGGTGATGTGGGTGCAGTTTGTGTTTGTGATGTCACTTGTGGCTCAGTGCCTGATAGGCCAGTGCTGGTGATGTGGCTGCAGTTTGTGTTTGTGAGTTCACTTGTGGCTGAGTGCCTGATAGGCCAGTGCTGGTCACATGGCTGCAGTTTGTGTTTGTGATGTCACTTGTGGCTCAGTGCCTGATGGGCCAGTGCTGGTCCTGTGGGTGCAGTTTGTGACTGTGATGTCACTTGTGGCTCAGTGCCTGATAGGCCAGTGCTGGTGATGTGGGTGCAGTTTGTGTTTGTGATGTCACTTGTGGCTCAGTGCCTGATAGGCCAGTGCTGGTGATTTGGCTGCAGTTTGTGTTTGTGATGTCACCTGTGGCTCAGTGCCTGATAGGCCAGTACTGCTGATGTGGGTGTAGTTTGTGACTGTGATGTCACCTGTGGCTCAGTGCCTGATAGGCCAGTACTGCTGATGTGGGTGCAGTTTGTGACTGTGATGTCACTTGTGTCTCAGTGCCTGATAGGCCAGTGCTGGTGATGTGGGTGGAGTTTGTGTTTGTGATGTCACTTGTGGCTCAGTGCCTGATAGGCCAGTACTGCTGATGTGGCTGCAGTTTGTGTTTGTGATGTCACTTGTGGCTCAGTGCCTGATAGGCCAGTGCTTGTCCTGTGGGTGCAGTTTGTGTTTGTGATGTCACTTGTGGCTCAGTGCCTGATAGGCCAGTGCTGGTCATGTGGGTGCGGTTTGTGTTTGTGATGTCACTTGTGGCTCAGTGCCTGATAGGCCAGTGCTGGTGATGTGAGTGCGGTTTGTGGTTGTGATGCCACTTGTGGCTCAGTGCCTGATAGGCCAGTGCTGGTCACATGGCTGCAGTTTGTGTTTGTGATGTCACTTGTGGCTGAGTGCCTGATAGGCCAGTGCTGGTGATGTGGCTGCAGTTTGTGTTTGTGATGTCACTTGTGGCTGAGTGCCTGATAGGCCAGTGCTCGTGATGTGGCTGCAGTTTGTGTTTGTGATGTCACTTGTGGCTCAGTGCCTGATAGGCCAGTGCTGGTCACATGGCTGCAGTTTGTGTTTGTGAGTTCACTTGTGGCTGAGTGCCTGATAGGCCAGTGCTGGTGGTGTGGGTGCAGTTTGTGACTGTGATGTCACTTGTGGCTCAGTGCCTGATTGGCCAGTGCTGGTGGTGTGGGTGCAGTTTGTGTTTGTGATGTCACTTGTGGCTCAGTGCCTGATTGGCCAGTGCTTGTCCTGTGGGTGCAGTTTGTGACTGTGATGTCACTTGTGGCTCAGTGCCTGATAGGCCAGTGCTGGTGATGTGGGTGCAGTTTGTGTTTGTGATGTCACTTGTGGCTGAGTGCCTGATAGGCCAGTGCTGGTCATGT
Source organism: Apteryx mantelli (assembly GCF_036417845.1). Classification (NCBI taxonomy): domain Eukaryota; kingdom Metazoa; phylum Chordata; class Aves; order Apterygiformes; family Apterygidae; genus Apteryx; species Apteryx mantelli. The sequence goes on along the minus strand of NW_027118782.1, from coordinate 655,903 downwards.
GGGTGCGGTTTGTGATTCTGATGTCACTTGTGGCTCAGTGCCTGATAGGCCAGTGCTGGTGGTGTGGGTGCAGTTTGTGTTTGTGATGTCACTTGTGGCTGAGTGCCTGATAGGCCAGTGCTGGTGGTGTGGGTGCAGTTTGTGTTTGTGATGTCACTTGTGGCTCAGTGCCTGATTGGCCAGTGCTGGTGGTGTGGGTGCAGTTTGTGACTGTGATGTCACTTGTGGCTCAGTGCCTGATAGGCCAGTGCTGGTGGTGTGGGTGCAGTTTGTGTTTGTGATGTCACTTGTGGCTGAGTGCCTGATAGGCCAGTGCTGGTCATGTGGGTCCGGTTTTTGTTTGTGATGTCACTTGTGGGTCAATGCCTGATAGGCCTGTGCTGGTGATGTGGGTGCAGTTTGTGTTTGTGATGTCACTTGTGGCTCAGTGCCTGATAGGCCAGTGCTTGTCCTGTGGGTGCAGTTTGTGTTTGTGATGTCACTTGTGGCTCAGTGCCTGATAGGCCAGTACTGCTGATGTGGGTGCAGTTTGTGACTGTGATGTCACTTGTGTCTCAGTGCCTGATAGGCCAGTGCTGGTGATGTGGGTGCAGTTTGTGTTTGTGATGTCACTTGTGGCTCAGTGCCTGATAGGCCAGTACTGCTGATGTGGGTGCAGTTTGTGACTGTGATGTCACTTGTGGCTCAGTGCCTGATAGGCCAGTGCTGGTGATGTGGCTGCAGTTTGTGTTTGTGAGTTCACTTGTGTCTCAGTGCCTGATAGGCCAGTGCTGGTCCTGTGGGTGCAGTTTGTGTTTGTGATGTCACTTGTGGCTCAGTGCCTGATGGGCCAGTGCTGGTCCTGTGGGTGCAGTTTGTGACTGTGATGTCACTTGTGGCTCAGTGCCTGATAGGCCAGTGCTGGTGATGTGGGTGCAGTTTCTGTTTGTGATGTCACTTGTGGCTGAGTGCCTGACAGGCCAGTGCTGGTCCTGTGGCTGCATTTTGTGTTTGTGATGTCACTTGTGGCTGAGTGCCTGACAAGCCAGTGCTGATCCTGTGGGTGCAGTTTGTGATTGTGAGGTCACTTGTGGCTGAGTGCCTGATAGACCACTGCTGGTCCTGTGGGTGCAGTTTCTGTTTGTGAGGTCACTTGTGGCTGAGTGCCTGATAGGCCAGTGCTGGTCCTGTGGGTGCAGTTTGTGGTTGTGAGGTCACTTGTGGCTCAGTGCCTGATAGGCCAGTGCTGGTCACATGGCTGCAGTTTGTGTTTGTGATGTCCCTTGTGGCTGAGTGCCTGATAGGCCAGTGCTTGTCCTATGAGTGCAGTTTGTGTTTGTGATGTCACTTGTGGCTCAGTGCCTGATAGGCCAGTACTGCTGATGTGGGTGCAGTTTGTGACTGTGATGTCACTTGTGGCTCAGTGCCTGATAGGCCAGTGCTGGTGATGTGGCTGCAGTTTGTGTTTGTGAGTTCACTTGTGTCTCAGTGCCTGATAGGCCAGTGCTTGTCCTGTGGGTGCAGTTTGTGTTTGTGATGTCACTTGTGTCTCAGTGCCTGATAGGCCAGTGCTTGTCCTGTGGGTGCAGTTTGTGTTTGTGAGTTCACTTGTGTCTCAGTGCCTGATAGGCCAGTGCTTGTCCTGTGGGTGCAGTTTGTGTTTGTGATGTCACTTGTGTCTCAGTGCCTGATAGGCCAGTGCTGGTGGTGTGGGTGCAGTTTGTGTTTGTGATGTCACTTGTGGCTGAGTGCCTGAAAGGCCAGTGCTTGTCCTGTGGGTGCTGGTTGTGTTTGTGATGTCACTTGTGGCTCAGTGCCTGATAGGCCAGTGCTGGTGGTGTGGGTGCAGTTTGTGGTTGTGATGTCACTTGTGGCTCAGTGCCTGATAGGCCAGTGCTGGTCACATGGCTGCAGTTTGTGTTTGTGATGTCGCTTGTGTCTCAGTGCCTGATAGGCCAGTGCTGGTGATGTGGCTGCAGTTTGTGTTTGTGATGTCACTTGTGGCTCAGTGCCTGATTGGCCAGTGCTGGTGATGTGGCTGCAGTTTCTGTTTGTGAGTTCACTTGTGGCTGAGTGCCTGATAGGCCAGTGCTGGTGATGTGGGTGCAGTTTGTGTTTGTGATGTCACTTGTGGCTCAGTGCCTGATAGGCCAGTGCTGGTGATGTGGCTGCAGTTTGTGTTTGTGAGTTCACTTGTGGCTGAGTGCCTGATAGGCCAGTGCTGGTCACATGGCTGCATTTTGTGTTTGTGATGTCACTTGTGGCTCAGTGCCTGATGGGCCAGTGCTGGTCCTGTGGGTGCAGTTTGTGACTGTGATGTCACTTGTGGCTCAGTGCCTGATAGGCCAGTGCTGGTGATGTGGGTGCAGTTTGTGTTTGTGATGTCACTTGTGGCTCAGTGCCTGATAGGCCAGTGCTGGTGATTTGGCTGCAGTTTGTGTTTGTGATGTCACCTGTGGCTCAGTGCCTGATAGGCCAGTACTGCTGATGTGGGTGTAGTTTGTGTTTGTGATGTCACTTGTGGCTCAGTGCCTGATAGGCCAGTACTGCTGATGTGGGTGCAGTTTGTGACTGTGATGTCACTTGTGTCTCAGTGCCTGATAGGCCAGTGCTGGTGATTTGGCTGCAGTTTGTGTTTGTGATGTCACTTGTGGCTCAGTGCCTGATAGGCCAGTACTGCTGATGTGGGTGCAGTTTGTGACTGTGATGTCACCTGTGGCTCAGTGCCTGATAGGCCAGTACTGCTGATGTGGGTGCAGTTTGTGACTGTGATGTCACTTGTGGCTCAGTGCCTGATAGGCCAGTGCTGGTCACATGGCTGCAGTTTGTGTTTGTGATGTCGCTTGTGTCTCAGTGCCTGATAGGCCAGTGCTGGTCACATGGCTGCAGTTTGTGTTTGTGATGTCACTTGTGGCTGAGTGCCTGATAGGCCAGTGCTGGTGATGTGGCTGCAGTTTGTGTTTGTGATGTCACTTGTGGCTCAGTGCCTGATAGGCCAGTGCTCGTGATGTGGCTGCAGTTTGTGTTTGTGATGTCACTTGTGGCTCAGTGCCTGATAGGCCAGTGCTGGTCACATGGCTGCAGTTTGTGTTTGTGAGTTCACTTGTGGCTGAGTGCCTGATAGGCCAGTGCTGGTGGTGTGGGTGCAGTTTGTGACTGTGATGTCACTTGTGGCTCAGTGCCTGATTGGCCAGTGCTGGTGGTGTGGGTGCAGTTTGTGTTTGTGATGTCACTTGTGGCTCAGTGCCTGATTGGCCAGTGCTTGTCCTGTGGGTGCAGTTTGTGACTGTGATGTCACTTGTGGCTCAGTGCCTGATAGGCCAGTGCTGGTGATGTGGGTGCAGTTTGTGTTTGTGATGTCACTTGTGGCTGAGTGCCTGATAGGCCAGTGCTGGTCATGTGGGTGCGGTTTGTGATTCTGATGTCACTTGTGGCTCAGTGCCTGATAGGCCAGTGCTGGTGGTGTGGGTGCAGTTTGTGTTTGTGATGTCACTTGTGGCTGAGTGCCTGATAGACCACTGCTGGTGGTGTGGGTGCAGTTTGTGTTTGTGATGTCACTTGTGGCTCAGTGCCTGATTGGCCAGTGCTGGTGGTGTGGGTGCAGTTTGTGACTGTGATGTCACTTGTGGCTCAGTGCCTGATAGGCCAGTGCTGGTGGTGTGGGTGCAGTTTGTGTTTGTGATGTCACTTGTGGCTGAGTGCCTGATAGGCCAGTGCTGGTCATGTGGGTCCGGTTTTTGTTTGTGATGTCACTTGTGGGTCAATGCCTGATAGGCCTGTGCTGGTGATGTGGGTGCAGTTTGTGTTTGTGATGTCACTTGTGGCTCAGTGCCTGATAGGCCAGTGCTTGTCCTGTGGGTGCAGTTTGTGTTTGTGATGTCACTTGTGGCTCAGTGCCTGATAGGCCAGTACTGCTGATGTGGGTGCAGTTTGTGACTGTGATGTCACTTGTGTCTCAGTGCCTGATAGGCCAGTGCTGGTGATGTGGGTGCAGTTTGTGTTTGTGATGTCACTTGTGGCTCAGTGCCTGATAGGCCAGTACTGCTGATGTGGGTGCAGTTTGTGACTGTGATGTCACTTGTGGCTCAGTGCCTGATAGGCCAGTGCTGGTGATGTGGCTGCAGTTTGTGTTTGTGAGTTCACTTGTGTCTCAGTGCCTGATAGGCCAGTGCTGGTCCTGTGGGTGCAGTTTGTGTTTGTGATGTCACTTGTGGCTCAGTGCCTGATGGGCCAGTGCTGGTCCTGTGGGTGCAGTTTGTGACTGTGATGTCACTTGTGGCTCAGTGCCTGATAGGCCAGTGCTGGTGATGTGGGTGCAGTTTCTGTTTGTGATGTCACTTGTGGCTGAGTGCCTGACAGGCCAGTGCTGGTCCTGTGGCTGCATTTTGTGTTTGTGATGTCACTTGTGGCTGAGTGCCTGACAAGCCAGTGCTGATCCTGTGGGTGCAGTTTGTGATTGTGAGGTCACTTGTGGCTGAGTGCCTGATAGACCACTGCTGGTCCTGTGGGTGCAGTTTCTGTTTGTGAGGTCACTTGTGGCTGAGTGCCTGATAGGCCAGTGCTGGTCCTGTGGGTGCAGTTTGTGGTTGTGAGGTCACTTGTGGCTCAGTGCCTGATAGGCCAGTGCTGGTCACATGGCTGCAGTTTGTGTTTGTGATGTCCCTTGTGGCTGAGTGCCTGATAGGCCAGTGCTTGTCCTATGAGTGCAGTTTGTGTTTGTGATGTCACTTGTGGCTCAGTGCCTGATAGGCCAGTACTGCTGATGTGGGTGCAGTTTGTGACTGTGATGTCACTTGTGGCTCAGTGCCTGATAGGCCAGTGCTGGTGATGTGGCTGCAGTTTGTGTTTGTGAGTTCACTTGTGTCTCAGTGCCTGATAGGCCAGTGCTTGTCCTGTGGGTGCAGTTTGTGTTTGTGATGTCACTTGTGTCTCAGTGCCTGATAGGCCAGTGCTTGTCCTGTGGGTGCAGTTTGTGTTTGTGAGTTCACTTGTGTCTCAGTGCCTGATAGGCCAGTGCTTGTCCTGTGGGTGCAGTTTGTGTTTGTGATGTCACTTGTGTCTCAGTGCCTGATAGGCCAGTGCTGGTGGTGTGGGTGCAGTTTGTGTTTGTGATGTCACTTGTGGCTGAGTGCCTGAAAGGCCAGTGCTTGTCCTGTGGGTGCTGGTTGTGTTTGTGATGTCACTTGTGGCTCAGTGCCTGATAGGCCAGTGCTGGTGGTGTGGGTGCAGTTTGTGGTTGTGATGTCACTTGTGGCTCAGTGCCTGATAGGCCAGTGCTGGTCACATGGCTGCAGTTTGTGTTTGTGATGTCGCTTGTGTCTCAGTGCCTGATAGGCCAGTGCTGGTGATGTGGCTGCAGTTTGTGTTTGTGATGTCACTTGTGGCTCAGTGCCTGATTGGCCAGTGCTGGTGATGTGGCTGCAGTTTCTGTTTGTGAGTTCACTTGTGGCTGAGTGCCTGATAGGCCAGTGCTGGTGATGTGGGTGCAGTTTGTGTTTGTGATGTCACTTGTGGCTCAGTGCCTGATAGGCCAGTGCTGGTGATGTGGCTGCAGTTTGTGTTTGTGAGTTCACTTGTGGCTGAGTGCCTGATAGGCCAGTGCTGGTCACATGGCTGCATTTTGTGTTTGTGATGTCACTTGTGGCTCAGTGCCTGATGGGCCAGTGCTGGTCCTGTGGGTGCAGTTTGTGACTGTGATGTCACTTGTGGCTCAGTGCCTGATAGGCCAGTGCTGGTGATGTGGGTGCAGTTTGTGTTTGTGATGTCACTTGTGGCTCAGTGCCTGATAGGCCAGTGCTGGTGATTTGGCTGCAGTTTGTGTTTGTGATGTCACCTGTGGCTCAGTGCCTGATAGGCCAGTACTGCTGATGTGGGTGTAGTTTGTGTTTGTGATGTCACTTGTGGCTCAGTGCCTGATAGGCCAGTACTGCTGATGTGGGTGCAGTTTGTGACTGTGATGTCACTTGTGTCTCAGTGCCTGATAGGCCAGTGCTGGTGATTTGGCTGCAGTTTGTGTTTGTGATGTCACTTGTGGCTCAGTGCCTGATAGGCCAGTACTGCTGATGTGGGTGCAGTTTGTGACTGTGATGTCACCTGTGGCTCAGTGCCTGATAGGCCAGTACTGCTGATGTGGGTGCAGTTTGTGACTGTGATGTCACTTGTGGCTCAGTGCCTGATAGGCCAGTGCTGGTCACATGGCTGCAGTTTGTGTTTGTGATGTCGCTTGTGTCTCAGTGCCTGATAGGCCAGTGCTTGTCCTGTGGGTGCAGTTTGTGTTTGTGATGTCACTTGTGGCTCAGTGCCTGATAGGCCAGTGCTGGTGGTGTGGGTGCAGTTTGTGACTGTGATGTCACTTGTGGCTCAGTGCCTGATAGGCCAGTGCTGGTGGTGTGGGTGCAGTTTGTGTTTGTGATGTCACTTGTGGCTCAGTGCCTGATAGGCCAGTGCTGGTGATGTGGGTGCGGTTTTTGTTTGTGATGTCACTTGTGGCTCAGTGCCTGATAGGCCTGTGCTGGTGATGTGGGTGCAGTTTGTGTTTGTGATGTCACTTGTGGCTCAGTGCCTGATAGGCCAGTGCTGGTGGTGTGGGTGCAGTTTGTGTTTGTGATGTCACTTGTGGCTGAGTGCCTGATAGGCCAGTGCTGGTCACATGGCTGCAGTTTGTGTTTGTGATGTCACTTGTGTCTGAGTGCCTGATAGGCCAGTGCTGGTCATGTGGGTGCGGTTTTTGTTTGTGATGTCACTTGTGGCTCAGTGCCTGATAGGCCAGTGCTGGTCACATGGCTGCAGTTTGTGTTTGTGAGTTCACTTGTGGTTCAGTGCCTGATAGGCCAGTGCTGGTGATGTGGGTGCAGTTTGTGTTTGTGATGTCACTTGTGGCTCAGTGCCTGATAGGCCAGTGCTGGTGATGTGGGTGGAGTTTGTGTTTGTGATGTCACTTGTGGCTCAGTGCCTGATAGGCCAGTGCTGGTCACATGGCTGCAGTTTGTGTTTGTGATGTCACTTGTGGCTGAGTGCCTGATAGGCCAGTGCTGGTGGTGTGGGTGCAGTTTGTGTTTGTGATGTCACTTGTGGCTCAGTGCCTGATTGGCCAGTGCTGGTGGTGTGGGTGCAGTTTGTGACTGTGATGTCACTTGTGGCTCAGTGCCTGATTGGCCAGTGCTGGTGGTGTGGGTGCAGTTTGTGTTTGTGATGTCACTTGTGGCTCAGTGCCTGATTGGCCAGTGCTTGTCCTGTGGGTGCAGTTTGTGTTTGTGATGTCACTTGTGTCTCAGTGCCTGATAGGCCAGTGCTGGTGGTGTGGGTGCAGTTTGTGTTTGTGATGTCACTTGTGGCTGAGTGCCTGATAGGCCAGTGCTGGTGATGTGGGTGCAGTTTGTGTTTGTGATGTCACTTGTGGCTGAGTGCCTGATAGGCCAGTGCTGGCTATGTGAGTGCAGTTTGTGTTTGTGATGTCACTTGTGGCTGAGTGCCTGATAGGCCAGTGCTGGTGATGTGGGTGGAGTTTGTGTTTGTGATGTCACTTGTGGCTCAGTGCCTGATAGGCCAGTGCTGGCTATGTGAGTGCAGTTTGTGTTTGTGATGTCACTTGTGGCTGAGTGCCTGATAGGCCAGTGCTGGTGGTGTGGGTGCAGTTTGTGTTTGTGATGTCACTTGTGGCTGAGTGCCTGATAGGCCAGTGCTGGTGATGTGGGTGCAGTTTGTGTTTGTGATGTCACTTGTGGCTGAGTGCCTGATAGGCCAGTGCTGGCTATGTGAGTGCAGTTTGTGTTTGTGATGTCACTTGTGGCTGAGTGCCTGATAGGCCAGTGCTGGTGATGTGGGTGCAGTTTGTGTTTGTGATGTCACTTGTGGCTGAGTGCCTGATAGGCCAGTGCTGGTGATGTGGCTGCAGTTTGTGTTTGTGATGTCACTTGTGGCTCAGTGCATATAGGCCAGTGCTGTTCATGTGGGTGCAGTTTGTGATTCTGATGTCACTTGTGTCTCAGTGCCTGATAGGCCAGTGCTGGTCCTGTGCCTGCAGTTTGTGACTGTGAGGTCACTTGGGGCTCAGTGCCTGATAGGCCATGCTGCTCCTGTGGTGCAGTTTTTGTTTGTGATGTCACTTGTGGGTCAGTGCCTGATAGGCCAGTGCTTGTCCTGTGGGTGCAGTTTGTGTTTGTGATGTCACTTGTTGCTCAGTGCCTGCTAGGCCAGTGCTAGGTGCGTGGGTGCAGTTTGTCGTTGTGAGGTCCCTTGTGGCTCAGTGCCTGATAGGCCAGTGCTGGTGATGTGGGTTCAGTTTGAGGTTGTTATGTCAATTGTGGCTTAGTGCCTGATAGGCCAGTGCTGGTCCTGTGGCTGCAATTTGTGATTGTGAGGTCAATTGTGGCTCAGTGCCTGATAGGCCAGTGCTGGTGATGTGGGTGGAGTTTGTGTTTGTGATGTCACTTGTGGCTCAGTGCCTGATAGGCCAGTGCTGGTGGTGTGGGTGCAGCTTGTGTTTGTGATGTCACTTGTGGCTCAGTGCCTGATAGGCCAGTGCTCGTGATGTGGGTGCAGTTTGTGTTTGTGATGTCACTTGTGGCTGAGTGCCTGATAGCCCAGTGCTTGTCCTGTGGCTGCAGTTTGTGTTTGTGATGTCACTTGTGGCTGAGTGCCTGATAGGCCAGTGCTGGTCACATGGCTGCAGTTTGTGTTTGTGAGTTCACTTGTGGCTGAGTGCCTGATAGGCCAGTGCTGGTGGTGTGGGTGCAGTTTGTGACTGTGATGTCACTTGTGGCTCAGTGCCTGATTGGCCAGTGCTGGTGGTGTGGGTGCAGTTTGTGTTTGTGATGTCACTTGTGGCTCAGTGCCTGATTGGCCAGTGCTTGTCCTGTGGGTGCAGTTTGTGACTGTGATGTCACTTGTGGCTCAGTGCCTGATAGGCCAGTGCTGGTGATGTGGGTGCAGTTTGTGTTTGTGATGTCACTTGTGGCTGAGTGCCTGATAGGCCAGTGCTGGTCATGTGGGTGCGGTTTGTGATTCTGATGTCACTTGTGGCTCAGTGCCTGATAGGCCAGTGCTTGTCCTGTGGGTGCAGTTTGTGACTGTGATGTCACTTGTGGCTCAGTGCCTGATAGGCCAGTGCTGGTGATGTGGGTGCAGTTTGTGTTTGTGATGTCACTTGTGGCTCAGTGCCTGATTGGCCAGTGCTGGTGGTGTGGGTGCAGTTTGTGACTGTGATGTCACTTGTGGCTCAGTGCCTGATAGGCCAGTGCTGGTGGTGTGGGTGCAGTTTGTGTTTGTGATGTCACTTGTGGCTGAGTGCCTGATAGGCCAGTGCTGGTCATGTGGGTCCGGTTTTTGTTTGTGATGTCACTTGTGGGTCAATGCCTGATAGGCCTGTGCTGGTGATGTGGGTTCAGTTTGTGTTTGTGATGTCACTTGTGGCTCAGTGCCTGATAGGCCAGTGCTTGTCCTGTGGGTGCAGTTTGTGTTTGTGATGTCACTTGTGGCTCAGTGCCTGATAGGCCAGTACTGCTGATGTGGGTGCAGTTTGTGACTGTGATGTCACTTGTGTCTCAGTGCCTGATAGGCCAGTGCTGGTGATTTGGCTGCAGTTTGTGTTTGTGATGTCACTTGTGGCTCAGTGCCTGATAGGCCAGTACTGCTGATGTGGGTGCAGTTTGTGACTGTGATGTCACTTGTGGCTCAGTGCCTGATAGGCCAGTGCTGGTGATGTGGCTGCAGTTTGTGTTTGTGAGTTCACTTGTGTCTCAGTGCCTGATAGGCCAGTGCTGGTCCTGTGGGTGCAGTTTGTGTTTGTGATGTCACTTGTGGCTCAGTGCCTGATAGGCCAGTGCTGGTGATGTGGGTGCAGTTTGTGGTTGTGAGGTCCCTTGTGGCTTAGTGTCTGATAGGCCAGTGCTGGTCATGTGGGTGCAGTTTGTCGTTGTGAGGTCCCTTGTGGCTCAGTGCCTGATAGGCCAGTGCTGGTGATGTGGGTTCAGTTTGAGGTTTTTATGTCAATTGTGGCTTAGTGCCTGATAGGCCAGTGCTGTTCATGTGGCTGCAGTTTGTGTTTGTGATGTCACTTGTGGCTCAGTGCCTGATAGGCCAGTGCTGGTCCTGTGGGTGCAGTTTCTGTTTGTGAGTTCACTTGTGGCTGAGTGCCTGACAGGCCAGTGCTGGTCCTGTGGCTGCATTTTGTGTTTGTGATGTCACTTGTGGCTGAGTGCCTGACAAGCCAGTGCTGATCCTGTGGGTGCAGTTTGTGATTGTGAGGTCACTTGTGGCTCAGTGCCTGATAGACCACTGCTGGTCCTGTGGGTGCAGTTTCTGTTTGTGAGGTCACTTGTGGCTGAGTGCCTGATAGGCCAGTGCTGGTCCTGTGGGTGCAGTTTGTGGTTGTGAGGTCACTTGTGGCTCAGTGCCTGATAGGCCAGTGCTGGTCACATGGCTGCAGTTTGTGTTTGTGATGTCCCTTGTGGCTGAGTGCCTGATAGGCCAGTGCTTGTCCTGTGGGTGCAGTTTGTGTTTGTGATGTCACTTGTGTCTCAGTGCCTGATAGGCCAGTGCTTGTCCTGTGGGTGCAGTTTGTGTTTGTGATGTCACTTGTGGCTCAGTGCCTGATAGGCCAGTGCTGGTGGTGTGGGTGCAGTTTGTGTTTGTGATGTCACTTGTGGCTGAGTGCCTGAAAGGCCAGTGCTTGTCCTGTGGGTGCTGGTTGTGTTTGTGATGTCACTTGTGGCTCAGTGCCTGATAGGCCAGTGCTGGTGGTGTGGGTGCAGTTTGTGGTTGTGATGTCACTTGTGGCTCAGTGCCTGATAGGCCAGTGCTGGTCACATGGCTGCAGTTTGTGTTTGTGATGTCGCTTGTGTCTCAGTGCCTGATAGGCCAGTGCTGGTGATGTGGCTGCAGTTTGTGTTTGTGATGTCACTTGTGGCTGAGTGCCTGATTGGCCAGTGCTGGTGATGTGGCTGCAGTTTCTGTTTGTGAGTTCACTTGTGGCTGAGTGCCTGATAGGCCAGTGCTGGTGATGTGGGTGCAGTTTGTGTTTGTGATGTCACTTGTGGCTCAGTGCCTGATAGGCCAGTGCTGGTGATGTGGCTGCAGTTTGTGTTTGTGAGTTCACTTGTGGCTGAGTGCCTGATAGGCCAGTGCTGGTCACATGGCTGCAGTTTGTGTTTGTGATGTCACTTGTGGCTCAGTGCCTGATGGGCCAGTGCTGGTCCTGTGGGTGCAGTTTGTGACTGTGATGTCACTTGTGGCTCAGTGCCTGATAGGCCAGTGCTGGTGATGTGGGTGCAGTTTGTGTTTGTGATGTCACTTGTGGCTCAGTGCCTGATAGGCCAGTGCTGGTGATTTGGCTGCAGTTTGTGTTTGTGATGTCACCTGTGGCTCAGTGCCTGATAGGCCAGTACTGCTGATGTGGGTGTAGTTTGTGACTGTGATGTCACCTGTGGCTCAGTGCCTGATAGGCCAGTACTGCTGATGTGGGTGCAGTTTGTGACTGTGATGTCACTTGTGTCTCAGTGCCTGATAGGCCAGTGCTGGTGATTTGGCTGCAGTTTGTGTTTGTGATGTCACTTGTGGCTCAGTGCCTGATAGGCCAGTACTGCTGATGTGGGTGCAGTTTGTGACTGTGATGTCACCTGTGGCTCAGTGCCTGATAGGCCAGTACTGCTGATGTGGGTGCAGTTTGTGACTGTGATGTCACTTGTGGCTCAGTGCCTGATAGGCCAGTGCTGGTCACATGGCTGCAGTTTGTGTTTGTGATGTCGCTTGTGTCTCAGTGCCTGATAGGCCAGTGCTTGTCCTGTGGGTGCAGTTTGTGTTTGTGATGTCACTTGTGGCTCAGTGCCTGATAGGCCAGTGCTGGTGGTGTGGGTGCAGTTTGTGACTGTGATGTCACTTGTGGCTCAGTGCCTGATAGGCCAGTGCTGGTGATGTGGGTGGAGTTTGTGTTTGTGATGTCACTTGTGGCTCAGTGCCTGATAGGCCAGTGCTGGTCACATGGCTGCAGTTTGTGTTTGTGATGTCACTTGTGGCTGAGTGCCTGATAGGCCAGTGCTGGTGGTGTGGGTGCAGTTTGTGTTTGTGATGTCACTTGTGGCTCAGTGCCTGATTGGCCAGTGCTGGTGGTGTGGGTGCAGTTTGTGACTGTGATGTCACTTGTGGCTCAGTGGCTGATTGGCCAGTGCTGGTGGTGTGGGTGCAGTTTGTGTTTGTGATGTCACTTGTGGCTCAGTGCCTGATTGGCCAGTGCTTGTCCTGTGGGTGCAGTTTGTGACTGTGATGTCACTTGTGGCTCAGTGCCTGATAGGCCAGTGCTGGTGATGTGGCTGCAGTTTTTGTTTGTGAGTTCACTTGTGTCTCAGTGCCTGATAGGCCAGTGCTTGTCCTGTGGGTGCAGTTTGTGTTTGTGATGTCACTTGTGGCTGAGTGCCTGATAGGCCAGTGCTGGCTATGTGAGTGCAGTTTGTGTTTGTGATGTCACTTGTGGCTGAGTGCCTGATAGGCCAGTGCTGGTGATGTGGGTGCAGTTTGTGTTTGTGATGTCACTTGTGGCTGAGTGCCTGATAGGCCAGTGCTGGTGATGTGGCTGCAGTTTGTGTTTGTGATGTCACTTGTGGCTCAGTGCATATAGGCCAGTGCTGTTCATGTGGGTGCAGTTTGTGATTCTGATGTCACTTGTGTCTCAGTGCCTGATAGGCCAGTGCTGTTCATGTGGGTGCAGTTTGTGATTCTGATGTCACTTGTGTCTCAGTGCCTGATAGGCCAGTGCTGGTCCTGTGCCTGCAGTTTGTGACTGTGAGGTCACTTGGGGCTCAGTGCCTGATAGGCCATGCTGCTCCTGTGGTGCAGTTTTTGTTTGTGATGTCACTTGTGGGTCAGTGCCTGATAGGCCAGTGCTTGTCCTGTGGGTGCAGTTTGTGTTTGTGATGTCACTTGTTGCTCAGTGCCTGCTAGGCCAGTGCTAGGTGCGTGGGTGCAGTTTGTCGTTGTGAGGTCCCTTGTGGCTCAGTGCCTGATAGGCCAGTGCTGGTGATGTGGGTTCAGTTTGAGGTTGTTATGTCAATTGTGGCTTAGTGCCTGATAGGCCAGTGCTGGTCCTGTGGCTGCAATTTGTGATTGTGAGGTCAATTGTGGCTCAGTGCCTGATAGGCCAGTGCTGGTGATGTGGGTGGAGTTTGTGTTTGTGATGTCACTTGTGGCTCAGTGCCTGATAGGCCAGTGCTGGTGGTGTGGGTGCAGCTTGTGTTTGTGATGTCACTTGTGGCTCAGTGCCTGATAGGCCAGTGCTGGTGATGTGGCTGCAGTTTGTGTTTGTGATGTCACTTGTGGCTCAGTGCCTGATAGCCCAGTTCTTGTCCTGTGGCTGCAGTTTGTGTTTGTGATGTCACTTGTGGCTCAGTGCCTGATAGGCCAGTGCTGGTCACATGGCTGCAGTTTGTGTTTGTGAGTTCACTTGTGGCTGAGTGCCTGATAGGCCAGTGCTGGTGGTGTGGGTGCAGTTTGTGACTGTGATGTCACTTGTGGCTCAGTGCCTGATAGGCCAGTGCTGGTGGTGTGGGTGCAGTTTGTGTTTGTGATGTCACTTGTGGCTCAGTGCCTGATTGGCCAGTGCTGGTGGTGAGGGTGCAGTTTGTGACTGTGATGTCACTTGTGGCTCAGTGCCTGATAGGCCAGTGCTGGTGATGTGGGTGCAGTTTGTGTTTGTGATGTCACTTGTGGCTGAGTGCCTGATAGGCCAGTGCTGGTCATGTGGGTGCGGTTTGTGATTCTGATGTCACTTGTGGCTCAGTGCCTGATAGGCCAGTGCTTGTCCTGTGGGTGCAGTTTGTGACTGTGATGTCACTTGTGGCTCAGTGCCTGATAGGCCAGTGCTGGTGATGTGGGTGCAGTTTGTGTTTGTGATGTCACTTGTGGCTCAGTGCCTGATTGGCCAGTGCTGGTGGTGTGGGTGCAGTTTGTGACTGTGATGTCACTTGTGGCTCAGTGCCTGATAGGCCAGTGCTGGTGGTGTGGGTGCAGTTTGTGTTTGTGATGTCACTTGTGGCTGAGTGCCTGATAGGCCAGTGCTGGTCATGTGGGTCCGGTTTTTGTTTGTGATGTCACTTGTGGGTCAATGCCTGATAGGCCTGTGCTGGTGATGTGGGTGCAGTTTGTGTTTGTGATGTCACTTGTGGCTCAGTGCCTGATAGGCCAGTGCTTGTCCTGTGGGTGCAGTTTGTGTTTGTGATGTCACTTGTGGCTCAGTGCCTGATAGGCCAGTACTGCTGATGTGGGTGCAGTTTGTGACTGTGATGTCACTTGTGTCTCAGTGCCTGATAGGCCAGTGCTGGTGATTTGGCTGCAGTTTGTGTTTGTGATGTCACTTGTGGCTCAGTGCCTGATAGGCCAGTACTGCTGATGTGGGTGCAGTTTGTGACTGTGATGTCACTTGTGGCTCAGTGCCTGATAGGCCAGTGCTGGTGATGTGTGTGTGCAGTTTGTGTTTGTGAGTTCACTTGTGTCTCAGTGCCTGATAGGCCAGTGCTGGTCCTGTGGGTGCAGTTTGTGTTTGTGATGTCACTTGTGGCTCAGTGCCTGATAGGCCAGTGCTGGTGATGTGGGTGCAGTTTGTGGTTGTGAGGTCCCTTGTGGCTTAGTGTCTGATAGGCCAGTGCTGGTCATGTGGGTGCAGTTTGTCGTTGTGAGGTCCCTTGTGGCTCAGTGCCTGATAGGCCAGTGCTGGTGATGTGGGTTCAGTTTGAGGTTTTTATGTCAATTGTGGCTTAGTGCCTGATAGGCCAGTGCTGTTCATGTGGCTGCAGTTTGTGTTTGTGATGTCACTTGTGGCTCAGTGCCTGATAGGCCAGTGCTGGTCCTGTGGGTGCAGTTTCTGTTTGTGATGTCACTTGTGGCTGAGTGCCTGACAGGCCAGTGCTGGTCCTGTGGCTGCATTTTGTGTTTGTGATGTCACTTGTGGCTGAGTGCCTGACAAGCCAGTGCTGATCCTGTGGGTGCAGTTTGTGTTTGTGATGTCACTTGTGGCTCAGTGCCTGATAGACCACTGCTGGTCCTGTGGGTGCAGTTTCTGTTTGTGAGGTCACTTGTGGCTGAGTGCCTGATAGGCCAGTGCTGGTCCTGTGGGTGCAGTTTGTGGTTGTGAGGTCACTTGTGGCTCAGTGCCTGATAGGCCAGTGCTGGTCACATGGCTGCAGTTTGTGTTTGTGATGTCCCTTGTGGCTGAGTGCCTGATAGGCCAGTGCTTGTCCTGTGGGTGCAGTTTGTGTTTGTGATGTCACTTGTGGCTCAGTGCCTGATAGGCCAGTACTGCTGATGTGGGTGCAGTTTGTGTTTGTGATGTCACTTGTGGCTCAGTGCCTGATAGGCCAGTGCTGGTGATGTGGCTGCAGTTTGTGTTTGTGAGTTCACTTGTGTCTCAGTGCCTGATAGGCCAGTGCTTGTCCTGTGGGTGCAGTTTGTGTTTGTGATGTCACTTGTGTCTCAGTGCCTGATAGGCCAGTGCTTGTCCTGTGGGTGCAGTTTGTGTTTGTGATGTCACTTGTGGCTCAGTGCCTGATAGGCCAGTGCTGGTGGTGTGGGTGCAGTTTGTGTTTGTGATGTCACTTGTGGCTGAGTGCCTGAAAGGCCAGTGCTTGTCCTGTGGGTGCTGGTTGTGTTTGTGATGTCACTTGTGGCTCAGTGCCTGATAGGCCAGTGCTGGTGGTGTGGGTGCAGTTTGTGGTTGTGATGTCACTTGTGGCTCAGTGCCTGATAGGCCAGTGCTGGTCACATGGCTGCAGTTTGTGTTTGTGATGTCGCTTGTGTCTCAGTGCCTGATAGGCCAGTGCTGGTGATGTGGCTGCAGTTTGTGTTTGTGATGTCACTTGTGGCTCAGTGCCTGATTGGCCAGTGCTGGTGATGTGGCTGCAGTTTCTGTTCGTGAGTTCACTTGTGGCTGAGTGCCTGATAGGCCAGTGCTGGTGATGTGGGTGCAGTTTGTGTTTGTGATGTCACTTGTGGCTCAGTGCCTGATAGGCCAGTGCTGGTGATGTGGGTGCAGTTTGTGTTTGTGAGTTCACTTGTGGCTGAGTGCCTGATAGGCCAGTGCTGGTCACATGGCTGCATTTTGTGTTTGTGATGTCACTTGTGGCTCAGTGCCTGATGGGCCAGTGCTGGTCCTGTGGGTGCAGTTTGTGTTTGTGATGTCACTTGTGGCTCAGTGCCTGATAGGCCAGTGCTGGTGATTTGGCTGCAGTTTGTGTTTGTGATGTCACTTGTGGCTCAGTGCCTGATAGGCCAGTACTGCTGATGTGGGTGCAGTTTGTGACTGTGATGTCACCTGTGGCTCAGTGCCTGATAGGCCAGTACTGCTGATGTGGGTGCAGTTTGTGACTGTGATGTCACTTGTGGCTGAGTGCCTGATAGGCCAGTGCTGGTCACATGGCTGCAGTTTGTGTTTGTGATGTCGCTTGTGTCTCAGTGCCTGATAGGCCAGTGCTTGTCCTGTTGGTGCAGTTTGTGTTTGTGATGTCACTTGTGGCTCAGTGCCTGATAGGCCAGTGCTGGTGGTGTGGGTGCAGTTTGTGACTGTGATGTCACTTGTGGCTCAGTGCCTGATAGGCCAGTGCTGGTGGTGTGGGTGCAGTTTGTGTTTGTGATGTCACTTGTGGCTCAGTGCCTGATAGGCCAGTGCTGGTGATGTGGGTGCGGTTTTTGTTTGTGATGTCACTTGTGGCTCAGTGCCTGATAGGCCTGTGCTGGTGATGTGGCTGCAGTTTGTGTTTGTGATGTCACTTGTGGCTCAGTGCCTGATAGGCCAGTGCTGGTGGTGTGGGTGCAGTTTGTGTTTGTGATGTCACTTGTGGCTGAGTGCCTGATAGGCCAGTGCTGGTCACATGGCTGCAGTTTGTGTTTGTGATGTCACTTGTGGCTGAGTGCCTGATAGGCCAGTGCTGGTCATGTGGGTGCGGTTTTTGTTTGTGATGTCACTTGTGGCTCAGTGCCTGATAGGCCAGTGCTGGTCATGTGGGTGCAGTTTGTGACTGTGATGTCACTTGTGGTTCAGTGCCTGATAGGCCAGTGCTGGTGATGTGGGTGCAGTTTGTGTTTGTGATGTCACTTGTGGCTCAGTGCCTGATAGGCCAGTGCTGGTGATGTGGGTGGAGTTTGTGTTTGTGATGTCACTTGTGGCTCAGTGCCTGATAGGCCAGTGCTGGTCACATGGCTGCAGTTTGTGTTTGTGATGTCACTTGTGGCTCAGTGCCTGATAGGCCAGTGCTGGTGGTGTGGGTGCAGTTTGTGTTTGTGATGTCACTTGTGGCTCAGTGCCTGATTGGCCAGTGCTGGTGGTGAGGGTGCAGTTTGTGACTGTGATGTCACTTGTGGCTCAGTGCCTGATTGGCCAGTGCTGGTGGTGTGGGTGCAGTTTGTGTTTGTGATGTCACTTGTGGCTCAGTGCCTGATTGGCCAGTGCTTGTCCTGTGGGTGCAGTTTGTGACTGTGATGTCACTTGTGGCTCAGTGCCTGATAGGCCAGTGCTGGTGATGTGGCTGCAGTTTTTGTTTGTGAGTTCACTTGTGTCTCAGTGCCTGATAGGCCAGTGCTTGTCCTGTGGGTGCAGTTTGTGTTTGTGATGTCACTTGTGTCTCAGTGCCTGATAGGCCAGTGCTGGATATGTGTCTGCATTTTTTTTTTGTGATGTCACTTGTGGCTGAGTGCCTGATAGGCCAGTGCTGGTGATGTGGGTGCAGTTTGTGTTTGTGATGTCACTTGTGGCTGAGTGCCTGATAGGCCAGTGCTGGCTATGTGAGTGCAGTTTGTGTTTGTGATGTCACTTGTGGCTGAGTGCCTGAAAGGCCAGTACTGCTGATGTGGCTGCAGTTTGTGTTTGTGATGTCACTTGTGGCTCAGTGCATATAGGCCAGTGCTGTTCATGTGGGTGCAGTTTGTGATTCTGATGTCACTTGTGTCTCAGTGCCTGATAGGCCAGTGCTGTTCATGTGGGTGCAGTTTGTGATTCTGATGTCACTTGTGTCTCAGTGCCTGATAGGCCAGTGCTGGTCCTGTGCCTGCAGTTTGTGACTGTGAGGTCACTTGGGGCTCAGTGCCTGATAGGCCATGCTGCTCCTGTGGTGCAGTTTTTGTTTGTGATGTCACTTGTGGGTCAGTGCCTGATAGGCCAGTGCTTGTCCTGTGGGTGCAGTTTGTGTTTGTGATGTCACTTGTTGCTCAGTGCCTGCTAGGCCAGTGCTAGGTGCGTGGGTGCAGTTTGTCGTTGTGAGGTCCCTTGTGGCTCAGTGCCTGATAGGCCAGTGCTGGTGATGTGGGTTCAGTTTGAGGTTGTTATGTCAATTGTGGCTTAGTGCCTGATAGGCCAGTGCTGGTCCTGTGGCTGCAATTTGTGATTGTGAGGTCACTTGTGGCTCAGTGCCTGATAGGCCAGTGCTGGTGATGTGGGTGGAGTTTGTGTTTGTGATGTCACTTTTGGGTCAGTGCCTGATAGGCCAGTGCTGGTGGTGTGGGTGCAGCTTGTGTTTGTGATGTCACTTGTGGCTGAGTGCCTGAAAGGCCAGTGCTTGTCCTGTGGCTGCAGTTTGTGTTTGTGATGTCACTTGTGGCTCAGTGCCTGATAGGCCAGTGCTGGTGATTTGGCTGCAGTTTGTGTTTGTGATGTCACTTGTGGCTGAGTGCCTGATAGGCCAGTGCTGGTCATGTGGGTGCAGTTTGTGTTTGTGATGTCACTTGTGGCTGAGTGCCTGATAGGCCAGTGCTGGTGATGTGGCTGCAGTTTGTGTTTGTGATGTCACTTGTGGCTCAGTGCCTGATAGGCCAGTGCTGGTCCTGTGGGTGCAGTTTCTGTTTGTGAGTTCAGTTGTGGCTCAGTGCCTGATAGGCCAGTGCTGGTGATGTGGGTGAAGTTTGTGTTTGTGATGTCACTTGTGGCTGAGTGCCTGATAGGCCAGTGCTGGTGGTGTGGGTGCAGTTTGTGTTTGTGAGTTCACTTGTGGCTGAGTGCCTGATAGGCCAGTGCTGGTGATGTGGGTGCAGTTTGTGTTTGTGATGTCACTTGTGGCTCAGTGCCTGATAGGCCAGTGCTGGTGATGTGGGTGAAGTTTGTGTTTGTGATGTCACTTGTGGCTCAGTGCCTGATGGGCCAGTACTGCTGATGTGGGTGCAGTTTGTGACTGTGATGTCACTTGTGGCTCAGTGCCTGATAGGCCAGTGCTGGTCCTGTGTGTGCAGTTTCTGTTTGTGATGTCACTTGTGGCTCAGTGCCTGATAGGCCAGTGCTGGTCATGTGGGTCCGGTTTTTGTTTGTGATGTCACTTGTGGGTCAATGCCTGATAGGCCTGTGCTGGTGATGTGGGTGCAGTTTGTGTTTGTGATGTCCCTTGTGGCTGAGTGCCTGATAGGCCAGTGCTTGTCCTGTGGGTGCAGTTTGTGTTTGTGATGTCACTTGTGGCTCAGTGCCTGATAGGCCAGTACTGCTGATGTGGGTGCAGTTTGTGACTGTGATGTCACTTGTGTCTCAGTGCCTGATAGGCCAGTGCTGGTGATTTGGCTGCAGTTTGTGTTTGTGATGTCACTTGTGGCTCAGTGCCTGATAGGCCAGTACTGCTGATGTGGGTGCAGTTTGTGACTGTGATGTCACTTGTGGCTCAGTGCCTGATAGGCCAGTGCTGGTGATGTGTGTGTGCAGTTTGTGTTTGTGAGTTCACTTGTGTCTCAGTGCCTGATAGGCCAGTGCTGGTCCTGTGGGTGCAGTTTGTGTTTGTGATGTCACTTGTGGCTCAGTGCCTGATAGGCCAGTGCTGGTGATGTGGGTGCAGTTTGTGGTTGTGAGGTCCCTTGTGGCTTAGTGTCTGATAGGCCAGTGCTGGTCATGTGGGTGCAGTTTGTCGTTGTGAGGTCCCTTGTGGCTCAGTGCCTGATAGGCCAGTGCTGGTGATGTGGGTTCAGTTTGAGGTTTTTATGTCAATTGTGGCTTAGTGCCTGATAGGCCAGTGCTGTTCATGTGGCTGCAGTTTGTGTTTGTGATGTCACTTGTGGCTCAGTGCCTGATAGGCCAGTGCTGGTCCTGTGGGTGCAGTTTCTGTTTGTGATGTCACTTGTGGCTGAGTGCCTGACAGGCCAGTGCTGGTCCTGTGGCTGCATTTTGTGTTTGTGATGTCACTTGTGGCTGAGTGCCTGACAAGCCAGTGCTGATCCTGTGGGTGCAGTTTGTGTTTGTGATGTCACTTGTGGCTCAGTGCCTGATAGACCACTGCTGGTCCTGTGGGTGCAGTTTCTGTTTGTGAGGTCACTTGTGGCTGAGTGCCTGATAGGCCAGTGCTGGTCCTGTGGGTGCAGTTTGTGGTTGTGAGGTCACTTGTGGCTCAGTGCCTGATAGGCCAGTGCTGGTCACATGGCTGCAGTTTGTGTTTGTGATGTCCCTTGTGGCTGAGTGCCTGATAGGCCAGTGCTTGTCCTGTGGGTGCAGTTTGTGTTTGTGATGTCACTTGTGGCTCAGTGCCTGATAGGCCAGTACTGCTGATGTGGGTGCAGTTTGTGTTTGTGATGTCACTTGTGGCTCAGTGCCTGATAGGCCAGTGCTGGTGATGTGGCTGCAGTTTGTGTTTGTGAGTTCACTTGTGTCTCAGTGCCTGATAGGCCAGTGCTTGTCCTGTGGGTGCAGTTTGTGTTTGTGATGTCACTTGTGTCTCAGTGCCTGATAGGCCAGTGCTTGTCCTGTGGGTGCAGTTTGTGTTTGTGATGTCACTTGTGGCTCAGTGCCTGATAGGCCAGTGCTGGTGGTGTGGGTGCAGTTTGTGTTTGTGATGTCACTTGTGGCTGAGTGCCTGAAAGGCCAGTGCTTGTCCTGTGGGTGCTGGTTGTGTTTGTGATGTCACTTGTGGCTCAGTGCCTGATAGGCCAGTGCTGGTGGTGTGGGTGCAGTTTGTGGTTGTGATGTCACTTGTGGCTCAGTGCCTGATAGGCCAGTGCTGGTCACATGGCTGCAGTTTGTGTTTGTGATGTCGCTTGTGTCTCAGTGCCTGATAGGCCAGTGCTGGTGATGTGGCTGCAGTTTGTGTTTGTGATGTCACTTGTGGCTCAGTGCCTGATTGGCCAGTGCTGGTGATGTGGCTGCAGTTTCTGTTCGTGAGTTCACTTGTGGCTGAGTGCCTGATAGGCCAGTGCTGGTGATGTGGGTGCAGTTTGTGTTTGTGATGTCACTTGTGGCTCAGTGCCTGATAGGCCAGTGCTGGTGATGTGGGTGCAGTTTGTGTTTGTGAGTTCACTTGTGGCTGAGTGCCTGATAGGCCAGTGCTGGTCACATGGCTGCATTTTGTGTTTGTGATGTCACTTGTGGCTCAGTGCCTGATGGGCCAGTGCTGGTCCTGTGGGTGCAGTTTGTGTTTGTGATGTCACTTGTGGCTCAGTGCCTGATAGGCCAGTGCTGGTGATTTGGCTGCAGTTTGTGTTTGTGATGTCACTTGTGGCTCAGTGCCTGATAGGCCAGTACTGCTGATGTGGGTGCAGTTTGTGACTGTGATGTCACCTGTGGCTCAGTGCCTGATAGGCCAGTACTGCTGATGTGGGTGCAGTTTGTGACTGTGATGTCACTTGTGGCTGAGTGCCTGATAGGCCAGTGCTGGTCACATGGCTGCAGTTTGTGTTTGTGATGTCGCTTGTGTCTCAGTGCCTGATAGGCCAGTGCTTGTCCTGTTGGTGCAGTTTGTGTTTGTGATGTCACTTGTGGCTCAGTGCCTGATAGGCCAGTGCTGGTGGTGTGGGTGCAGTTTGTGACTGTGATGTCACTTGTGGCTCAGTGCCTGATAGGCCAGTGCTGGTGGTGTGGGTGCAGTTTGTGTTTGTGATGTCACTTGTGGCTCAGTGCCTGATAGGCCAGTGCTGGTGATGTGGGTGCGGTTTTTGTTTGTGATGTCACTTGTGGCTCAGTGCCTGATAGGCCTGTGCTGGTGATGTGGCTGCAGTTTGTGTTTGTGATGTCACTTGTGGCTCAGTGCCTGATAGGCCAGTGCTGGTGGTGTGGGTGCAGTTTGTGTTTGTGATGTCACTTGTGGCTGAGTGCCTGATAGGCCAGTGCTGGTCACATGGCTGCAGTTTGTGTTTGTGATGTCACTTGTGGCTGAGTGCCTGATAGGCCAGTGCTGGTCATGTGGGTGCGGTTTTTGTTTGTGATGTCACTTGTGGCTCAGTGCCTGATAGGCCAGTGCTGGTCATGTGGGTGCAGTTTGTGACTGTGATGTCACTTGTGGTTCAGTGCCTGATAGGCCAGTGCTGGTGATGTGGGTGCAGTTTGTGTTTGTGATGTCACTTGTGGCTCAGTGCCTGATAGGCCAGTGCTGGTGATGTGGGTGGAGTTTGTGTTTGTGATGTCACTTGTGGCTCAGTGCCTGATAGGCCAGTGCTGGTCACATGGCTGCAGTTTGTGTTTGTGATGTCACTTGTGGCTCAGTGCCTGATAGGCCAGTGCTGGTGGTGTGGGTGCAGTTTGTGTTTGTGATGTCACTTGTGGCTCAGTGCCTGATTGGCCAGTGCTGGTGGTGAGGGTGCAGTTTGTGACTGTGATGTCACTTGTGGCTCAGTGCCTGATTGGCCAGTGCTGGTGGTGTGGGTGCAGTTTGTGTTTGTGATGTCACTTGTGGCTCAGTGCCTGATTGGCCAGTGCTTGTCCTGTGGGTGCAGTTTGTGACTGTGATGTCACTTGTGGCTCAGTGCCTGATAGGCCAGTGCTGGTGATGTGGCTGCAGTTTTTGTTTGTGAGTTCACTTGTGTCTCAGTGCCTGATAGGCCAGTGCTTGTCCTGTGGGTGCAGTTTGTGTTTGTGATGTCACTTGTGTCTCAGTGCCTGATAGGCCAGTGCTGGATATGTGTCTGCATTTTTTTTTTGTGATGTCACTTGTGGCTGAGTGCCTGATAGGCCAGTGCTGGTGATGTGGGTGCAGTTTGTGTTTGTGATGTCACTTGTGGCTGAGTGCCTGATAGGCCAGTGCTGGCTATGTGAGTGCAGTTTGTGTTTGTGATGTCACTTGTGGCTGAGTGCCTGAAAGGCCAGTACTGCTGATGTGGCTGCAGTTTGTGTTTGTGATGTCACTTGTGGCTCAGTGCATATAGGCCAGTGCTGTTCATGTGGGTGCAGTTTGTGATTCTGATGTCACTTGTGTCTCAGTGCCTGATAGGCCAGTGCTGTTCATGTGGGTGCAGTTTGTGATTCTGATGTCACTTGTGTCTCAGTGCCTGATAGGCCAGTGCTGGTCCTGTGCCTGCAGTTTGTGACTGTGAGGTCACTTGGGGCTCAGTGCCTGATAGGCCATGCTGCTCCTGTGGTGCAGTTTTTGTTTGTGATGTCACTTGTGGGTCAGTGCCTGATAGGCCAGTGCTTGTCCTGTGGGTGCAGTTTGTGTTTGTGATGTCACTTGTTGCTCAGTGCCTGCTAGGCCAGTGCTAGGTGCGTGGGTGCAGTTTGTCGTTGTGAGGTCCCTTGTGGCTCAGTGCCTGATAGGCCAGTGCTGGTGATGTGGGTTCAGTTTGAGGTTGTTATGTCAATTGTGGCTTAGTGCCTGATAGGCCAGTGCTGGTCCTGTGGCTGCAATTTGTGATTGTGAGGTCACTTGTGGCTCAGTGCCTGATAGGCCAGTGCTGGTGATGTGGGTGGAGTTTGTGTTTGTGATGTCACTTGTGGGTCAGTGCCTGATAGGCCAGTGCTGGTGGTGTGGGTGCAGCTTGTGTTTGTGATGTCACTTGTGGCTGAGTGCCTGAAAGGCCAGTGCTTGTCCTGTGGCTGCAGTTTGTGTTTGTGATGTCACTTGTGGCTCAGTGCCTGATAGGCCAGTGCTGGTGATTTGGCTGCAGTTTGTGTTTGTGATGTCACTTGTGGCTGAGTGCCTGATAGGCCAGTGCTGGTCATGTGGGTGCAGTTTGTGTTTGTGATGTCACTTGTGGCTGAGTGCCTGATAGGCCAGTGCTGGTGATGTGGCTGCAGTTTGTGTTTGTGATGTCACTTGTGGCTCAGTGCCTGATAGGCCAGTGCTGGTCCTGTGGGTGCAGTTTCTGTTTGTGAGTTCAGTTGTGGCTCAGTGCCTGATAGGCCAGTGCTGGTGATGTGGGTGAAGTTTGTGTTTGTGATGTCACTTGTGGCTGAGTGCCTGATAGGCCAGTGCTGGTGGTGTGGGTGCAGTTTGTGTTTGTGAGTTCACTTGTGGCTGAGTGCCTGATAGGCCAGTGCTGGTGATGTGGGTGCAGTTTGTGTTTGTGATGTCACTTGTGGCTCAGTGCCTGATAGGCCAGTGCTGGTGATGTGGGTGAAGTTTGTGTTTGTGATGTCACTTGTGGCTCAGTGCCTGATGGGCCAGTACTGCTGATGTGGGTGCAGTTTGTGACTGTGATGTCACTTGTGGCTCAGTGCCTGATAGGCCAGTGCTGGTCCTGTGTGTGCAGTTTCTGTTTGTGATGTCACTTGTGGCTCAGTGCCTGATAGGCCAGTGCTGGTCATGTGGGTCCGGTTTTTGTTTGTGATGTCACTTGTGGGTCAATGCCTGATAGGCCTGTGCTGGTGATGTGGGTGCAGTTTGTGTTTGTGATGTCCCTTGTGGCTGAGTGCCTGATAGGCCAGTGCTTGTCCTGTGGGTGCAGTTTGTGTTTGTGATGTCACTTGTGGCTCAGTGCCTGATAGGCCAGTACTGCTGATGTGGGTGCAGTTTGTGACTGTGATGTCACTTGTGGCTCAGTGCCTGATAGGCCAGTGCTGGTGATGTGGCTGCAGTTTGTGTTTGTGAGTTCACTTGTGTCTCAGTGCCTGATAGGTCAGTGCTTGTCCTGTGGGTGGAGTTTGTGTTTGTGATGTCACTTGTGGCTCAGTGCCTGATAGGCCAGTGCTGGGTATGTGTCTGCATTTTTTTTTGTGATGTCACTTGTGGCTCAGTGCCTGATAGGCCAGTGCTGGTGATGTGGGTGCAGTTTGTGGTTGTGAGGTCCCTTGTGGCTTAGTGTCTGATAGGCCAGTGCTGGTCATGTGGGTGCAGTTTGTCGTTGTGAGGTCCCTTGTGGCTCAGTGCCTGATAGGCCAGTGCTGGTGATGTGGGTTCAGTTTGAGGTTTTTATGTCAATTGTGTCTCAGTGCCTGATTGGCCAGTGCTGTTGATGTGGCTGCGATTTGTGATTGTGAGGTCAATTGTGGCTGAGTGCCTGATAGGCCAGTGCTTTTCATGTGGGTGCAGTTTGTGATTCTGATGTCACTTGTGTCTCAGTGCCTGATAGGCCAGTGCTGTTCATGTGGGTGCAGTTTGTGATTCTGATGTCACTTGTGTCTCAGTGCCTGATAGGCCAGTGCTGGTCCTGTGCCTGCAGTTTGTGACTGTGAGGTCACTTGGGGCTCAGTGCCTGATAGGCCATGCTGCTCCTGTGGTGCAGTTTGTGTTTGTGAGTTCACTTGTGTCTCAGTGCCTGATAGGCCAGTGCTTGTCCTGTGGGTGCAGTTTGTGTTTGTGATGTCACTTGTTGCTCAGTGCCTGATAGGCCAGTGCTGGTGATGTGGGTGCAGTTTGTGGTTGTGAGGTCCCTTGTGGCTTAGTGTCTGATAGGCCAGTGCTGTTCATGTGGGTGCAGTTTGTCGTTGTGAGGTCCCTTGTGGCTCAGTGCCTGATAGGCCAGTGCTGGTGATGTGGGTTCAGTTTGAGGTTGTTATGTCACTTGTGGCTTAGTGCCTGATAGGCCAGTGCTGGTCCTGTGGCTGCGATTTGTGATTGTGAGGTCAATTGTGGCTGAGTGCCTGATAGGCCAGTGCTGTTCATGTGGCTGCAATTTGTGTTTGTGATGTCACTTGTGGCTCAGTGCCTGATAGGCCAGTGCTGGTGGTGTGGGTGCGGTTTGTGATTCTGATGTCACTTGTGGCTCAGTGCCTGATAGGCCAGTGCTTGTCC